>NW_026067974.1:11053616-11076974 GCF_014885135.2 Alexandromys fortis | reverse complement strand
AAAAAAAAAAAAAAAAAAAAAGGAAAAAAGAAAAAAGAAAAAACAACTTATCTTGCCCTTTAGATAGTTCCTGTCATTAATATGACCATTTGAAAAAAGAAAATAAGTCATCTCGTTTGGGAATTAGATAATCAACTTTCATTTTTTAGCCAAGGACAGAGTTGGTGAGGAAGAAACAAGCCCACGTGTTGGCGGTGAGGGAAGAAAGGATAGGGGTTGAGGAAGGGCGGGACATTGGGGTGTGTCTAAGGGCTATATATTGGAGACCAGACTTGGAGAGCACATTCAGTAGACAGATGAATTCTCGAGTGTGAGTGCGTGAGCGCGCGCGCGCGCGCGCGCACACACACACACACACACCCTTACACGCATACCCTCCCTTACACATAGTCCCTTACATGCATATTCTCCCTTACACACACTCTCTCCCTTACACACACTCTCTCCCTTACACACATACTCCCTTACACATATATCCTCCCTTACACACACACCCTCCCTTACACACACACTCCCTTACACACACTCTCTCCCTTACAAACATACCCTCCCTTACATACACACACACACACACACACACACACATCCTCAAGCCTCTGAGTTTTAGACAAGAGTGAGCTCATGACTATTTGTTTGTTTCAAGGTAAAGGTAAAAAAAAATGGACATGTTTCCCTAGAAAAATCTAGGGGTGATGGTCCTGGGGATTCTCTCCCCAAAAGAACAACTTATCTGGCTTCAGAAGAACAAACGCTCCCAAGCTCCAGGGCACAGGGACAGATATCTGAGTCCCAGCTCACTCACCCAGCAGGCGCCCCAGCCAGGGACACAGACTGGGACACTGTCAACAGAGGTAGCTCCAGTCAGAGATTCTCTGACTGACTGGCCCTGCGACCTCAGCTATGAGAGGATGTCCATGGCCCACAGGTCCCGCCCTCCGGCTTGTGTGTGATCTGGTCACACTTCGCTGCTGATGTCAGGCTCACCCCCTCCTGTGTGCGTTTTGAAAATGGCTATGACCCTATTTTGTCTCTTGCCCACTAAGCCCATGGAGTTCACTGGCCAGGCTTGCTGTGTCACACACAGAGTTCGCTCCCCGACCCCCCAATTCTCAGCTCTCAGTATGAGCTCCGGGTAGGAGATTCTGAGGTCCAGCCCCCAAGTCCTCTATCAACAGGGCAGGAGGGAAGACATTTCACTCAAAGTCAGAGCTTGCCCAGCACAAAATGCTTTGTCCTAAGTAAGCGTCCGCCATGGTGAGGTCTAACAGATGTTGCAGATGAATTGCCCCCGAACCCTTTCCCTGAGTCACAAGGCGGCTGGGAACTCGCGCGCGTTTGTCTTGGATGATTTATGCAACTACAGTCCAGTGACTGGGGCAGAGGTATCTTCCTCCGGCCCTGAGGTGCTCTCTGTAGCCTGGCTAGCGCTAAGCCTGTAGCTATGTCTAATGCCGAAGAGTCACCCAATCGGGAACCACCTTTGCCTCCTTCACGACAGCTCCCACAGCTAACTGGTGGATGTGCCACCTCGTTGGAGCGGGCACTTCTGTTCGCCACCGGCCCTGTTCCTTACACCCGGGCTCCACAGAGCCTCTGCGGCTGGGGCGCTGTAGGCAACCTCTGGACTAGAGAGTGGGGGGGGGGTGACAATGAGGATTCGTGTCTGCTCTGCCCATGGCCTCTCTCAGTCACTCCATTCTCACCTGTGCCCCCCAGCAGAGAGCCAGCTGGGAGCAGACAGGGACTGGGAGAGTTTCAGAGCTCTATTGTTAAAAGAGTCACTTGGAGGATAAGGGTGGGAAGAGAGGGAGCATGGAAGGGGTGACAGGAATCAGAGGGGCTGGGGACCGAAGGGAGGCTCTGAGGAAGGGAGGAGATGGGCTGGCAATTGCTGAGTGTCCAATCTAGGTATTCACCTCCCACTGAATTCCTTTTTCTTTCTTTCTTTTTTGTTTGTTGGGTTGGTTGGGTTGGTTGTTTTTTTTTTTTTTTTTTTTGAGACAGGGTTTCTATGTGCAACAGTCTTGGCTATCCTGGAACTCACTTTGTAGACGAGGCAGCTAGCCTCGAACTCATAGAGATCCGCCTGTCTCTGCCTCCCAAGTGTTGGGACTAAAGGCGAACACCGCCACTGCCCAGCTCTCCCGCTGAATTCTTCTGGCAAAGGGTTAGAGAGGGCTGGTGTAACTGACTTATGGTAATCCAGCCAGCAGCTGTGTTACGACCACGTCACCCGCTTTGCTTACAGTATGTTTTCAAACCTTACCTTATCGAATTCTCTTAGCCATCCTACAGGAGGCCCATTTTACAGACAGGAAAGTAAAGCTCACCAAGTGGAAGTCCCGTAGAGCAATAAAACCACTAAAGGATTTCAGGCAGTTCCAGCTTGCCTCCAAAGTCCCTGCCTCTGCCTGCTCGCTGCAGCGTTCAACCACATCACTGCTTATTCTCATCAAACACTTTGGGAGCTGGGCGCTAGGCCTTGTGCTAGGTGCACACACATCTCTCAGAGCTTGCTGGATGCAGAGTTTTGACCTGGGAGGAGACACAGGCAAATAAGGAAGACCACCAGCTTCTGGGAGCAAAGCAATGCTTCTGGACCAGGTTGGTGACTCCTCCTCCCCTCCCAGGTCCCCTCAGGCATCCTGGCTCTACCATGCTGTCACTGGGCAGCATGGGCAAGTCACCTCGGCTCCAGCTCTTCCGGAGCAAGAGAAGGCTGCTAGGTCGTATATTTTCCACCCGCCCCCTCCAGTTCTGAGGTGCGGTGGGCGGTACATTGACTGGGTGGGGTCTGGGAGCCTGGGCATATCTCTGGGCATGTTGATGCCTGGAAGGGGTGCAAGGTGAATGGGTGAGGGGCTGAGGAAGCCACTCCACCCCCAGCTGTGGTTTCTGGTGGGGCCACCACCGTGGCAGCAGGTGGAGGGAAGTTCTTGTCACCGTTCCAACAAAGGCGATCAAACAAAAGCCTCCTGGGGCATTATGGGAACAGTGGTAAAGGCGCCAAAAATAAAACACACCTTTCCTTTGATAGGCACTGGTAGCTGCCTGGGGGTTGTGAGAAAAGCGCTCTGATTTCATGCCCCAGTTCATGCACACGCACCATGCACACGCACCATGCACATGCACCATGCACACGCACCATGCACACGCACGGCCTTGCACACAATGCATATAAGTAGGTGCTCAACAATCACACAAGAAACGCCACTGTACAAATCACACACCTCCATCGTACGTGTGTCACACAGCCACACACAGAAACATATGAGGTGGACTTTCCCTGAATAAGGGGCCAGCTCCGTAGGCAGTGACACATATCACAAGGGTCATGTGTGTCACATGATATGGTTTGTCTGCTCCATTTTGAAATGTTCATGTTTTGGGCTTTGTTTGGTTTGGTTGGTTGGTTGGTTGGTTGGTTGTTGTTTTTTTTTTGTTTTGTTTTGTTTTGTTTTGTTTTGTTGGTTTTTCGAGACAAGGTTTCTCTTTGTAGCCTTGGATGTTCTAGAGCTCTACACGTAGACCAGGCTGACCTCAAACTCACGACGATCTGTCTGCCTCTGCCTCCCAAATGTTGGGATTAAGAGGACTGCACCACCAGCTAAAATGTTCAGTACTTTAAAATAATGTTTTAGATTTTTATTTTATTATATGCATATTGGTGTTTTGTCTGCATGTGTGTCTGTGTACCCTAATGTTCAAGAAGAGATTTTTATCCCCTGGGATTGGAATCACAGACAATTGTGAGCTGCCATGTGGGTGCTGGGAATTGAACTCAGGTTCTCTGAAAGAGCAACCCAAGCTGGGCAGTGGTGGTGCATGCTTTTAATCCCAGCACTCAGGAGGCAGAAGCAGGCGGATCTCTGTGAGTTCCAGACCAGCCTGGTCTACAAGAGTTAGTTCCAGGACAGGCTCCAAAGCTACAGAGAAACCCTGTCTCAAAAAAAAAAAGAGCAATCCATGCTGGCTCTTAACCATTGAGCCATTTCTCCAGCCCCAAAGTTTTCAACAGTTTTGTTTTTGTTTTTGTTTTTTTTCGGGAGAGTGCTGGGATTAAAGGCGTGCGCCACCATCGCCCGGCCTGCAATAGTTTTTAAACAAAGAGCTGAACATAAATATTTTATACTTTGTCCTTCAAGTTATAGAGCCAAACTTGCTGGTATCTATTCATAAGTATTTCACATATGTAGTATGCTTAAAAATCATACAAACACCAGCCGAGCAGTGGGGGCACATGCCTTTAATCCCATTAGTTGGGAGGCAGAGACAGGCAGATCTTTGTGAATTCAAGGCCAGCCTAGTCTACAGAGTGGGTTCTAGGGCAGCTAGGACTGCTTCACAGAGAAACCTTGTCTTGAAAAAAAAAAATTCCCACAAACACTAATAGGCAAAAATGCGTGCAATGCACACACAGAGAAAAAGACAAATGCACACATGCACAGCACACACACAGTACTGCAGGGCCTGGCCTGTGCATATGCGCTGCAGTACACAGGCCGTTCCCCAGGAGGGACATGGACAGCCACTTGCAGGGTTCAGACGCAGAGCTCAGTTGCAGCCCGTTGATATGATTGGACCAATTTAGCCCTAGGGATGACAGATTGGGGCTTCTGGGAATGGCATGGAAAGGGAGGGGTTAATCTCCTTTCCTAGGTCCTCAACAGTTACAGCTGGCCTGTCTTGTGGGCCATGGGCTCATCAACTAACCTTGCAGCAGAGACTAAGAAAAAGGAGCGCTTGGGGAGTGGAGGAACCCTGGGGATGCAAGGTTGGGTGGAGAGGAAGAAAGCCAAAAACAGCAGGCACGGTGCGGTGCGAACAGACTCCTAGGGAACCGGCTTGTAGAGTTGTGGTTCTGGAAGAGCCTAGGGGGCCTTGAACCCACACAAGTCAGAGCTCCCGTCCTCTAGCACATCCAATCCCTTTCCAAGAGGTAGGGGGGAAATACCCCCTCCCCCTCTTCTTACTCGCTAGGTGGCCTTGGACACACCACTGAACTTGCCTGGCCTCAGCCTCGGTCTCCATGGAATGAGAAAACATTGTCTACACTGCGGGGCTGTGTGGTGTGCACCGACGTGTCTCCTGGGCTCTCCCAGCATTCAACAGCTTGTCTCCTTGCCGGGTCTTGCAATCTGATTCTTGCTTCAGAAACTCCAGACCCCCTCGTTAACGGCAGACCTTCGAAATGTGTTTATTTCTCCCATCACTTCCCAGCCAGATGCAAACATTGGCAAGTGGATCTATTTCAAGGCCCACCCTCCCTTGAGGGACTTTCAACAGTCCTGAGTTCCTTTTGATCCCGCTCCTCTAGCCACAAGCCAAACAGGCCTCGAGACCTCCGGCATTTGCTTCCCCTGCCCTCTACCCCCCCAACCCTAATTTTGCCTTGTAAGAAACAGTTAAAGGTTCCGCCCCTTTCCCGAAGCCCCTCCATTCTGCTAGGCGATACCAAATGCCCCAAGAAGGACCCAGAAAAACAACTCAGTCCAGTGCGTTGTGACGGTGCATGTCTGTAGCCCCACCACACTCAGGAGGCTGAGAGAGAAGGAAAGAATTCTAGGCCAGTTTGGGCTACAGATTAAGACGCTGTCTCAAAAAAATTCAAACAAAAGGTGGGGACACGCTGCTCAATTAGAGCAACGCTTGCACAGCACGTGTGAGTGCCGTATTAAACTTAGTGTGGTGGCTAAAGGCCTGTAATCCCAACACTGGAGAAGTGGAGGCCAGAAGATCAGGAGTTCAAGATCATTCTTGGCTTCGTCGTGAGTTCAAGGCTGGCCTGGGCTACACAAGACTCTTGTCTCTATCAATGCAAGCAAGCACACAGACTTAAAGCATCACAGAAAGGACAAAAGACCACCTGAATGGCTACTGAGAGTAAACCTGAGGCAAATGCCTTTACCCATACGGGGCCCATCTCTTAGACCCAGAAAACCAGGTGCCATCAAAATTCTTATACGGGAAAGGCATAGGTCCCTCGGACTTCTGCACAGCATCCCTGCTGATTGGCTGAGAAGGAAACTGAATCACTGAAGAACGAAATGACTGTCAAGCAGCAAGGCTGGCGCCTGCCATCAGCTACACAACCTCCAGGATACACGGGGCCAGACACAGCACCACCGCCGCACCCACCCCCACCGCCGCACCCACCCCCACCGCCGCACCCACCCCCACCCGTCTTTTCACCAATGCAGCTGCTTCCCATTTGAGGGGAGGAAGGGGAAACGGCAGCAGGCTGGGCTGGAGGCCGGCCAGGGTGGGAGGTCTGGTCACCAGGTGCCCCCTTGAAAGGGAGGAAGAAGCAGAGCAAGCGACAGAGAGAGGAGAGCCCTTCAGCCTCCACTCTACATCCTGGTTTCCATCATTTATCTATCTTCCCTGCAGCCCTGACAAGTGCTTCCTCAACTTTAGTGTCTCCGTTTGAGAATAGGCATGCTTCTTTAGAGACTCTATTAGATGAGCCGTGAGTGACGGGCTCTTAGCAACACGTGATACGGTGGGACAAGCCGGGATGGGCAGGCTGCAAACAATGACCAGGATGATTGATCCCCTGCCCACTGGGGAGCTCACTCGGCAGTTTAGGGAGCGTTCTTTGCCCTCTAAGATGAAGACACTGGCCCCCTTGACACATGAGGACAGAAGTCAGCACTTTGATTACAGAGTGAGGGTGGGGGGAGTGGCGTTGCTGAGTTCCTGGGCTTTGATGATCTCCCCAAAGAAGCCACCCTGGCCAGCCCCATTGAAGCCCAGGACCTTCCAAGAAGAAAGGCCTGTCGCTTGGCGTTGCCCACTCTTAGCAAGTACAGAACTCCTGACGGCTTCAGAGCCCAGGGACTGATACATCGGAGGGTTCAAACTCAATAAATTAAACCATTACTTTGTCTAAGAACTGGAAGAATGGTGAATTTGGAGTCTTCCTGCATCTTCTACATATTAAGTTATAAATTTAAAATCTATAAAAAGAACCTGTGCCTGTGCAAAGAAGAGCCACGTAGGCTAAAAGGCCCTTGTATAAGACCTCTTTATCATGAATGAGGAACAGGGGACATTTTTATTGCTGTTTTTAGGTTGGGCTGGAACAGTCCCAGACAGTAAACTGATGGCCTTGACCTCCAATGTCCCCCACTCTTCCCCGCGCACGCACACACACACACATAACACAGAGTCCAAGGCTCTGACGCAGGGACCTATGCAAATAGATGCTGTTTCCATGGGAACATAAACCCCAGTTTGTTTTCCCTCCCCAGTGCTCTGTAATTTCCAACAGGGTCTGTGCGACAGCCTCATCACCTCCCAGCTAGCTACTTTGCCCTACTCTCTGGGCCGTGTCCACCACAGGCCACTGAGCCGAGCTGTAGAAGTCACGCCTAGACTGACCTCCCCATAGGAGGTCCTTGGCACCAAGCCCCTGCCTCCTCTCTGCAGGGGGCTGCCCGAGAAGTACCCAGAGAGACCATACACTATTCTTGAACCTCCCTGAGGGAGGATGGGGAGGGGTGATGGGGAGTGGAAAGACAGGGGGCTCACTTCCAGGAAGAGGTGGGAGGGTCTCATCTGGCAATCCTGTACCCTGGATGGCTAACAGATGATTTCTGGCTTGGCTGGGGGCTGAGTGGGCGGTGCTGCGAGGAGGCTCTCAGCGGCTGGATGGGGTGAAGGTTCCATCAGATCGGCAGCCTCCCTTGTCTGAGCTCTGAGAAGCAGCTCGGGAAGCAGAAGCAGAGCCCAAGGATTTAGGGGGTGGGAGGGAGACAGTAGACAAGGTCATGTACTTTTGTTTTTCTTTTGGTTTTTCATGACAGGGTTTCTCTGTGTAATAGTCCTGACTATCCTAGAACTCACTCTGTAGGCCAGGATGACTTCTAACTCACAGAGATCTGACTGCCTCTGCCTCCCAAGGGCTGGCATTAAAGGCGAGCGCCACCACCAACAGGGTAGGAAGAGAACGGAGGACTGCCAGAGCCACAGTGTCCAACCCTGTCCCCACGGCACTCAGCTCGGGCCCAGGAAGCAGGACCAGGCCTCATCCAGTTTTGAGATGACGAGGGACACAATGACACCTGTGACAGACCCAGACCCAAGAGAGCCAGCTTAGGTCACTCAGGTTCCAGGTCCAACATGGGGCTACTCCTAGAGACGCCTTTGCTCCCACCAAGAGTTTCCCTTCCATCCCCGAGGGGGTGTCCCAGGGTCCCTTGGGGGTCCAGAAGGAGAGTCTGAGGCCCCCGTGAGACCTGGGACACCTTTGAAGTAGCTTTCCCTTGTCATCGGCACCAGCCACACACGTAACACCCGCCTTTCCCAGCTTTGTGTTGTGGGCAAGGCAAAGACGCATGTGTGAAAGTGTTTGCTAGCTGTGGAGGCCTCTCTACCCGCTGTCATGGTCTTAGGGAGAGTCCCACCCCATCTCCCTAGCGCTCTCCACACTTCCCACCCAGGCCCCTGCTACCACAGGGCAGGACAGCCCCAGTCCCCGTGACTCCACAGCCAGTGACCAAAGGGAAGGTCCACACCCAGGGAGGCAGAGAGAGGAAAAGGAGAGAGAGAGAGACAGCCCCTCTAGAGAAAGGCTGGAAGGGACAAGGGGCAGGGCAGCATCCTCTCCTGAGGTGGGCAGCCACTTTCACTAGTTTCTGGGGACCTTGTAGCCTAGTGGCTTCAGGCCACAGCAGCTGGAGCCACCTCCCTCCTGCACCTCGAGGTCAATGACAACTGTGAAACCACTGACCTGATTTTCTGCAAAGAAGATAAGCATTTCACCAGCAGCGTGTGGGTGCTACACACACACACACACACACACACACACACACACAAAGAAGAAAAGATAAGCATTCCACCAGCAGCGTGTGGGTGCTACACACACACACACACACACAGTGGAAACTTTCTCTCCTTGACAGGAACCCAGCCCTGAGAGGGAAGCTTCTTAGGTACAAAGTTTAATGTTTACCTCTGGTTTGCCGGAAGCATTTCAGGGGCATCACAGTTACAGCGCACCCGCACTGGTGTGTCTGTCAATGAAGTGGGCTCTGGGACCAGGAAAAGGATTAATATAAGTTCCTCATCACTGTCTAAGGTCTGAGAGATAGAAAGCGATGTCCAATGTCTCTCATCCCCAAACTCTCCAGATTCGGGGTGCCTCCAACCTCAAAAACATACTGGGGCCAGATTCTGCTGTGGAGAGGAGAGCAGGCATTTACAGAAAGTTCCCAGTGATTGGTGACTGATCTTACTATTGAACCCATTAAAGATAACTGTCTGCATATGGTGGAGCGGCAATAAGCGAATGAAATCACCACTGATCTGATCTAGTATGTCAGATCCGGGGGTCTCTCTCTCTCTCTCTCTCTCTCTCTCTCTCTCTCTCTCTCTCCCATAGGGAGAGTCCCACCCCCATCTCACTAGCGCTCTCCACACCTCCCACCCAGGTCCCTGCTACCACAGAGCAGGGCAGCCCCAGTCCCCATGACTCCACAGCCAGTGACCAAGGGAAGGTTCACACCCAGGGAGGCAGAGAAAGAGAGAAGCCCTCCAGAGAAAGGTCCGAAGGGATACGGGTCAGGGCAGCAGCCTTTCCTTAGGGGAGCAGCCATTTCTGCCAGTTCCTGGGGATGCCATCCATCATCCGGAACTTATACACAATGCAGGCCCCAGCTTCCACACACACAGGATCAGAATTTGCATCTTAACCTGACCCCCAGGTCCTTCCCTGCCCAGTAAGATTGAAACTCACTGCTGGGCTCCACTACTGAGCTCAACTCAGGCCTGAGTTCCTAAGAGCTGTGTCCGGCCCAAAGAACTGGCCAACTCACCTACTTGACACAGCTTGCAGCCAAAATCATGTGAAGTGACCCAAGGGTCTAATGGGAGACATGAAGGATGTCACCCATGTTGAAGAGCAACATGCAACAGGCCATCCCACAGCCAGGGTGGCTCCACGCAGCATCCTATCTCCCACTACTTCCTCTGTGGCACCAGGGTTACCAGCTTCTGCCCCAGCCCTGCCCCTGGGCTTGCGTTCCCTGGTTTTTAGTGTTCTAGACCCACCTGTCTGGGCCCTCCACTGCTCGAGAGGTAGCCTTCTTGAGATCTTTCTGCATGTGAAGCAAGAGCAGAGAGTGCTGAATGGCTGAGCCCTGGACAGACGCAGCTCAAGGGAACTGAGCTGTTCTGAAAGCAGCTGGCAGAACCTGGGCCATTAACAGCCATCAACACCCCTGGGGGTGACAGAGCATTGATTCATTTACTGCTATTAACATCTTAGAGTGAATTAACTTCTGGCTGGCAGAGTGAACCCGGCTCTCCAGACTGTTGCGTTTTGACAGAAGACAGTAGTCCCAGGAAAGGAAAAGCCCAGGACAGCTAGTTTCCATCCCTCCTCCCATTCCAGATGGCCAACCTGCTTGCCCCAGTCTCAGTGAGACCCAGAGACAGGGGTTATAGAAGAGTCTGTCCCCAGCCCGGCGGTGGTGGCGCACGCCTTTAATCCCACCACTGAGGAAGCAGAGGCAGGCGGATCTCTGTGAGTCGGAGCCCAGCCTGGTCTACAGAGTGAGTTCCAGGACAGGTTCCAAAACTATACATAAAAACCCTGGTTTAAAAAAAAAAAAGCAGGGGCTAGAGAGATGGCTCAGTGGTTAAGAGCACTGGGCTGCCCTTCCAGAGGTCCTGAGTTCAATTCCCAGCAACCACATGGTGGCTCACAACCATCTGTAATGAGATCTGGTGCCCTCTTCTGGTGTGTGGGCATACATGGAGGCAGAATGTTGTATACATAAAAAATAAATAAATCTTTAAAAAAAATGAAAAACAAAATAAAATAAACCGAGGGTCTGTCCCCGGAGGTGGTCTGTACTACAGTGGACATTACCTCCAGATGAAAGGCTACATCCAGGAGTCAGGTCACCAATTCCCTGTTGCCCATCAGTCTCCTGGCTGGGGGTCTGAGGGGATCTATGAAAATGAGGGCTGCTTCTACCTGCCAACAGGTCTCCCATCTCAGAGCTCTGACTGGATGGAAAGAGAGAAGGGAAAGAGGAAGGGAGGGAGGGACGGAGGGAGGGACGGAGGGAGGGACGGAGGGAGGGAGGGAGACACAGAGGAAAGAGGGGAACTGATGCTTCCGAGGCTCTTGATTCATGCTGGTCACGATGTTAACTCTTAAGTGCGCGACTCTTAGCAATTCCCTTCTCACAATCCTGATGACATTACTCCCACTTTACAGCCCAGGAAACCATGAGCTGGAAGAAACTGAGGCTGAAAGAAACTAGTACCACACACAACATCACCCAACCCGTGAGACGCAGGGCCAGATTTAGAACCAAGATGGGTCTGGTGCCATTGCTACCTGCCAAGTCTGGAGACAGGAAGCCAAGAATCTGTTCAGCCCCCTTCCAAGAACAGCAGAGGAGCCGGGAGGCCCCCCGACACCCGCTTCTCATGTACTTTGGCAAGCGAACTTTGTCCTGCAAGCTCTTGTCGACTCGAGTACCAGGAAAGCCAACCAAAGAAAGCGAGGTGGTAAATTGGCTAGGGAACACCTGCTGATGGCCTGGATTCCTGCCCCTGTGCTGGGCTAGCCTAGGCTTAAGGCTCTCTTCCCGGCCCTCCCTTGCTTTCCTGTGCCAAGCCCATCTCTCCAGGGGCCCACAGCCTCAGAGCCAGATAATTCCTGCCAGGTTTATTGGGTAGGACATGACGTGACACAGAGGGATGGTACAGACTCTGAGGCTTTAAGGGTCCCTCCTGGTGTGAGGGCAAAGGACAGGAAGGTAGCTAGGGTGGCCTGAAAGGAACAGGGCTCCTCCCAGGCAGTTCTGGACCAGGTTCGAAGGCTCCAAGCTGTCTCCCCAGCATTGCTCCAGCTGAGCTATCAGCAGCATGGATCACTGATCCTCCCAGCTTTCCCACCCATGCCAACCCCAATCTGGGGGAAACTAACATTTATTAAACACAACTGTGAGTAGGCCAGGGCAGTGATCTCACCCTAGCGTAAGCAGGCAGGGCTGTTAGCCTCTGTCCCATGGAGGAAAGCAAGGCCCGGAAGTGCTTCCTAGTGTGCCCAGGTCCCAGTCAGTGAAGCAAAGCAAGCCCCAGTCTCCCTGGCTCTCCTTCCAACTTAGCCTGCCGCTTTCCAGGACCACAAGCCTTTAGGAGAAGCTGAGCTGATTCTTGAGACCAGAACAGAGCCTTGGGGGGGGGGGGGGAGGGAGCAAGTCCTCTGACCTCTAGTGGCCCGCACAGATTCAGGAAGTGACTACCCCTAGACCAGCTTCAGAACGGCCCTGAAGTCTAAAGGATCTCATGTCAGAGCCTAGACAGCTGGGAGAAGCATGCTAGACAGAGGACACCCTGGTGTAGCAGACTCTCAGGCTAAGCCTTGAGAAGCGCCACTACCTGCCCAGTGAAACTCAAGGCTCCCATACAAGCTCTCCTCCTTCGTTTGACCCACTGCCCCCAACATCTCAGGGTCCCCTTGATTTTTCTTTCTTTTTCTTTTTCTTTTCTTTCTTTCTTTTTGTTTGTTTGGTTTTGGTTTTTGGTTCTTCAAGATAGACTTTCTCTGCATAACAGCCTAGCTGTGGAGAACTCACTTTGTAGACCAGGCTAGCCTCGAACTCACAAAGATCTACCTGCCTCTGCCTCTCGGGTGCTGGGATTAAAGGCGTGTGCCAGCACCACCTGCCCCCCCCCTTGACTTCTTATCTAACAGCTAAAATCTGCACCAATTCATGTTCCACTAAGAAGCCCTACATCATCCTTACTTTCCAATTTCTTCCTCCCACCCCAGCCATCAGAGACCTATGTCACCTGTTAGAATTCTGTGTGCACAGCCATGACAAATGTCACTTCCTGAAGCAGTATTTTAAGGTAAGTGTTCCTTTGTTTCATTCCCTGCAGATATGCGCCTTGTAGGTCATACTTCATGGAGCTAGTGGTTCTCCATCGCCACATCCCAGTCCCCCTCTACTGTCCCCTCGGGGTGTTTTCCATCCCAGTCTTCCCCTAACTGGAGGTGGCTTTTGTACCCAGAGAGCTGGGGTAGCTAAAAAGAAGGCTCTGACTTCCTGGGGTTCTGAGTGTTCCTGAGAAAGATTCTGCCCCTCTCCAAGACTGGTTAGAGATGCCAGCTCTGCCACCAGGAA
Organism: Alexandromys fortis; assembly: GCF_014885135.2. Classification (NCBI taxonomy): domain Eukaryota; kingdom Metazoa; phylum Chordata; class Mammalia; order Rodentia; family Cricetidae; genus Alexandromys; species Alexandromys fortis. Next base: position 11,063,823 of record NW_026067974.1, on the reverse strand, counting down.
TCACGAGAAATCTGGGAACAGTGAGCCAAGCCAAGGAATGTCCCACCCACGGGCCACTGGAGCCACTTCCTTCCTGGAATCTGAACAAAGCCGAAGAGTGGAGATAAGGCCTCTCCTGGCGTGCAAGGCTGCAGAGAGCTGGGCCTCAAGCAACCTAGGCAACCTGAGTGGAAGGGGGCTGCTAGGTGACTGTTTAGGGAGCCCAGGAGAGAAGGATGGGCACCAGGTTGAGTCAAAGTCCCATCCTGTCCCTCCTCCTTCTCCTCTGCTTGACTCGCCCACCCCCCTCCATGTCCTCACAGCCTCCTCCCCCCATCTCTTGTTTCTTCCTCCCATAACCACCCACTTTCCTGGACCACAGTGCATGAAGACCAAGCGTGACTCCCAATTTCCATGCCCTTATCTTGACATTCCAGGCCTTCCCTGTGGGCCCCCAACACACCCCTCCGCCCCACAAACTCTCCAGGCCTGCATTTTCCTGCCTCCTGGCTAGTCATAGGAGTCTTGTGACTCCCCGTGATCTGTGTCCTCCCTGCTAGCTGCTCTCTCACCTGGTGGAAATCCTGACTCTAAGGATCCTCCTCCAACCCCTGTGCTCCACCCACCCTGAGCAACACCGCCTGATCCCCAACCGGAATACATCTTCCCAACCCCTATGCTAGAATTGACCCCCACTACGCCTATACTCACACATGCCTCCCACCCAGAGCTATGAGGAAGGAAATAGCCACAGTAATAGAGGCAGACATCCTTGTCTACTGATGTCTACCGGAGACTTCCCCACAGCGTCTAGGATTGACCCTGGAAAAGCAGCGCCCAGAGGGACCACATCTCCCAAGCCTCCCTGACATTACGATGGAGCCACATGATCAGCTTCCATGCATGGAATGTGAGCAGAGGTGTCCCTTCTGGACCAAAGCTGGCATGCCTTCATTTTCTCTTCCTGGTCCACTAGCCAGACACCCATGGCTAGCATGGTCTTGGAAGCTACACAGTGAAGGTGGCCGACTGTCAGCGAGCTGGTCTCTGGGCAGCTCCACTGCCTACCCTGGTATTTCTTTAAACCAAAATAGGACAAGAAGCGTTCTATTGTCCCTAAGCAATTAACTATTCTTGGGCCTGTTTGTTATACCAGTTAGCTTATCCAGACCAATACAAACACTACCAGTTTTGGGAGTGCTTCCTGAATGCTAGGAACTCTGTATGTCTGTGTGTCTGTCTGTGCCTCTGTGTGTGTGTCTGTCTGTCTCTGTGTGTGCCTCTGTATGTGTGTCTGTCTGTTTGTGTGCCCCTGTGTGTATCTGTCTGTCTTTGTCTATGTGTGTGTGTGTGTGTGTGTGCCTTGGTGCACGTGTGTGGCTGCACATAAGTGTGCATGTGTGTAAGGCCAGAGGTTAACACTGAGTCCCTTTTCTCAACCACCCTCCACCTTAGTTTTTGCAACAGGGTCTCTCCCTGATCTGATTCAACTAGACTGGCCAAAGCAGCCAGCCCCAGAGAGTCTCCTTTCTGCTTCCCGAAAGCTGAGATTACACCATGGCTTTTGCTTTGTAGGTTCTCAGGCTTGTGCGACAAGGGCTTCACCAACAGAGCAATGGCCCACCCCACAGCCAAACACTTCCACATTTCCTGTGTCAGTCCGTCCTCAGAGTACCTTCGCAGGAACCTGAAGACAATCTCAAGTTCAAGGACAACCTGGGCTGCGGAGTGAATTCTAGGCCAGCCTCGGAAACAGCAAAATTCTATTTTAAAATCTGAAAGAAAGACGGGGCGGGCAGGCAGGCAGAAAGACACTGCTGATGGTTAGTGGTAGACTTTTCATCCATACCAAGAAAAAAAATACAGAATAAAAAGTTAGGTCGTTTGGCCAAAGTCACCCAGTGAATAAACCGTTTTCTGATTATAACCAAGTGCAGAGTCACCTTAGGTCCTTGGCCCCTATCTGACACCCCACTCCCACCCCCCATTTCCCATCTCCTCACCAAACTGTTGTGAACAGAAAGGCCAAGTCAAGCAGGACCCATGGTGGTGCACACCTTTAATCCCAGCAGTCGGGAGATAGAGACAGGCAGATCTCTGTGAGTTCAAGTCCAGCCTAGTCTACAGAGTGAGTTCCAAGACAGTCTCCACAGATACAGGGAAACTCTGTCTCGAAAAACCAAAAAGAAAAGAAAAAGAAAAGGGGGGGGCAAGTAGTCAGTGTCCTGGTCACACCTTCACCCCTGCAGTACAAGTGTCTGACCCACATTAAACAGCTTCATTGTAATTGCCTTTCAGTTTCTTTTCTCTGGCAGCTTCCTGGGTCCTCTTCAGGGAAGTGAACACGTCTCATATGCCCACCGTGTCACCACTGAGGTCAGGTGAGTGTGCACTTTGCTGAACTAGAAACACGGTCTGACAAGCGCAGTGACCTCCCCGCTGTGACCCTCTAATGGCCGCTGTTCAGTCCTCGCCCCTCACCCATCACTTCTTGCCTGGGCAGAGGGAGGTTCCCATCAGGGCAAGGGTGAGAGAGCAGAGACATACATCCGTGGTCCGCGAGAGTGTTGCCAGTGTTTTCCTGCCTAAACCGCACAATCTGGTTTCCATTTCTTCAGGGAAGCGGGTGGAGCGTGACGGAACGATGGAAGCAAAAGAATTCCTCGGGATGAGCGAATAAAGATCCGAAAACATCAAAGTCGAGAGAAGATGTGGGTATCGTGGCCAAAGCCTGGCTTACGCTGGAAGAAGCTCAGAAACGGCCTTGTTTCCTTCTAAAACCGTATGAGGGTTCTCTATCTGGTGCCTCTGCCCCACAGCTGGGGAGGAGCCAGGGCACCCACATCGTCATGGATCAGCTGCAGGGTCTCCTCTGCCAGGCAGCTTCCCTGCAGACCACAAGGCGCTGTCTAACGGAGAGGGGCAGAAATAGCCCTGTCTCGGTCACCATTGCCTCTGCAGAGGCACACAGCAGGTACCTGCTGGATAGTCTGGGAGTGAACGTCCATCTGAAGGAGCAGAAGTGAAGCTGCCAGACTGTATAACAGTGGCCTTGTTCACCGGGCGCTGGTGGCGCACGCCTTTATTCCCAGCATTCGGGAGGCAGAGGCAGGCGGATCTCTGTGAGTTCGAGGCCAGCCTGGTCTACAAGAGCTAGTTCCAGGACAGGCTCCAAAGCTGCAGAGAAACTCGGTCTGGAAAAACCAAAAACCAAACCAAAACAAAACAATGGCCTTGTTCGATCAATCACGTGAGTTTCCAAGATGGGAAGCGTGATATCAGGTGTGTGTGCACCCATGCACACATGTGGATGCACCCATGCACACATGTGGATGCACCCATGCACACATGTGGGTGCACCCATGCACACACAGTTCCCATCCATATACACTGGTTAGAGAGTCTGCTTAGCCATCCTTTCTTAGCCAGCAAGGAAAATGGGGGGTTCACACACACATCTTTTTCTCCCACCCCAAATCTCTCTCTCTCTCTCTCTCTGTCTTTCACACACACACACACACACACTCACCTTTTAGAAGACAGGACATGAATGAAAACCACTGTCCACAAGGGGGCATCCAAAGACTACCAGACTCAAACTCTCTGCGCCAGGATTACTACTATTTGGCCTCAGAGAGACAAGGAGACTCGTGATATTTTGGAGAGTATGAAATGGGGGAGTCCCTTGTGGAAATTCACCGGAAGAGAACCACGGGGCTGAGAAGGAAACTGAGGCTGAGTCACAATGTGGCGTAAGTGAATCACTGCTCGCTGGCAGAGTGTTTGCCACCTGTTCCCGTCCTCTGTTCCGTGATACTTCATTTAGCTCCCTGTCACTTCTTAAACCTTTGTGTAGAACTCTTATTTCATGTGTAGGGGTGTTTTTTGTTTTGTTGTTGTTTGTTTTGTTTTGTTGGTGTTTGATTGGTTTGGTTTGGTTTTTTGAGTCAGGGTTTCTGTGTAGCCCTGGCTGTCCTGGAACTCACTCTGTTGACCAGGCTGGCCCTGAACTCACAGAGATCCGCCTGTCTCTGCCTCCTGAGTGCTGGGATTAAAGGCGAGCACCACCGCTACCTGGTGCATAGGGGTGTTTTTTCCTGAGTGTGCATCACATTCGTGCCTGATGCCCTCAGACGTCAGAAGAATGTGTCAGATCCCTTGAACTGGAGTTATAGAGAGTTGTGAGCCGTGTGGATGCTGGGCATAAAATCTGGGTCCTGTACAAAAACAAGTGCTCTTAACTGCTGATCCAACTCTCTAGCCCCTTATCTCATTTTTTTTAAAAAATTAATTTATTTAACTTTATTTTATGTGCATTGGGTATGAAGTATCATATCCCCTGGAAATGGAGTTACAGGCAGTTGTGAGCTGTCATGTGGGTGCTGGGAATTGAACCCAGGTCCTCTGGAAGAACTATCAGTGCCCTTAACCCACTGAGCCATCTCTCCAGCCCCCATTTCTCATTTTTCTGGGGGTCAGAATCACTATAGTCTCTGCCTTACAGATACAAACTAAAAAATAATGTCTCCAACAGTTAAAGTAACCTGCCTAGGAACACTCAGTGGCAAAGTCCAAATTCTAACTCAGAACCAACCAGGGGAGGTGACCCATGGCTGTGATTCCAGCACTTACACTCGGGAGATGGAGGCAGAAGGGTCAGAGTTAAAGGTCAGTATCAGTTACTAGTTAGTTGAGGCCATACTGGGCTTCATAAGATCCTGCCTCAGAAGAAAGAAGAATTCAAACCCAAGACCTGTCACTAGCAGTTCAAGTTTGGCACAATTCATTCTGCTTTCTGGGACTTAGACTTTCTGACATCCTATGACCCGGTCCAGAATGCTGCGCAGTGAACCCCACTTCCATGGTCTTCCTCTTGGGTAGTCATGGAGGATCTGGGAGTTAATTTTCTGGATGTGAATAACATGTTGCCCTGAAGCTGACCCCTCGCAGTTTGTAAACCATTGCTGTCAGCTGCTGTGATGTCTTCATAGCGAAAGCAATAAGGCAATTTCTAGCAAGGGGCCTAAAGCTCTTCTCCCCCACCCCCCACTCACTTTGACCTAATCAGCTCATTCCTGGGAATTTATCCCAAGGAAACAATCCGAATGGAAGCCAAGCATTAATCTGCATAAATACATGCATGGAAGTCTTTCTTTAAAGGTCAAAAGCTGGGAACCAAAACAGGGAAGTGGTTTCAAAACTGGAGCTTCGACACAATGGGCAATCAAGCCTGGGAGACCACAGCTGTGGAACTGCAGGGAATGAGCGAGCGTTTTTACTATACATCTAATCCCTGGCCCGCCCACCTAACTAGCTATTCAGTCAACTATGCCGGTGGGGGAAGGGGGCTCTCTGCTCACGGCCAAGTTAGACTCTAATCCCCAGTGCTCTGAGGAAGTGGGGGAAACACTGGAAAGCAGCAGTGGTAACAACCCAATAATTCTTGACTTTGGGGGTTTCAGGACCCTGGGTCCTGGTGTTACATGGAGTGTTCCCCAGGGTAGTTTTGATTATTAATGATGGTTTTCACCTTCCACGCTCCTGGCTGCTAAGTAATCTAGCTGTTCATGTAAATTTTAATTAAGACAATAGGTAGAGTTTCTTTTTTTATATACACACACATACTCTTCGTGTGTGTTTGTGTGTGTTATACACGTGTGATTGCAAATACAAGCATGCCACACTACCAATGTGGAGATCAGAGGACAACTTTTGGGAGTGACTTCTCCCTCCTCACTGTGGGTTCCAGAGAGCAACCTCGGGTTTCCAGTCCACAACTCTGCCTGCTCATCCATCTTGTCACCCCAATAGGCGTTTACTAATGACAGCCGGAAAGCTCCAGAAACAGACTATGAACCTAGATATCTAATTGTTGACCCGCCCCCTTAATGAGAACTGATGGACAAAGACTTCAACATCTGTGCCCCCACCACGGCTTCAATTCATGAAAATGCATACGCAAGGGGCTGTGGGGTAGCTCAGTCTAGAAGCACTTGCCTTCTTACCGCACAAGACGGCATTCCTGAAGACAATGCTTGCCCTCTGGAATCCACAACAGACACAATATGTGTCCTTTCTTTCTTTCTTTCTTTCTTTCTTTCTTTCTTTCTTTCTTTCTTTTTTTAAAGAAAAGGAAGTGTAGGTGGGAGACTAGAGCAGGTATGGCTGGCCTTTCCTAAATCACACTTGCGTTAGTTGCCTACTGCTATGTAACTAAGTCCCCCCAAAGCTGGTGTCCTAAACAAGCACTTCAGTCATCTCAGTGACTAGGTGCCCCAGGTGACAACGTAGGTGTGGCATCTGCAAGTGCAGTCACGGTGTCCCTTAGCTCCAGTATGGAAAGATCCACCTCCAAGATCTCACACGCGGTCGTTGGCACGATCCAGCTCCTTGTGGGATGTGGGACGGAGGGCCTCCATCTTCTCACCACCTCCGATCTTTGGCACACTGGCCTCTCCGTGGGATGACCCTCACACGACAGCCGGCTTGATCACAGCAAATAGAGGAGAAGGCTGTGGGGGATGAGTAAGAGCAAGGCAAGAGTCCCAGTTTCCCAGGGTCTAATCTCGAAAAGGACATCTCTCATTTCTGCCATGTTTTATTCATTAGGAAGCAAGTCACTAGGTCCAGCCCACACTCGAGGGAGCTCACAGGAGGACGTGCGGTATGCCTACCACATGCTCTAACATTTATAGCATCGTCTCGATAACAAAAACAATATTCGCTGGAGTTACTTGTCTAATATGGAAACGTTCTAGCTCCGTCCGAAATGCCTGTACCTACTCCTCGCAAGCATGGTCCCCTCCCTGCACCACACAGAGCATTAAAGGTCCACCGCTCACCACCCTTCACACAAAGGCCCTGCTGGATCTGTCTGTACGCCTGGCTTTGCGCCAGATTTAGGGGGTTGGGGCACTGAATGGGGAGCAGTGTGACGATGCAGAAGCCAAGTGTCACAGAAAGGAGGCAAGCCCAGGCTCACCTTTGAAAAGGACTCAGTGGGTCCCTTGCTCCAAGGCCATTCTTGTCGCTTTTTAGGCTGCATTCTAAATCAGCCAGCAAGTCCCAAGCAGATGTGGCCTCGGCTTTCTCCAGCCTGTCTGGGCCTTTCTTCTCCGAGCTTTCTGCATTCCAGCTCAACTCCAGCAGGCTCTCCCTTCCTCTTTGGCTCTTGGCCTCTTGTCGTCCCTCCTCTCCTTGATCTCCCTCTCCTCACTTTAAAAATCTCTTCTGCCAGGTTCCCATGGAAACTGCAGATCTCTGTCAGAGCACACTTCCTTGCAGACAAGAGCAGGGGTCTTCACAGATAATGACCCCTCCCCTGGAGATGTCTGATGCTAAACAGAAGATGCTTTTTTCCCTCCTCCCTTGGTTTTTTGTCATTGTTGTTTTGTTTTTGTTGTTTTGTTTTTTGTTTTTCTGCTTTTTTGAGGCAGGGTCTCCCTTTGGAGCTCCAGGGAAGGTTGAAATCACTATGTAACCCAGACTGGACTTGAAGCTCGTTCCCATTCATCTACCTCAGCATCCCAAGAGTCACTACCCCAGTGGGGAGTGGGGTAGTAGCATCTATTTTTTCAATTAACTAGTTTCTTTTTATTATTACTTTACATGTATGAGTGTTTTGCCTTTGTGTACAACTGTACACCACAAGTGTGCCAGAGGAGAGAACCTGGGTCCTTTACAACAACAAGGACTCTTAACCACTGAGCTAACGCTCAGTTCCAGGGAGTAGCATCTTTAGCCCTCAGGCAAATCTTGAAGTGAGGCGAGACTGGGAAGCCCTGCCCTCCTTTCCCAGGCTCTCATCACACACCTGAGCACCATGAGCTAGTTCTGTCCTGTGGACAAAGCAAGCCCGCCTTCACAAGGTCAGTGGAGGGGAGAGGGCAGGCCGGGAGTAGTCAGAATAGAATTGCCCGTGCAAGGGTGAGAAGCAGGGAGTGCATAGGGTACTCTCGACCTGGGCTGAGTCCTGGGGAGGCTGGTGCCACTGTACACAGTCAGGGTACTAGAGGAGAGAGGAGGAGCCAGGACTCTTCCCCAAGTCTCTGCAGTCACGAAACAAGAGCCTACTGCCAGGAAGGTCCCAGGGCTCCTTCTTGCACAGTGTGAGTTGCCCAGAGCAGAGGATGACAGATGCCAGATTTAGCAAATAAAAATCCAGAAGTCCCATGAAATTTACATCTCAAATGTGCAACAAATACTTTTTTTTTAGTCGAGGGTACGTCCCAAATAGGACACAGGTGTCCCGGGCCTTTGCTGGCAACACAGCCAAGGTTATACCAAGGCTAAAGCGGTGCATGATTGTTCCAAAAGCTTCCTGGAGAAAAGAGCAAGTTCCTCAGGCTGCTGTTCCAAGGCAGCCTGTGCAGGGCAGAAAAATGGTGGCAGGTGTAGTGAATACAGTTCAACAACTGGAAGCAACCAAATACTACCAAAAGAGTGGCTCCTTCATCCAGGACAAAAGACCACAGCTAAATGGTTTAAAACAACGGCCATTTCATTGTGTTGCCATTCTGACAATGACAAGTCCAGAATCCAACGTGCTGGCGAAACCAGTCCTCTTTTGACTTTGATCACATGGGTTGAAACTCTTTTCCAAATACGGTCACATTCATCAGCACCAGGGATGGGGTACCTTAATGTACCTTTTAAGGGATAACACAATACAAGCCATAACAAAAGGAATGTCTAAATTTAAACAATACACAGACAGATGTCCATAAAAGATTTCTGGCGGTGAGGGGCGGGTTAAGGAGCAAAGAGTAAAACAAGCGTAACATCGTCTTTTTTCTGTGCATGGGAACATTGGTTGTTTTTCATTTTTGTTGTTGTTTAGTTTTTTGTTTTGTTGTTTGTTTGTTTGAGACAGGGTCTCACGAGTAGTCCTGGCTGTCCTGGAGCTCACTATGTTGACTGGGCCAGCCTCTAACTCACAGAGACCTGTCTGCCTCGGCCTTCCAAGTGCTGGGATTAAAGCTGTGCACCATCAAGCCCAACCTACCACTGTCCTCTTATAATATAATATATAAAGGCTAAAAACATGGCTCGGCTGTTTAATGTTCTTTCAGAGAACCTGAGTTCAATTCCCAAGCGCCAATATCAGACTGCCCACAGATGCCTAACTCCCCTTCCAGGGGTTCCAACATACACATACACACAAATAAAACAATAAAAGCACATTTTTGTTTGTTGATTTTTGAGACAGGGTTTCTCTATGTAGTTCTGGCTTTCTTGGAACTCATTCTGTAAAACAGTCTGGCCTCAGACTTAGAGTTCTGCCTGCTTTGCCTCCCAACTGCTGGAATTAAAGGCATGCACCACCACTGCATAGCAAAAACTAATTTTAATATTGAAACATACACATATGATCTTTGCGTAGGATTATTACTTGGTGCCCAACTTTTGGGGCACGAATTTACAAAAAAGCCATTTGCCTGAGGCTTTTTAGTCACCGACTAAGGCCAGACCTAAACCTAGCCAGCTAGGTTTGGGAGAAAAACTAGCCCCTCCAGCTCCCATCCACCCCAGTTTAGTTTCCATGTAAAGATGGAAAACACACATAGAGTCTGGATACTGTATGTCATTGTGTTTTTTTGAATTGTTTAACTCCTGAGGGAGGAGCAACAGCTGCCAAAAGACATTTAATTATAAATACTGCTGGATTAACCCAACCTATTTATTTTGAAAATGCCTTGACTTCAAAATTTAAGTCAAAAGATATGTTACTTTGGAGAAGAGGTTTTATTTTTGTTTCCACAGGAGGTAAAAGGCTGTGGGTTCATTCTGGGTCAAGAAAAATAAGGTTTGATCAAGAAAGGTCCCCTGAAAAATCCCTGATAGAAGCAGATGACCCATATGATCCAACATTTTAGAACACCTCTGTTACAGTTTCCTCTGAGTTCTACATCCAGAACAGCCTCAAAACTTCTGGCTGAGATGATCCAGCCTTGATGTGGGAGTGATTTCTTATTAATAAAGAAACTCCTAGGCCCCTTGATAGGCCCACCCTTAGGTGGGTGGAGAAAACAGAAGAGAATTCTGGGAGAAAGAAGCTTAGTGGAGGAGTCGCCATGGTTCTCCCGCTCCAGACAGACGCAGGTTAAGATCCTCCCTGGTAAGCCAGCTCGTGGGCTACACAGAATATTAGAAATGGGTTAGAACAATATGTAAGAGCTAGCCATAAGGAACTGGAACTATCCGGGCCAGGCAGTGTTTGAAAGAATAC
>NW_026067974.1:11032714-11051126 GCF_014885135.2 Alexandromys fortis | reverse complement strand
TTGGCCCATTTTATTGGATAGAAAATTAGGTAGGCGGAGTAGACAGAGGAGAATGCTGGGAAAAAGAAGCTGTGTGAGGAGTCGCCATGGTTCTCCCGCTCCAGACAGACGCAGGTTAAGATCCTCCCTGGTAAGCCAGCTCGTGGGCTACACAGAATATTAGAAATGGGTTAGAACAATATGTAAGAGCTAGCCATAAGGAACTGGAACTATCCGGGCCAGGCAGTGTTTGAAAGAATACAGTTTCCGTGTAATTATTTCTGGGCATAAGCTAGCCATGCGGGCGGCCGGGTGCCGGGGACGCAGCCCTGCCGCCGCTCCTATTTCAACACAGCCTCAAAGGATACTTTAGTCAGGACATGACCATAATCCTAAATTTTCTTTGGGTCACCATACGATTATTAACGCCCCCAATCAGCAGGAACTAGCCTAGAAAACTACGCCCACATTCCCAAAAATGGATTATAGATGCTTGTCTTTGTTTAGAGTGTTGGTTACAAGTTGTTATTGATAATGGTCAGGGAAAAAAAAAACTAAATAAAGGAGATTAGATTCAGAGTCCTTGTTTTGAAAAGAAAAAAGGAAAAGTACTATGGGATAATGGTCTTGTACCCTGTAAAGATTTGTCACTTGTATTGATTTACTAAAATGCTGATTGGCCAGTAGCCAAGCAGGAAGTATAGGTGGGACAGCCAGATTAGGAGAATTCTGGGAAGAGGAAAGGCTCAGTCTGCAGTCACCAGTCAGACTGAGGTGTGGCAAGATGAGAATGCCTCACCAAGTAAGGTACCAAACCATGTGGCTAAACATAGATAAGAATTATGGGTTAATTTAAGTTGTGAGAGCTAGTTAATAATAAGCCTGAGCTAATAGGCCAACCTATTAGTTTATAATTAATAAAAGTCCCTGTGTGTTTTCTTGGGCCTGAACAGCTGCAGACCAGGCAGGACAGAAACTTCCCTCCACAATTACTTAATCATTAATTCAGTTACCAAATACTTATTTGATATACACTAGGGATACATCACAGTTCAGGTAGACCCCATCCTTGCCCTCCCAAACTCTGTAACTAATCAAAGAATATGCCTCTCCCCATTATTGCTATTTTCCAAGTGAGCATGAAGTGGGGAGGGGCGAGGGAGAACTTTCTTTCTGCATTGCTTAACTTTTGAGCAAACATGTTCTTAATTTGTAACTTTTTAAAAAATGCTTAGCCTTTCTTTCTTTTTTTTTTTCTTTTTATCTGAAACCCAGCCCTTTGGAAGCCTCTCTGTTGTTTCCCAAGCACAGTGACTGAAACCCAGCTGTGTAAGCGGTGGCACCTCCATGTGTGGCTGCTGAACCAGCCAGCAAGGTTTTCCATGCGTACGGATGAGTGAGAACCAGTAGGAATGCATGTTCAATCCAATTGTTCCTGTTTTACAGTTACACTGATTAAAAGAATAAGACGCCTATGATTGTGCCTGTGTGGTCTGTTGCTTTCAGGCGACTTCAGCCTTTATCCCAAAATGTGTTGGTTTTGCTTGTTGATCTGACTGCCTGCTTGCTTGTTTTTTTGTTTTTTTCTTTAGACAGCTCTTATTGGTTGGACTGGTACTCAGTATGTATCTCAGGGTACTCTCAAACTTACAGCAATCCTCCTGCCTCAGCTTGCAGAGTGCTGGGATTTCAAGTGTGCACCACCACGCCCAACTGTCAGGTTGGTTTTATATAATCTTGTATGACCAGCCTCCAGCACAACACTCAAAAATACAGGTACTCAAGGAAAGGGTGTTAAATGAACACAAGACTGTTATTACAGCTTGGCGTGGTACCCATCACTCCTGTAGTCTAATGCCCTTGTTTTATAACCAGTAAAACTGAAGCGTGCAAAAGTCAGGCCACAGATAAAGCTAGTGACTGTAACACAAGAGGATTTAACAGTTCTCAGCCCAGGCACCTACTTTAAAAATAATTTAAATTGCCAGCGGTAGTGGTGCCTACCTTTAATCCTGGCAGAGGCAGTTGGATCTTTGTGAGTGCCGGTCTGGTCTACAGAGTGAGTTCTAGGACAGGCACACAGTGAAACCCTGTCTCAAAAACCAAAAAGAAAAAAAAATTAAAATAAAAATTAAATATACCTAATGGTAAGATCAGAAGATCCATCAACGATGGAGTCTAAAATCATCAAACATTTTTAAACCAGTGTTTACTTTCAATCTGGAGACTTTCCCCACTGTGGCTAGGTACTCAGCAGAGGTTGGGGTTTGTGGGTGCTGATTAGTCCCCCCTCCAACACACACGCTTCTCCAGTTTGTTCCAATGGAAAAACAGTCACAGGAGACACACAGGGATTCAGATGTCAGCTTTCTTTGGGGACCAGATGGACCGGAGGACATGGCTAGAACCCAAAGCCCAAATGGGCTTCCTATTCCCACCCCCTGCTTTGAAATAACCCACCCACTCAGCGGAGCAGCTGGACTATTGAAGTTCTCTCTGGGCAGGAGCTGGGTTGCCCTGGAGCGGAGGCCTGGAGGACGCAAATCATAGAGAACATGAGGCTTGAGTCGGTCCGTCCATACGGCACCAGGGACAGACTGAGCAAGGCTGCAGGCTCCGTTCCCTTTCCCGGCACCCCACACTCGGGGTCCCACCTGCTCCCACAGTGGGGAATCAGTGACAGGGCACCAAGAAAATCCTCTCCAAGTTTCCTCCAGGAGGATGTCGGTGCCCGTTGATGGGCAGATGGGGAAACAGGAGGGACAGGGATGAGAGAGTTTTCTCCCTTCAAACGGCCTTCAATTCACCGGGTACTAGAACAGAAACTAAAAACACCTGTGTTCCAGGAAGCCGCTAGTAAGTTTAAGGGTATTTTAATTGAAAGTGAATCCGCTGCAAAGGACAGAAAACGGAACAACCTGTAACTTAAACAACAAACGGGTCTGTTTTTCTTGTCTAACAGGAAATCCAAGGGTGGGTGGTTCTGGTCGGTGTGGAGCTCCTCGGTGTCACCAGGACCTGGCTCCTCTGGCTGGCCCTACCCTAGAGAGTGGTCTTGTTGCATGTTTCTCTACCTGTTCACACCGCAGCCAGGTAGACAAGGCTTAGCAATAGCCTTTCTAGAAACCTCCTGTGATAGACGTGTTTTTACCTCGTTATAACTACAGGCACGACTTGCCCTAGTGCTCTGAAAGGCAGACTCTGAAACTTATTTGGAAATTTGTTTAAGTGGATTCCTTTAGATAATGAAAGAGAGAGTATCCAACAGAGAATAACCTACTACCTAGGTCGTGGCGTAGTAACAAAAGAAGACACCGAAAATAATTGTCAAAGAACTGCTATTTTGGTTTTTTGAAGCAGGGTTACTCTGTAGCCCTGGCTGTCCTGGAACTCGCTCTGTAAACAGGTTGGCCTCAAACTCACAGAGATCCACCCACCTCTGCCTCCCAAGTGCTGACATTAAAGGTGTGCTACCGCCCCCCACCCCCTTCTACACACACCTCTGACAAAGAACTGTTTTCTTTAAAAGATATAGAGATGTTGTTTCTTCATTCTTCTACCCCACCTTCAAAAGATTATCTCTACACAATCACTTTCAAAGCATTAAGAGCAAAACAAAACCCAGAAAACTCATAATACAGATCTAAACTAGCCATGATACATAAGCCTAAGGAAGAGACAATGCAGTCAGTTAGCTAATTACTATGACAAGCCATTAATTCAACCATTGATTTACAAACTGACAAATATCCCTGTTTTTCTTTTTCTTGTTTTCTCCTTTGTTTTGCTGCAACAGGTTTTCAAGTGCCTGTTTTTGTTTGTTTGTTTGTTTGTTTGTTTGGATTTTCGAGACAGGGTTTCTCCGTAGAAACCTGTCCTGGAACTAGCTCTTGTAGACCAGGCTGGCCTCGAACTCACAGAGATCCGCCTGCCTCTGCCTCCCGAGTGCTGGGATTAAAGGCGTGCGCCACCACGGCCCGGCTCAAGTGCCTGGTTTTCAAGTGCCTTCTTAGACTGTGGGGAGCAAATATTCTTAGTTCTTGAGATTTTTAAAATCTCATCTGCCCCAGTCCCAGTAGACAGTTTGGCTAGGTACTGAACTTTAACTTGAAAGTCATTTTCCTCAGAACTTTGGCCTCATTGCTCCTTTGCCATTTGGCATCTAGACTTGCCAGTGAGATGTTTGGTGTTTTTTCTGATTTATAGTTCTTTCTTTGATACTTATTTTTATTTGGAATCACGTGGATGTATGTGTGTCTGTGGGAGGGTGGGTGCCCAAGGAGACCAGAGGTATTAGATCCCTGCTTGTGAATCTCCTCATGTGGGTGCTGGGAATCAACTCAGGACCTCTGGCAGAGCAGCCAGTGCCCTTGACCACTGAGCCGTCCCTGCAGCCCTTTGTTTGTGCTCTTTTACAGGGGACTTTTTGCTTTCTCTGGAATTGTAGAGTCTTTTCATTTTTCTAGGCATTCCACAGTCTCTAAATTCTGTCTGTTTTTTATGGTAGTAGTTTATCAAGCCCAGTCTCAACACACAAATCTTTGCAGCAGTCTGTGAAGTTATGTTGAGGGGGAAAAAAATCCTCCCTTGTTTTCTCTCTTCTCCCTCAAATACTTACTAACTAGAGAGGGAGAGGAAGAGAGAGAGAGAGAGAGAGAGAGAGAGAGAGAGAGAAATGGTCAATTGGTGGAGCTTTGCCCAACATTCATGATGCCATGGGTTCAATCCCCAATACCTCCTTCACTGGGCGTGAAAATGATACTTACTGGTCAGATTCAGACATCTTGCACTAACTGTTTTGTTTGGTTGGTTGGTTGGTTGGTTGGTTGGTTTTTCGAGGCAGGGTTTCTCTGTGTAACAGCTCAGACTGTCCCAGAACTCACTTTGTAGACCAGGCTAGCCTCTATTCATGGAGATTCTCCTGCCTCTGCCTCCTGAGTGCTGGGATTAAAGGTGTACCCACCACTGCCCGGCTCATTGGCTGCCTTTTGACTCCTCTCTCTTTTCTCTAACAAAAATTCTGATTCTTTTCCTTCTTGCTTTATTTTCTATTTCAACATTTCCACTGAATTTTAGTTATATATATATATATATATATATATATATATATATATATCTCCAACTGACTTCTTTGCTATTTATTCCCTTTTCACCCCATTGCTCATGTTTAATAGATACAGTATCTTGTTGAATTCTTTCGTTTAAAGTTCCTTCCAGTCTGTGAACTGTTTCTGTTTCTTTAGAGATCCTGTTTTCAGTTTATTTATCTTAGTCTTTCTAGTTCATATTTCAGGCTTCCTCAAATAGCTCCTGGCTTCTGGCTGTCCATTCACATTTAAGAACGGAGCAGCACAGTTTCCTGGAAGCCCTGTGCACATGGATAAGAGAAGATGAATGGGAGGCTTTGTCTCCCGGCAGGCTCTTCTGTCTGCCTGGAGACTCCTGAATGCCAGCCGGCAATGGGCTTTGTTCTAGGAGCCACCTTCAAACCCAGCTGGCCTAATCTTCCCCCAGACAATTTAATTTTCTTCCACCACGAGCCTCTCATGTGGGAGAAGGGACGAAATGCAGAGCAGTGCAAACACCTGGCTGGCCAAGCGGTGTGCTCTAAAGTGTCCGGGAAGTCTGCTGTTCCATTATGGACTTTCAGCAAAACCAGCTCTCCACTGTACCCTGCCCGTCAAAGTCCTGTGCTTCTCCAGGCTCCTTCGTGAGCTCACCTCCCTCTTCAGCTACAAGCTCTGCCGTGTGCATGTCAGCTTGCAGCCTCCACCGCCCTGCTCGCTAGGCCACCATCCTCTATCAAACCTCCCTTTCTCGTTTACTATTTACCGTTTCTGGACGAAGAGGGAAAAGAATGAATTTGGATGGGAAAGCCAACTGCCTTGTGATGGAGACCGATGGGCTGGGAGGGTGCTCAGTTGTACGTTTATTTGCTTAGCATGTGAAAGTATGTATGTATGTGCACATATGTGTGTGTGTTTATATGTTCCTGCCTATGTGCCAGTGCACATGGAGACCTGTGGTCAGTTTCTGGCATTTTCCTCCATCTTAGGTTTGGAGGTATATT
Organism: Alexandromys fortis; assembly: GCF_014885135.2. Taxonomy (NCBI): domain Eukaryota; kingdom Metazoa; phylum Chordata; class Mammalia; order Rodentia; family Cricetidae; genus Alexandromys; species Alexandromys fortis. Next base: position 11,045,077 of record NW_026067974.1, on the reverse strand, counting down.
TTATGCTTATTTATTTATTATTTTTTGTATATGAGTATGTTTGGCCTGCGTGCCTGGTGCCCACTGAGGTCAGACGAGGGCATCAGATTTCCTGGGACCAGAATTAACAGATGATTGTGAGCTGCCATGTGGGTGCTGGGAATTGAACCTAGGTCCTCTGCAAGAGCAGTAAGTGCACTGAGTCTACTGAGATATAATTTAAAGATTTTATTTATTTTATGCGTATGGGCATTTTTCTTGCAAGCAAGAGTGTACACCGTGTGCATGCCTAGTGTTTGGGGAGGTCAGAAAGAGTCTCAGAGCCCCTGGAGCTGCAGCTACAGATGCTTGTGCGCTCCTAGATAGGTGCTGGGAACCAAGACTGGGTCTTCCGGAAGAAGAAGCCATGGCTCTGAACCACGGAGCCGTCTCTGCAGCCATCCACGTTTGACTCTTTTGTTCTTTTTTTGGACAGGGCTGTTTCCCCTGAACCTAGAGCTCACTGATTCAGTTAGACTGGCTCTCCAGCAAGCTCCAAGGGTCCTCCTGTCTCTGCCTCCCCAGTACTGTGATTACAGGCAAATGCCACGATACCCAGCTTCATATGGGTGTTGGGGATCCAAACTCAGATCCTCAGTCTCGTGTGGCAAACTCTTTACCAACCGAGCCCTCTCCCTTGCTCCAGTTGCTGCGGGTTCCTATGGACCTGAACAGGCTGCGCAGCCTTTCTCATCAATGATACACTTACAAAGAATTCAGAAATAGGCACAGGCATGGGAGAAATGCCTTGTTGTTACATAACACGTTTCAGAGTCTGTTGATCATACTTTAAATATGAGACTAAAATCCAGCTTGTCCTTAAATCACCCCTGCAGAACCCTAAAAACGTTACAGGATATAAATCTTGTCGAATACAGTCAGGACACACGCGTGGACACAAACTGACTCTACTGGACCTGGCTCAACCATTTATATCCTCCGAGTGAGGCCCTGCATCTGTACCCAACTGCTCGGAGTGCTGAAAGGACGCGATGGGCGAGGCTCCTAGCACAGCACCTGGTGATTGTGGAGTGCTCAGTAAAAACTAAGTCCTCCTCCTCCTCCTCCCCTTCCCCCTGCCTCCTCCCCACTTGATGCTAAGCTACTCGCTCTATTTCTACCCCCTTGTCCTTTTGTTCTGATTCTACACCCCCACTTCTCCACCTCTTGAAACCCTATTCAATCACTCCTCTTTTTTTTAAAGATTTTTTTTTAATGTATTTGGCTGTTTTGCCTGCATGGATGCCTGTGCACCACATGTAGGTGGTACCTGTGGAGGCCAGAAGAGGGCACCATGTCCCCTGGAACCACAGTCACAGAGAGCCATGTGTTACCACATAGGTGCTGGGACTAGAACCAATTCTCACAAGAGCAAGTGCTCTTAACTACTAAGCTACCTATGTATTCATTTTCCAAGATTCAGATCATCTACATTGATGGTCTTCTCCAACCTTCAAGAAGTTTAACTTCACAGCCGGGCGGTGGTGGCACACGCCTTTAATCCCAGTACTCGAGAGGCAGAGGCTGGTGGATCTCTGAGTTCGAAGCCAGTCTGGTCTACAAAGGGAGTTCCAGGACAGCCAGGGCTACACAGAGAAACCTTGTCTCAACCAAGAAGAAGAAGAGAAGAGGAGGACGTTTTAACTTCTCTGTCCTGTGTGTCCCACTTCCCACAGTTGTCATGGCTCCACTCTCTTTGCAGTATGAAAAGTCAGGCCCATGCCTGCACTTCTAGCGAGAAGGATTTCTTACAATGTCCTAACCTTGTCCTGTGTTTCCCAACCCCACGTGTACCATAGCCTGCGCCTATGGGCATTCGATACATGCTCGGAATTAATAGAATTGCAGCAATCTAAACGGAAATATGAACAGCTTGATTCCACTGCCACACTGAGCTCTGAGCTCCGCTGCCCAAACTCTGACCCACACGGACAGATCCTAACTTGTCCACAATGCAAACACTTTGTTCCTTTCTTGCAGAAGCTTCTGAGCTGTTGTCATCGTGACCTCCACCCCCGCCCCTGCCACCTTGCCAAACACAAGCAAACACGTTCGCTGCCACGAGATAGAACGCTGGTTTGGCTAGGCCCCTGCCCCGCCCGGTGAGACACAGAGAAGGGAAGATCTCTGGGCCAGACACAGCTTACCTGGAACTCTAAGAACCTCCTGGGTGGGGTTGGGAGTTTTTCACGCGCCCAAATGACAAGTCTAGCTCTGGGGCTGGGCTGGAGCAGGTTGTTTTTCTGTTATTCTCTCAATCTCCTTGGGCAGCACAAGGCAGGAGACACTTAATGTTTTCCCGGTTCCCCTCCTCCTACCTCCTCAACGACAGGCTCAGGCAAACACAGGGATAGGATCCAACCCTGAGCAGAATGCTGTTCTGGGGCTTCAGGCAGAGCCCAAGGTCAGAAAGAATCCAGGCCATTCATGCCAGACTTCATCATCTAATAAAAAAAAAAAAAAATCAAAGTCCCCATCATCAAGGAGCCTCCAACCTAACAACTCAGGCAGGGATAGCAAGTCCAGACCTAGGTCCCCGAGTGACTGTTTGTTTGTTTGTTGAGATAAGATCTCACTATGTAGCTCTGGCTGTCCTGGAACTTGCTATGTAGACCAGGCTTGTCTCAAACTCAGGAAGATCCACCTGTCCCTCCCCAAGTGGCTCTTAAGTTCACACGACCATCCTTGCACCCAGAAAACACCAGTGGACTGTGGGAGGCTACAGGCATTCCCAGGAGTGCCCAGCAGCAACCACTGCGCTGGCTGCTTCCCTCACGGAGCGTGCCCCCTCTGTCTTCCCCCAGTGACATCTCCCAGGCGGTTCCGTTATCAGGAATGGCAATGTGAAAATGGTACTTTCAAACTGTTCCCTTGAATTTTTCCTAACCCTAACTGGAGTCTTGGCAAGGGATCTCTGTGAGTTCAAGGCCAGCCTGGTCTACATAGCAAATTGCAGGCCAGCTGGGGCTACGTCGGGAAACCTAATTTCTCTTCTCTCCAAAGCTTGTCCCCCATCCTCCTTCCTTCTCTCTCTTCCCTGTTTTAGGTCAGAAATACCTGCAGACTGCTCCAACAAATGGGTACCTTTCTTAGAGCACAAAGGAAACCAGTAAACGAATCAATTTTTTAGAACTGAGTAAGCCTTCCTAGAATGTTCTCCAGGGAGCGGGGAGAGGAGGGACGCATACTGCTGACGTCCCTCCTGCTTGTGAAATACAGCCCCGTTTACTCCTCACAGCCACCATATAAGGGGGACTCTAACGTCCCTGTTTGATATAAGAAAGGCTAGGCCTAGCCAGGAGCCCTTGGCCAAAGCTCGCCAGGAGCGGAAGTGGTCAGGTGTCTCTATATTTGCCCAGAGAGACAGAACTGGGAGGACACACAGCCCTGTCCCTAGTCCGCATTGCCCCTGGGCGTTTGCAGGGAAGAGATGGTGACTCAAAGGCTTGGAGAGAATACTCTGAGCAAAGCATCCTCCAGGGTGTGGTGACCTCTTCTTAATTCCACAGGATGTGCAAGTGTTTGTATCTCCACGTCTCCAGGGAGGTAAGGCCACCAAAGGGAATTCCCTTCGGGGGCCCGTTTCCTACAGCTCACTCGAGAGCATTCCACATGGAAGCACTCGTCCTGAGGAAGGTGGTGAGGTGTCCCCAACATGAAGGAAAGTGTGTACAGTCTCTGTGAAGGTCAGAATGGGCCAGGGGACTCCAGGGGCAGCAGACGATCGGAGAGAACTTACCCTCCGCTCACCAGGATGCTGTTACGGAATGTACGGCTCTGCCTCCGGTGATCCTGCGTCAGCAACTGAGGCCCAAAGAAGTTTCTGCCCCTTAAGCGAGTCAAGGTCAGGCTACTGGCATTTTGTGAGATCTCACAGCCAGGTGTCCCACCCAGGAATGGTGCCTCAGAGACACTTTGACACCAAGAAGCTCAGGTCTCTGGATTTTGGTACCTTGGAGTAGACCCAAGGGAACTCCTGCTAGTTTGTGTCCTTAGGGCAGGCAGAAAGCTCCAGGTCTCTCTCTGGATTAAAACCATGCCTTCTCTGTGAGGCCGCTTCCACTGATCACCACTCTGTTCTCAACTATCTAAGGCTTATGATCTTTCCAGGGTAACCGGGGTGGCTCTGCCCTGTCCAACTGGTTTTCCTTAGAACTTCTAGAAGAGAGTTCGAAGCTGCCACCATGCCCTCAGAACCTCCCACGGCCTCTGTGCATCTCTGGGTCCCTGTTGGTCATTGTGTCCCCAGCTCCTGATGTTCCCAGCAATCAGGGATTGTCTTAGAGTGGGCGCTTGCTTCTCTGGGGCATCCTCAACCACGAAAATGTAGTAAGATCGGGAAGGGAGAGAATGGTGTCTCCTGAGCGTGCACTCAGGCTGGTAAGAGCCATCCTGGATTGTGTGACGTGAGCAGGCAGCCTGGGGATAAAATGACAGGGCTGCTTCAGATGCCCTTGCAGGTCACTGGAAACTTCTTCTGGCTTGTGACTTCTTACCCTCCCCGAAGGTCTGCTGACCTAAAGCATGCCTGTGAACCTGCTTGGGGAACCAGATGCTAGAGAACAGAATGACAAAAATCACTCCTCTACCCCCAGGGTGGACAGGAAAGGAAAAGACAGCTGGAGACCAGACTCTCTGGGTCCCTAGCAACCCCATCAACTCTTGATCCCAACACAGTCACAGCAGGGGGGGGGGCTGGGCTTCCTGGGTGACATGGGCAGGATGGACTCTGAGGAGAAAACACTCTTCCATGCTGGCCTGTCCCCGACAGCCGAGCCCTTCAGAGTCACAGATAGCCCTCAGTATCAGGGACTTGCAGCGGAGCAGGGACTGGAGGTCCAACAACCCACCTACACCCGCCAGCCATTCAGCATTCACACCAAGGCCTCCTGTCAGCAAACACTCCTGGTGGGCTCCTAGGAGCTCATAACTCCAAAGCTAAGGAGTATCCACATCCCTGGAGAGCTCCCCCACCCCAAAGGGGAGACTCAGACCTTACTCTGGCGGGGTGGGAGGGGGCGGAGGCATGGCTGTTAGGTTTGCACATTCACAACCTCAGGGCTCCCCTACCAGCCCCTCCTCCAGGGAAGGGTGTGGATCTGCGTGGGAAGGGTGGAGGCTCCATGAGTAATCAGGTTACAGAGGAATGAACTTCCAAGAACTGAGTCAGAGGAGACAGGAGGAAGAAAGGGGGATCAGGTCTGGGAGCCCCTCTCACTGGCCAGGCAACTGAGCAGCTGCCTCAGGTCCTCCAGGTCTCAGGTCTCAGCCCTCAGCCCTGCTACTCTAAGGAAGGGTCTTTGCCAGGGCATGGGGCATGCCCCCAGGAGTTACACAGAGGATCCCTAGCACCAAGACTCCTGTAAATTTCAGTGGTTGGGGAGACCTTAATGGTGGTTTTTCCAGGGTCCTGTCCTCACTGCTGCAGATGAGGGGAGCTTCTCCTGCTAACCTTGTGCCTTTGGCACGTGCAGTCTGAACCTATCTCAGGACTTTGCACTTTCAACCTGTCTGGCTTACCTTAGGTTGTTTTTGCAGTTAAGACAGCCAGCCATGGGAGGCAAAGTCCAGCAAGGCCCTGAGGCTCCCTAGGACAGACTCCTGAGTGTAACCATGGAACACATGACCTCAGGACCTCGCAAAGCCAGTCATGTGCCTGGAACTCCTCCAACACCACCCTGATGCTGCCCCATCTCTAAGCAACTGCACAGCCCTGGAACCCGGCTTCTCATTTGACCCTTCGTCCCGTCTGTTAGCCATACTATAGCAAAGATCTTTTCAAAATACAGGGTCTTCAGGGCCTAGTCAAACGTTCTGCTGCTTCCCACTGCTCTTGGGATGAAGCCAAAATGTCTAGTCTGGTGCACAGGGGCTAGCCCCAGGCTATCTCCTTAGCCTCATTTTGCTGTTTGGGCGTGGGCTCCACTGGGTTTGTTTCAGCCCCTCAAGCAGGTCATCACTGCTCCCGTCTACCTCAGGACCTTTGCACGTGCAGTGACTGCCACTAGCAAGCGCCTCCACATCCTTCTTGGCTGAGCTAACACTTACTGTCTTCAGGGATTTTTGTCTGTTGGTTGGTTGGTTTTTGTTTATTGCCGGAACCCTCCCTGATCCTCCAGAGTTCATAGCTATTCTGTCGCGGTCAAGCCTCCATCCCTAGGCTCTTCCCTCTTCTACCCAAATAAGCATCAGCTGGAAGTGGACCAAACCCCAGCCCCACGCCCGTCCTCTCCCCTCCAGGAGACTCAGAGCCTGACCCAGGAAGTCCTAGCACCCCAGGAGGCTTGGATTTGGGGAGAGAGGGCTTAACCCAACTAGTCAGCTCTCCTTTGTGCCAGAGAGGAGACAAGATGAGACAAGACTGAGGGGAAGAACTAGAAGGCGGAGCCATGGAGCAGAGTCACCTAGAAAGAGAAAGCCAAAGATTATTTGGGGAGAAAGAGAGATAAGGTGGTCAGAAAACAGGAAATGATCAGCCAGAGCTGTTGGCTGGAGCAGAACAGTTGAGAATTAAGGCCGTGGATCAAAGCCACAGGAACCGCTGGGGTTTTCTCAGAAACGGAAGACTCTGATCAAAGTCACTCTTTCCTGTCTGGGCGGGGAAGGCAATTCATTCACAGGTTCACTTAATCATTGGTATTTGAACGTATTAGAGGGTCATTCAACAAACATTGGTTGAGCACCTGTCTGTGTGCCAGGCCCTGTGCGATGCCCCGAGGACACAGCCGTGAGTAAAAGTGCTCTGACTTCACAAGCTTTAGTGTCTAGACAGTTCTCAAGCCGCCATCTGCAGCCCTGGCTGTGAGTCACAGCCAGCATTAAAAAAAAAAAAAGAAAAAAGAAAAGAAAAGAAAAAAGAAAAGAAAAGAAAAAAGGTACAGGGATTAGAGTAGTGGTTCTCAACCCGTGGGTTGCAACCCCTTTGAGCTTGCATATCAGATATGATGCATATCAGATATTTACATTGCAATTCGTAACAGCAGTGAAGTTACAGTTATGAAGTAGCAACATAATTTTACTGTCAGGGGCCACCACCATGAGAAACTGTATTAAAGGGTCGCAGCTTAAGAGGGTTGGGGACCACTGGACTAGAGAGATGCTCATGGCTAAGAGCTACATGCTCTTAGGAAGGACCTGAGCTTGGTTCCCAGCACCTTCATAGGGTGGCTCCCAACTCCCTGTGACTAAGGGATATGAGGCTCTCTTCCGGCCTCCACGGACACCTGCACTTAAATGTGCACAAACCAACACACACACAAGCATATTTTTTATCTCAGTTTTATCTTTTTAATTTGTGTGGATGTTTTTCCTGCATGTATGTTAGTGGACACATGTGTCTGATGCCCTTGGAGACCAGAAGAGTATGTTGGATTCCCTAAGGCTGGAGTTACAGATGGGTGTGAGCTGCCCTGTGGGTTCTGGGGATCAAACCCAGATCCTCTGGAAGAACAGTCAGTGTTCTTAACCCCTGGGCCAGCTCTGCCACCCTCTGACATTTTAAAGCTATCATCTTAAATGTCTCACCCCATCACCCCCCCAGACCCTCCTCAAATGCCCTCTTGTTCCAGCAGGTCATCTCTGACACACATCTGATTGGGTGCTGCCCAGCTTGAAATCCCTCACGCCTCCCCACCCCTCTGAGCACAAAGTCCATGGCCCATGAAGATTGGGATTGGTGTGTGCTCTGCCCAGATGACTTAGGATGAGTGACTGCTTCCCATCTAAGACTGGGTTCTTTCCTCTCTAAGCAGACAACTTAAACAACTTAATATTGGATCCGTTCCCTCTCAAAACCAGTATGATTCTAGCTGGGTATAATGGTGCGCCCCATAATCTCAGCCGCTTGAGAGGTGGGTGAGAGAATTAGAAATTCAAAGCCTGTGTAGACAATTTAGCAAGATCCATCTTAAAAATCATTTCTTTTTAAGGCCTAGGAATGTTACTAAGAGGTAGAGCGCTTTCCTAGCATGGAAAAGTCCCTGGGTCTCACCTCCTGTAAAAAAGAGGGAAAACAGGACGGATGGACAGAGGGAGGGAGGGAGGTAGGGAGGGAGGGAGGGAGGGAGGGAGACAGGCAGACTGGGTAATGATAGCTCAGTCAGTAAAGTGGTTGCCTTACAAGCCTGAGGACCTGAGTTCAATACCCCAGAACCCACATTTTTTAAAATAAAACAAAATTTAAAATACATGGCTTGGCAGTGCAATCCCAGCACCGAGAAGCAGGAAACACGCATGATCTTTGAGGGTCACTGGGCAGCCAGCGTAGCCTGCTTGGTGAGTTCCAGGCCAATGAGAGAGAGCTCCTGTGTCAACAACAACAACAATAAATGGCCCTTGAGGAATAACACCTGAAGTTTGTTCCCTGAACTCCACAACCACTCCCACCCCCCCCCACACGTGTACTTGCACATGCATACATACACAAGACAGAAGATGGGGGGAGGAGAGAAAGGAGGAAGGAAGAAGGAAAAATAGAAGACAGTGGTGTGGGAAACTTTAATTCCAGCTAGAATTCTACCAAGAAAGAAGTCTCACACCAAACTGGGGACCAGTGGTTTGTTCAGTAAGAGGATAACATTAGGGGTAGCTGCTCCTTCCAGCTTCTGCCCTTAGTGCCTGTTCCTGTCCCCTCCCCCCCCCCCCCCCCACACACACACCTCGGTTTTCTGTCTGTGAAGAGAAAAGCTATCAGATACGGAAAGTACCTGGAACAGCACTTGCTAATTTATGGCCTGCTTCACCCTGAGGAGCCATACTGAGAGCTTCTTAGCTCAGCCTGTGGAGCCTGCCGACTGGCAGGTTTTACCCTTCCCACTCCTCCCATCATCCCTTGTTTTCCTGGCCAAAGTCAGCTCCTCACATGGGTCTGGCTGAGGGCCGAATTGGCCAGGTGAGTATGGTCAGTCACAGAGGTGACCACCCAAGATTCCATGACCAGAGTGCCAGGGTTGGATCTACGCTGAGGTCTGGGGACCCCGAATCCAAATACCCTTGTCACAAAACAACCAACCCCCCTCCACACACACACAGCACAGGCTGACAGCTCGCGGTCCATTCACTGTCCAGCACTTTATTCTGTTGTCCCCAGGTGACCGGGTTGCATTCCTGTGGTTTGGGGTTTGCTGGAGTTGGTGGCAGTGACTGAAGTCTTGGCGCTCTCCCACTAGGGAGTGGGGAAGGGGTGGGGAGGGGGCTCTGGGGCCAAATTCCCCTACAAATGAGATTCCAGTGGTTTCCTCAGTTGAGGCGTCTGCAGAGTAGAGAACAAACAATGTGGGTTTAAGTTTCTCTGGGAAAACGATCTGCTCTGCTGAAGATCTAAGCCGCCCTTGAGGCCTGCTGCCTCCCCTGGTGCCAAGCCAGACCCAGACCCCCACTCCACCCCACCCCTGTCTTCCAGACACAGCAATGAGGCAGCTCCAACTCCCAAGGCCATGCACTCCTCCCCCTGACACCCTCTGTGACCTCAAAAGTGTCACCACAAACAGGCTGTGGCTTTTCCTGACCAGAGAGAACGGGGAACCAGTCTCTGGGACCTCCCAGGACAGGTCTAGGCCATCTGCGGCTTCTGTTGCTAGTCCGGATGCAGGGTCAGGTTGCCAAGACCAGGAGCTATCATGACACTGACTGTTTCTTGGGGGTCCCCAGGCTTTAGTAGCATAGTCCACTGTGACAGGTCCCAAAATGCACGGAGCAGAAAGGGACCAAGAGGTAGCATTTATCCGCCGGCTTCTCCTCACCCCCAGCCCAGCACCACCTAAGATGCTAGCATGGTTTAGCCGTGTACTACCATAGCCACAATGCAGAGGAGCCTGAGGTCGTGCTCAGAGAACACACAAGGCCACACACTGTAGATCCCATTTCCATACGATATCCAGAATAGGTAAAGCCACAAAGACAAAGATGGGGCATGGATTAGTGATTGTCTGGACAGATAGTGTCTGCTTTAATGGAGACATGGCTTTCTTTTAGAGAAAAAAAAAAAGTTCCAGAATTAGAAAGAAATAGTGTTCGCACAACATCATGAATGGACTAAATGTCACTCGTGGAGGTTATGGCACGTGCATCTACTACAATACATGGAGATATGAAAGTCCTTTCCCCCCCGCGGCCTCAGCTGTAAATGAATCAACAACTCTGGCTGATGGAGGAAGGTCATTGGCTAATAAAGAAACTGGCTTGGCCCATTTTATTGGTTAGAACATAGGTGGGTGGAGAAACAGAAGAGAATGCTGGGAGGAAGAGGAAGTGAGGTCAGAAGTAATGCAGCTCCTCTCAGAGCCAGACGCCTCAGACAGAGAGGCATGCTCCGCTCTCCTGGGCAGATGCACGCAATGAAGCTCCTCCAAACCAGGATGGACGTAGGCTAGAATCTTCCCAGTAATCACAGATGATTAGAAATGGGCTAAATTAATATGTGAGAGTTAGCCTAGAAGAGGCTAGATAGAAATGGGTCAAGCAGTGTTTAAATGAATACAGTTTGTGTGTTGTTATTTCGGGCATAAGCTAGCCAGGTGGCCGGGGTGCTGGGGACGCAGCCCCGCCACTCCTATTTCAACATCTGGCCACCCATGGGGATGAGGAGTCCAGGGGTCCAAGTGGACGTGCCCCCCAGCCATGGCCCTCTCCCTAGGTCTCACCTCACGCACGTCCTGGCGGCATTCCTCTCCAATCAGGCAGGAAACCAAAGGCAAACCACACCCTGCTCCCAAGGGCCAGCAGTTTGCAGAGGAGTGGCTGGAATTTGGCTTCTCTGGGATGGGCTGTGCACCTCCTGGTCCAAGATGGAAACAGGAACGAGATGATAAGAAAAGAAAACGAGACCACAGGCTTGGCCTATGGTCTATGGCGAGCCCTCCCCCAGGCAGCTGCCTCCTGGCCCAGAATTCCAAGTCATCAGGGAACTATGACCATGACCCCAGCCTTCGTGGTTATTGTGAAGACATTTGTCACTACAGATGGGCACAACATACTTTAACAGTGATTAAGTTTGACACGGGACTTTTAAATATTTAAACACTTGTGGTTTGGATTAATCTTTTATTACTTTGTAACAACAACAAAAAACAACCAAAAAAGAAAACACCAATTCGGTGGCTTAAGCCAATACCCATTTATTCTGTGTGTCAGCATGCTCGTGTGTGTGTGTGTGTGTGTGTACATGTGTGTGATCATGTTCGTGTGTGTGCACACTTGTATGAGCATGCTTGTGTATGTGTGGACATGTGTGAAAGTGTGTTCATATGTGTGTAAGCACACGTGTCAGCATGCAGGTGGAAAGACAACCTGAGGGTGTCATTCAGTTACTCGGGAGCCTTCACCTTGTTTACTGAGACAGGTTCTCTCATTGGCCTGGAGCTTGCTGGCAGGCCATGCAGAAGCAGAAGGAGTCTCTGCTTCCTCGGGGGTGGCATTATAAATGCACCCCACCATGACAAGGCTGGCTGATTGATTGGTTTGTTTATTTGGTTTTATACAATGTATTTTGATCATGTTTCCCCTCCCTCTCCTCCTCCCAGATGCTTCCCACCTCCCTCCCCACCCAATTTTATGCTTTATGTCTTTCTCTCTTTTAAAAAAAAATAATAATAACTGCAAGGGACTCGAGAAATGGCTCAGCAGTTAAGAGCACTGGTTGCTCTTCCAGAGGACCCAGGTTCAGTTCCCAGCACCCACACGGCGGCTCACAACTGTCTGTAACTTCAGTTCTAGGGGACCCGACACCCTCAGACATGCACACAGGCAAAGTACCGATGCACATAAAATACCACAAATGCTGGGGCTCTTTCATCTCAGCAGAGGCAGGCAAATCTGAGTTCAAGGACAGCCTGGTCTATAGAACGAGTTGCAGGACAGCCAGGGCTACACAGAAACCCTGTCTCAGAAAACTGAAGAAAAAGAAAATCAAAAAACCAATCAAGTAAAAAAAATACCAAAATTAAACTAACAAAATGGAATTCATTTTGTGTTAGTCACCTATTCCTGGGCATGGGGCATGGTTGTACACCCGTGACACTCCACTGGGGAAGACTGTTCACCCCTGGCGTGTGGGTGTACACCCATGACACTCCACTGGGGAAGACTGTTCACCCCTGGAGTGTGGGTGTACACCCGTGACACTCCACTGGGGAAGACTGGTCTCCCCTAGAGTGTGGGTGTACACCCGTGACACTCCACTGGGGAAGACTGTTCACCCCTGGAGTGTGGTTGTATACCCGTGACACTCCACTGGGGAAGACTGTTCACCCCTGGAGTGTGGGTGTACACCCGTGACACTCCACTGGGGAAGACTGTTCACCCCTGGAGTGTGGGTGTACACCCGTGACACTCCACTGGGGAAGACTG
>NW_026067974.1:10950154-11028322 GCF_014885135.2 Alexandromys fortis | reverse complement strand
CTCCACTGGGGAAGACTGTTCACCCCTGGAGTGTGGTTGTACACCCGTGACACTCCACTGGGGAAGACTGGTCACCCCTGGAGTGTGGGTGTACACCTGTGACACTCCACTGGGGAAGACTGGTTTCCCTTTTGCTAGCAGTTATCAATTGCTGATAGCTTCTTGGTAAAGGGTTTTGGCTTTGGTTTTAACATGGTTTTGTTGAAATAAGGAGCGGCGGGGCTGCGTCCCCAGCACCCCAGCCGCCTGCTAGCTTATGCCCAAAATAACAACACACAAACTGTATTCATTTAAGAACTGCTTGGCCCATTTCTATCTAGCCTCTTCTAGGCTAATTCTCGCACCTGGACTAGCCCGTTTCTAATAATGTGTGTAAGCACCCCAAGGTGCGCTTACCGGGAAGATTCTAGCCTACGTCCATCCTGGGTCTGAGCTGACTGGGAGAGCGGAGCCTGGCATCTCTGCTCCAGAGAGCAGAGCTATCGAGTCTCTCCGGGATCCGAGCAGAGTCTGAGCTCACTTCCTCTTCCTCCCAGCATCCTATTCTGTTTACTCCTCCCACCTATGTTTTAACCTATCAGGGCCAAGGAGTTTCTTTATTGCTTAACCAATGAAATCAACAGATTGATATATGACACTCCCACATCATGGTTTCTAAGGAGCAAAACTTCAATCCTCAAGTTTGCAGGGCAAGCATTTTGCCAACTGGACCACCTTCCCAGTTCGACCCTCTTATTAGCTCACACCTGCACAAGACAGAGGTCCATGTGAGCTCATTGAGTTCTTTGCTTGGGGGGTCTCACAAAGTTAAACTTGGGTGTCAGCCAATCTAGACTCTTCGTTCAAGACTGTGAGGAAGCCGGGCGATGGTGGCGCACGCCTTTAATCCCAGCACTCCGGAGGCAGAGGCAGGCGGATCTCTGTGAGTTCGAGACCAGCCTGGTCTACAGAGCTAGTTCCAGGACAGGCTCCAAAAAAGCCACAGAGAAACCCTGTCTCAAAAAAAAAAAAAGACTGTGAGGAAGAACCCACTCCTAGGGCTATTCAGGATGTCGAGTTCCTTCAGTCCAATGGACTAACTCCACCCCTGCAATCCCAGCACTCAGGATGCTAAGATAGGGGATCTTGTCTCAAGTTTAAGTACAGCCTGTTTTCTGAGACAGGGTGTCTCTTTGTAGCAGTCCTGGAACTCGCTCTGTAGTCCAGGCTGATCTCGAACTCAGAGATCTGCCTCCCACTGCTGGGATTAAAGGCGTGCGCCGCCACCACCTGACACAAGAGAACGCCTTAATTAATCAGTTAACTTTTTCTTGGAATTCATAATAACATTTAATAAATAAAAGCACAATTACTCAGCTTCATGTTTGAAATTCAAACAAAGTTAATTCATTTTTTCCCCCGCTAATGGTTCCTCATTTGAGGCATAAATAAATTACAATCAGTTAATTTTCTGTCTGTCATGTCTGGTAGGTACACAGGAACCCAATCCTCCCCATCCCAGCACAGTAAGGCTCCTGACGTGCTCTTCGGGATATTCCCCAAGTGACCAGCAAGCAGAGAGCCAGTCGAGGCAGATTTTTCTAGAAGCAAACCAGAATACAGCATGGCTTCTAGCCTTTGGGACACATACCGACCGTAACTCAGTCCATGACCTCACCTAACTGCACAGGAAGCTGAGAAGGGCAATCTAGGAGAAAAAAAAAAATTCGAATCTGGTCAGCACACAGCATGCTGGTTACCGTGTTTGCTGCCTGCTGTTGTGGTTTAAATCTTAAACATGCTCCACGGTGTAGGGGGGGGAGGGGAGGGTCATACTTTTAACCCTTTATTCTCCACTGAAGGTGCTGCTTTGAGAGGCTGTGACGATTTAGGAATTCGGGTGTAGTTAGCAGAAATCAGTAGAGGCGGATGTTGACGGTTATGAGCATCCCCTGGTTTCTGCCTTGCTCTCTGCTCCCCTGTGACGTGAAGCCTCTCCTGCACGCTCTCACCGTCATGCCGTAAGCGGCTGCACTATGACTTCTCTGCCGGAATGGAGCAACACCCTCCGAGACCATGAGCCCAAAGAAACCTTTCCCCGCTTACGCTGCTTCTGTTAGATGTTATAGAACAATAATCACTCAGAGCTCCAGGTGTGTGGTGGGCCACCCCATGCAGTGGTGGCAGCAGAGCGGAGATTCCTGCGTGGCCTAGAAGGAGCAAAAGCAGTAAACTTTTTTCTTTTTTCCTTTCTTTCTTTTCTCTCTTCCTTCCTTCCTTCCTTCTTTTCTCTTTGTCTTTGTTTTTATTTGTTTGTTTGTTTGTTTGTTTTGTTTTGTTTTTTAGGACAGACTTTCTCTGTGTAGTCCTGGCTGTCCTGGAACTCGCTCTGTCGACCAGGCTGGCCTCTAATGCACAGAGATCGCCTGCCTCTGCTGGGGTTAAAGGCTGTGCCTCCACCGAACTCAGCAGAGTACTTTTCCTTTACTTATTGTTTCTTTGCTGTTATTGTGTGTGCACGTGTGTGAGCACAGACACAGGCAGGCCATGACACACGTACGGAGGTCAGAAGACAACAGTTCTCTCCTTCCACTGCGGTTGCAGGGATTGACCTCAGGGCTTCAGACGTTCCCGGCAATCACTGTTCTCCACTGAGCCATCTCCCTAGCCTTATGGTTTTTTTTCCTCCAGTCAGTGGCAACTCAGCAGGAAGACTTGCTCATCTGATGAGTCTAGGGCCACGCAGGATAGCTGCAGGACAGCTCACAGACTGGTCAAGGACACCCGCTCCTGGCCACCCCTGGGCAGTCAGGAACAGAACACAGGGACAGATGCCCCCAGGACTGTCCCCACGCTTCCTTCAGGAAAACTGAAGAGTCCAAGCAGGGCAGGCCGGAAGATGATAGTGGCCTACCCCTCCCCGTAACCCCGCTGCTGTATTTGTAGACACAGTGCCTGGTTTTCCTTTTAGATCTCGCTGTAAGAATCAGCAAACTATTTCCCAAAGCCAAACACAAATTCCCTGGTCCAGAGAGTGTCTAAGTGATGCTCTCCGAGTCTGTGCCTCCTGCCTGTCCATCCTGTGTGAGCAAGGACGAGCGAGAGGAAAGTGTGGACAAGCAGAACTGAGCACACGGGCAGCACACGGGCAGCACACGGGCAGCTGCTCTCAGACCCTCCCAGTGCTGCCCTCAGAGAGCACAGCAGAGATGTCAGCGGTCCAGCCCTGGCCCTGCAATGGAGCACGGGTAGATAGATCCCTTTGGCTCCATTCCTGAAGCCACAGGACGATACTCAGTATAGGTGAAGGAGAGGAAATAGGAGTAAAGATCACACCGCCCACGGCCCCACATCCACACACAGCAGAGAGGATGAGGGGATCCCACCGCCCACGGCCCCACATCCACACACAGCAGAGAGGACCCTAGAAAGGAAGTCCAGTGCTGGCTCTGTCACTCAGGTGTCAAAGGGTTCTTTAGCCCCAGTCCCAGCTGACCTGACATTCCAGCGAGAGTCAGTTTCTGGAAGGAATGAGAATGTTCCATTAGGAGGAGGACTTGACAGACTTATCCTCACTCTGTTGCTTGCTTTTAATATACTGTGGCCTGCTAATGCTTCCATGTGCCCAGTTCCCAACGAAACCACAGCTTTCAATGTCTGATTAAGCTAAATAAATACTCCTTAAAGAGTAGCCGTTGTAGGGCGTGCTGGCTCATGCCTGGGATTTCAGCCCTCAGGAGGCTGAGGCAGGAGGACCACCTACAAATTCAACGTTAGTCTGGCCTATACAGTGAGTCCCAGGTCAGTCTGGACTACAGAGTGAAACCTTGCACTCGCATGTGCACACACGCGCACACACACACACACACACACACACACACAAAGGTAGGCAAATGGCTGAGAGGGATTTATGTAATAACACAAGAAAACAGCAGCGTCTCCCCGAGTGAAGATGAGATTTTGTGTGGCAGGGAAAATGTAGTGGACTTGTTTCTACAGGCTTCTGTGCTTGCCAGCAGGAAGGTGAAGCTGGGAGAGGTATTGAATAAAGCAGCTGTTGGGAAGGGAAGGCAAATACATCGGGGAATTTGGAGACCAAGTTTAAAAGCGTTCTCATTATTTCATGGTTTTGGTGGCTGAAAACCTCATGCATTTCCAAGATCGTTCATATCTGCCCTTCAAACAAGGAACAGAAAAGAAAAGAAAATTTTAATTTGCTTAAAAAAAAAACCTTTCTAAATGAAGAGTTTGAGTGGGTTTAAAATCCATTTGCCGGAGGTATTAAAATGCAACATTATTCCAATTTCTTCGTAAGAACAACTGATTGACAGGAGAGAAGATGAGAATTTGCAAGCCAGTTTTGAACAAAACCTCTCCATAATTGGTGGATAAAATTGAAAATTGAAAATTAATGTCACGATTTCCTGAACTGAGCCCCACAATGCACCTCGTCCGTCTGGATCTAGGTGTCTTCGTGAGGCCTGTTTTTCATCCTTGGCAGCCATTAAAAAAAACTGAACTTTGAAATAAACCAGATTTTAAATAAGGCATTCAAATCCCGGCCCCGCAAAGTGTAAAACCAAGATTTTTCAAAAATAAACAAGCATATTCAATCACGTTGCTCTCGTCGTGAGAGCAAAAAGGGATTTGAGCTAAAGGAAACACCATGAAATCATTTTAAGATATTGTTCATTTTTGTGGTCTCTCTATAGTTTTATGATGTGCATCATATCCTGTATGAACTTATATGTCATGTGTATATTTGATAATGGACATGTGTTTTTATAATGTAAGTACACACATATGTGGGTAGTTCATGTATGTTTCTAGAAAAGTTCTGTGTACGCACATCACACGTAGACGGGAACTGCTGTGACTACCCCACAGTTTTTATTGGTGGTTTATATGAACAATAAACTCTGAATTGAAGAATGTTGGCAGTGCCTGTGTTCCCTCCAGTCCTGGCACTAGAGATGACATGGGTCCTACTCTGCCCTGGGTGTGGACTCATGTCGTAAAGATGTCCCTGGACTGGGCCTGGCCTACCCTGCAGGGGCAAGGGGTCAATTAAGGCTTCAGGCATGTGTGTTGTTATAGGTTAGAAGTCACAGGCCTGAAAGAATTAACCAAGGGCAGGAGCTGCCCTCATTGAAAAGAACGTGATCTCCTCCCCTAGAAAAAGAGCTAGCTGGGCTGGTGGTGGTGCACGTCTTTAATCCCAGCACTCAGGAGGCAGAGGCAGGCAGATCTCTGCGCATTTGATGTCAGCTTGGTCTACAGAGCTAGTTCCAAGATAGCCAGGGCTACACAGAAAAACCCTGTCTTGAAAAACCAAACCAAAAAAAAAAAATCTCTCTTTCTCTTCCTCACCCTCCCCCCCCCCACACACACAGACACAAGAAGAAAGAGCTAAAAGCTGCCAGTTCAGGCTAAGGGGGACTTCAAGGGACACTAAAAGTCAGTGTCTTTTTTTGGTCAGCGCAGCAAGTTGGCAGTGGAGGCTGTGTGAATTCAGACAGCCAGAGACTGGGCCTGTGGCCTTTTTCTGCTTGTTATCTGGACCTTAACATGGAATTTGGTCCTTGGTTACCAAGGTGATCACACAGTCTCTGCTGGAGAGTCCTTTCTGTTGTTAACTTCTGATCGGCATGCTGCAAATAAAGCCTCTGATGCCCAGGAGACTAAATACCCAGGGCGGTCGCAAGAACACCTCTCCCCAAAGTCTTAGGTTGGTCACAAGCCAGGCGTAATGGCATATGCTCGTCTTTCCAGCACTTGAGAGGCTAAGGCAGGAGGGTTGTGAGTTTGAGGCCAACCTGGGCTATAATAATGAGACCCTTGTCTCAAAAACAGAGAGAGAGAGAGAGAGAGAGAGAGAGAGAGAGAGAGAGAGAGACTGCACTTTTGCTACCTGTGGAGTGGCTCGACCTCCCCTGAAGCAAAAAGACTTTCCTGAGGAAAGACAGAGTCATTCCATTCCATTTCCTCCCTGTGCTTTTTCTGCCCATAGACGTTGTTTCCTGTATTTTCATTGCTTACCGCAGAAAATCCAGGCTTCCTAGACAACCTATAATGGCCTATTGTTCTCCATTCCCAGCCCACTGCATTAGTCAGCTACAAGGAAAGGGGTTGTGGATTTGAATGAGAACAACCCTGGTAGGCTCACCTATTTGAATGCTTAGTCCCCAGTTGGTGGAACTGTTTGAGAAGGACTGGGAGGTGTGGCTTTGTTGGAAAAGGTGTGTCACCAACCAGGCAGTGGTGGCACGGGCCTTTAATCCCAGCACTCAGGAGGCAGAGGCAGGCGGATCTCTGTGAGTTTGAGACCAGCCTGGTCTATAAGAGCTAGTTCCAGGACAGGCTCCAAAGCTACAGATAAACCCTGTCTCGAAAAACAAAACAAAATAAAAAAAAAAAAAAAAGGTGTTTCACCAAAATGGCCTTTGAGGTTTCAAAAGCTCGAGGTTTTCCCAGGTAGCTGTCTCTGCCTCATGACTGTGTCTCGAGATGTGAGCTCTCAGCTATTGCTCCAGCACCGCATCTTCCTGCCTACTGCCACGCTCCCCACCACGACAGTCATGAACTCACCCTTCGGAACTGTAAGCCCCAAATAGACACCTTCTTTTCTAAGTTGCCTTGGTCATTGTGTCTTATCACAACAGCAGAAAATTAGCCAAGACGGGGGCCATTCTAGATGATTTGAACAGGAAGAATTTTATGCCATTATCCTTTGCTAGAGAACGCACTGGAAAGGCTGGAGAAGCCAGCTATGTCTGCAGCAGATCCAGAAGAACATGCTTGCACGAATCCCTGGGGAAGCTGTGCCTCTCTGGTGCTGTTGGGGAGCTTTAAATGAGGAACTACTCAGAGACCATTGACTTCCAGAACCATGTTCATAACTGATCAGGGGATCGAAAAGTCATTTCAACAACTTTGTAGCCACCAACCTGGAGACTGGATACCAGAAGGCAGCTGTGCAAAGTTCCAGTGTCCACACCATGCTGACCATCGGAAGGAAGATGCCTCCTGTACCAACTCCTTACCCCCAAGTCTGCATAGGAGACATAACTATGTTAGCAAGATCCTAACAGCAAAGGAGTCTGAGGAACGCAGTGTCTAGAACTCATGCCCCGTAGCTCAGAAGGGCTCACTAGGAGGTTAGGTGGGGGCTACACTGTGCACACATTCTCCCTCAGCAAGTTTGCCAAGCTCACCTGTGTTCCTGCTACCGCCATGATTCCAAGGGATTCTTGGGAATACCCTTCCAATTCCATCTGCCCTATTTGAGACCAGGCAGTGATGGTGCATGCCTTAAATCCCAGCACTTGGGAGGCAGAGGCTGGTGGATCTTTGTGAGTCCAAGGCCAGCCTGGTCTACAGAGTGAGTTTCGGGACAGCCGGGGCTACGTGGAGAAACCCAGTCCTGAAAAACAATGGCAACAAAAAGAAACAAAACAAACCCTCGGCCCTTTTTGAATCTATGACACTTTCCCTGGGCTTTTTGGGTTACTATGGGCGTAATTGCTCTGTAGAAATATAATGCAAGGCACACATAGAGGAGGTTGGATAACAAGCATCCAAAGATATCAAATATATCAGGCCCTACCCTCTAGCACCTTTAAACGGTAATTAAATTGTGGGAGACGGGTACGGACCTTTGCAGATGCAATTAAGGATGTCAGGGTGAGGAGGGTCACCCTGATTATCTATGATCCCATAGCTGCCTTCTCAAGTGGCCTCGTACCAGATGGACAGAGGGGATTGAGACCGGCACAGGAGGAGACGGGAGGGATGCAGCCACAAATTCAAGGACTCCGGGCAGCTCCCAAAAGCTGCAAGAGGCAGGAAGTGGGTCCTCCCCTCTATCCTCCAAAAGCAACGCATCCTAGCCAGATTTGGGGCTCATGACTGCGAGACAACGTATTCTGGTTGTTTAAAGTCACTGGGTTTGTGGTCATTTGATACAGATGAAATTAATTTTAATCATCTACTTTATTTAACCCGAGAGCCACGAAGCATCATCGTTTCAACACAGCACTGAGATAAAACATTATGAGTAAGAGGGCTAATGAGAGGGCTCCGCAGAGGGGAAAGGCCCTTGTTGCCAAGCCCTAAGCCTGAGGTTGGTCTTCGGTACTCGTGTGGTGGAGGAAAGAACTGATTCCCACAAATTGTCTTCTGACCCCCACACGCATATGGTGGCACAAAGTCCCCTGTTCCACCTTACACAGCAAATAGATAAATTTTTAATTATGACTACTACAGCTTACATCCTTCATGCTAAGCTAGTAACATCTAAATTGCCTTTTTATTTTATCCCAAAGCTCTTTCAGTGTGGATTAACCCAAAAAACGGTACCTGACTGAGGTAGGATAGTGGAGCTCCGGTCTTTAGGAGACCAGCACCAGGCTGAGACTGAAACCTTTCCTCCTCGTAGACACTGAGCTCCTCAGAGTCGGCAGTCTTGTCCCTTCATTTCTGTATCCTGTGCCGAAATGCAAGAGTGCTCAATAAGTGTGTTTGAATGAACGGTGGAGTTCTCTGAGACCAGGGCGGTTACTCGGTCAGTGAAATGCCTGCCAAGAAAACTCAAAGACCTGAGTTCAGCTTCTGACACCCACATAAAAAACAGGGTGCAGCCAGGCGATGGTGGCGCACGCCTTTAATCTCAGCACTCGGGAGGCAGAGGCAGGCGGATCTCTGTGAGTTCGAGACCAGCCTAGTCTACAGAGCTAGTGCCAGGACAGGCTCCAAAGCCACAGAGAAACCCTGTCTCTAAAACCTAAAAAAAAAAAAAAAAAAAAAAAAAACCAGGGTGCAAAGGCATGACCTTGTAATCCCAGTGCTGCGGGGCAATGACACAGGGATTCTTGAGGCTTGCTGGCCAGCTAGCCTGCACTAATTGGTTCCATTCAGAGACCCTGTCTCAAAAGTAAAAACAAACACGGGTAGATGGCTCCTCACGATAGACACCTGAAGTTGATCTCTCACCCACACACACACTCACACACACACACACACACACACACATACTCATACATGCACACACACTCTCACAACGCGCACACATCACATACACATACATGCACAACTCTCTCACACACATGCATGCACACACATACACACACGCACACACCACACACGCACGCACACACATCACACACACACATGCACACAGACAAGCACGCGCACTCTCTCACACACACACTCACATACATGCACAACTCTCTCACACACGCGCGTGCACACATACACGCACACACCACACACATTCTCACACACGCACACACACTCTCTCACACACATGTGCGCATGCGCACATACACACACACACACACACGTTTGCTTTCTGTTACTGTAATAAAAGCACTCTGACCGAAAGCCACTCAGGGGAGGAAAGGGTTTGTTTCTTCTTACACATCTGTCAGAAGAGAAGGCAGGGCAGGAACCTAAGTAGAAAACACGAAGGAATGTGCTTGCTGGCTGGCTCTCTGGCTTCCTCACAGGATACGCTTAGCTCATTTTCTTCTCCAGTAGCTCAGGACCACCTGCCCAAGAAGGGGCACCACCCACAGTGGACTGGGCCTTCCTACATCAATTAAGACAATATCTCATAGACTTGTTCATGAACCAACCTGATAAAGTCAATTATTACTCAGTTGAGACTTGTTTTCTTCACGTGATTCTAGGCTGTGTCAAGTTGACAGTCACTCACTCGGACACACCCAGGCAGAGACAAATATATAAATGCACACGAAGTGGAGCTCCTACAAGGAAGAAAAAACTATCAGAAATAGCAACTTTTGCTTGTTTACTTAATTAGTTTTCCCTCTTCTTTCTTGAGGAAAGTGAAGGAAGCATGAAAAAAAAAGGAAAGTTTTTGTTTTGTTTTTTAAATGTATCTTTAAACATTCTGCTGAGGGGATCCCTTCTCTTAGAAAGGTTAATGCAGAGCCGAAGCCAGAGAAATAATGTAGTTGAGGCTGAAGAAAGAGATGCTACGAAGCAGGCTATGTCGATTCGTGCCTATAATCCCAGCTCTCTGGAAGCTGAGGCAGGAGGTTGTGAGTTTTTAAGTCAACCTAGTCTGTGTAGTGAGATTCAGTTAAAGAATGAGGAGGAAGAGTGGAAACCACGCCAGTTCTCCACATCACTTTCAGAGGACAGCACAAGAGGGGTCCTTCTTGACTCCATTTATTAATCAGGCGGTACCCTAATGCCAAAACCAAAGACATCACAAGCAGAAAACAGTGGCAGAACAATAGCCCTCATGAGTGCCAAATCCTTCACCAAAATATCATCAAATCCAAAGAGAATTAAGCCGCGTAGCAAGAGATTCACCCCAGGTGTGCTGATGGAAGAGCGTAACCCACCAGGGCAGCAGCGTGAGGAAGACAGCCCTACCGACACATATACAAAGACATGTCATCCCCTTCAGAATGCTACTTGTGTCCAACGCCGGGGGTGGGCAGAGGGACGGACTGGGCAAGGTCTGTGGGGCCACTGAAACTGAAATCAGGGTTCTGAGCCAGCTAAGCTGAAGGAAGCGGCTGCATGTGAAGCAGAGAGAAATTGCAGAGAGGAAAAAAAAAATCAAACCGAGGGCTTCCTACATGCTAGGCAAGCAATGTCTCAACTGAGCTACAGTCCCGGGGCCATTTCTCCTCCGTGTAGCCCAACCCTTCCACCCAAAAGGCTCAGCAGTCGGTCCTCCCACCTGTCAACTTAGCCAAAGCCTACAGTCAAAGGCTGCCTTGGCTTGCCGCTAGCCAGATTCTTCATACAAAGCTACACCTGTATTCACCAAGGCCGGCATCTGCAGGACCACGGGGACCCTTGAGGAACCCTTTCCATGCTGCTCTCAAGAAGAGAAGCCTTGGACCACTTTGGACCTTTTTGTGACGGGCAACACTGGCTCAACATGGTTCTGCAAAACCACAGGGCATCAGAAAGCCGTCCAGAAAGCAGGCTGCAGAACCCTAATAGAGACGCTGGGCAGCCCACTCTCCAGATCAGCCTGCTGGTGTCTTCAGGCTGAAAACCTGCCCGGATGGGGCCCTACCACTCATCCTGGCTGGACACTCGCTCACAACGTCCTGAGGACCCCTTGGCAGGGAGGGAGTTTTTGTCCTGGAGAAGGAAGGGGTGACTTCTGCCCTCCACCTAGCAGAGCTTCTTGGGAGAATCACCGAGCAGGGCAGCGAGCCCTCTTGATAGAGCCCTCCAGGGCCTTCCAGCTTCCTTGCAGGCGGCAGAAGCCTCATTCCCAGGCTAGAGGTGGCCTTGTAACAGGACACAAGGTTAGAAAAGACAACACGTGGGCCCAACAAGGGCATCCAGATCCACGGGATAGGTCTGGGGACGGGTCTCCAGTAGAAACTCCCCTTCTCACTGTCTCTGTCAACCCGTTGTTTCCTCCTGCCACCGCAAGGTGAAAGGGGAAGCCCGCAGCACACCTTGGTCTGGGCATCCTCCTGACCACGTGGTACACGGGAAGGGCCAAGCTGGGAGCTTAGGGCCCCCTACACACACCCTAATCGGCGCCTGCCAGGCCAGCCCGCCATTCAACTCCCTCCCCCCCCCCCGCACCCCTACCCACCTCCGCAACACACACAGACCCCTCCCAGCCTGCAGCTGCCCCACCTGGACTGTTAGAACACCTCTGGGGCGGGGCCGGCCGCTGTCAAGGCCACGTGTAGGGCCTCAGGGGAGGAGGGAGACAGACGGAAGGAGGGCGGGCTGTTCTTAAAGGCGGGTCCTGAGGTTTGCTGGCGCCGGCTGTCCTGACCTACCTGAGTTCAGCACAGTTTGATCCTGGGAGCCATAAGTGAGAGCAGTGGGGGCCGTGAACAGGTAGGTGCCTTTACTCACTGGGGTGAGGGTGAAGGAGCTCAGTCCAGAGCCTAAAGAGATCTAAGGCCGCAGCCGGAGTGCAGGGGTCTCGGTCTTGGCCTGGGGTCTTGGACACCTGATTAGAGCCTGGACAGACCCAGGCGTCCTGACTCCCAGGCAGAGCTCTGAGACTGGCGGGTCTAGGAGACTGCCCGCTGTCCCGCAGGCCCTGCCTGCTGCCCCAGGTGAGGCTTCCTGGATCTTGGGGAGGCAAAGGACAATGAGGAGGTAGGCTCAAATGATAGGGGTCCTGGGGTTGTGCTTTGGGGAGACTGGGATTTCATCCTCTGCTTTCCCTACCTGGGCTTATATGAGGGCCATGATGAGGGGGAAAAAAAGCTCAGCAAAGGAAGATCATAGGACTTTCCCAGTGCCCCAGGAGGTCCTTGCCCCGGAGTTTTGGGGAGGAGAAGAGAAAGAAACAGAGTTAGAATCTGAAGAGAAGGTAGGAGGGAGCTGTAAATAGGGCAGAGCTAACTGGAATCCTTTCTAAGACACAGGCCTCTGTGTGTGTGTGTGTGTGTGTGTGTGTGTGTCCCAGGCACTCCTTCCTAAGACTTAGAGCTGAAAGGAACCAGCTAGAGAGGTGCACGGGGAGGACCCGGGCTGTGTAGCAACATCCCAGAGGAGCAGAGGAGCCTGTGTCTGGGACCAGGGGTGACTTGGGAAGGATAAATGAGAACCTGAAGAAGGGCTTCCTGCCCTCGGTGTCTCCTTGGATTCTCAGTACCAGTTGGTTCCAGAATCCCAAAAAGGGGCCGTGGTAGGGGAGATCTTACGCCTGTGGGAAGAGCGCAGGGTGATCGTGGAGGACTGTTAGAGGCAAGACTCCCCACCATGAACTCCCAGACACACACTTGTAGCCTGGGCAAGTCCCTCAGCCTTGCCAGTGCTCCCCACTCACAACTGTTGAGAAATAGAAGGAGTGTCAAGGGTCTTATTATCAGGTCACCATCAGATGGGAAAACCACTGAGATCTGTCTGGAGAGGCACAGGGACAGCCTCGGGATGAGCATGTGGGTAATCTTGAGTCCTGGTCGTGGGGGATACTCAGGTTCCAGTGCACTCTGCTCAGTGTCCCCAGCTTCCTCTGTAAGCCTGGCAGTGAACCCTGAAAGCTGCGCCTGCTCCCTGGACTCTTGGAGACTATGTAGGAAAAGCTGTGTCTTGCTTGGGCTCTTTGTCCTCAGCTGCCCCCAAGGAAGGAGCTCAGGCCAGCTCCCTTCCACTGCCATTTATAGATATGCTTCCCCACATGGCATCCCCACCCCTGGACCCAGCCAAGAAGTCAGATAACAAAGCCATAGGAGCCTGGGGTGAGGAGCGGGGGGCCAGGCGGGGTGCAGAGAGGCCAGGCTTTTTGTCATTCGGCATATCAGGGCCCCCTCTGTGTCCCCTCTGCCTTTGAACTCCAAGTGGCTGAAGGAGTTAAGATTACCAAGGTCCAAAGCCTAGATTTGAATCCCAGATCTGAACCCTCTATTGGTTCCTTTCAGGATTTTGTTGTTTATTCGGTTGGTTGATTGGGTGGGTGGGTGGATGGGTGGGTGGGGGGGGGTTGAGACAGGGTCTCATGTGTCTCCAGCTGGCTGTGAACTCTCTGTGTAGCTCTTCATCCTCCTGCCTCTACCTCTCTCTTGCTTGGATCCTAGGTGTGTACACCACACCCGATCCCTAAAACTTTATGGACTTTTGTGAGTCTGGGTATCTTCAGAGGCAGAATGGACAGAGGGCAGAGGCTCTGGCTGGAATGCCAGGTGCAGCTGTACACGGCATGTTGGCCAGTACCTGGCTTCTGAGGGTGGTGCTCTGTAACCGGGAACCCCTTACGAGGGTGTCATACTCCGTAAGCCCCAATTTCTAACTCATCTCCGAAACTGTCCAGTGGTTTCCCATGCATCGCCTTGTGGCTTCACGCTCTGACACGGGGAGGGAGGCAGCAAGGCTCAGGCTGCCAGAAGGACTAAGGTCAGCACGTTCTTGTCCCACCCAGTTTCCTCACTGGTCTGTCCTAGGACCTTTTACCTCCTCCCCTACACACCATCTGTGAGAAACAAGTATATAGCATCAAGGTTAGACAACAGGAAGAACTTTTCACAGGAAGGAGATAGCAAGTTAGGGCATTTCTTTTTGTGCATGAGCCCCGGGGGGAGTGACTGTCATCTGATCCTATCGCTCCCCAGTGTCTCTCTCTTACCTCTTAAGTTTCAGCAGAGTCCAGCTAGCCCACCTGCCCCACCCTGCCTGTCCAGCCCAAGTGCCTCTGTTTCCTGGATACCTTTGACTTCCCATCTGGCCTCTGGGCCTTTGCACACGCCAAAGGGGCCTTTGCACATGCCACACGCCGCTTTGAACACTACCTTGCCTCCTCATTCTTACCCGCCATGCTCAGCTAGCTTCCTCTTTTCTGCTTCGTATGTCTCCTTCCTTCTCCACAGAAATCCTCCCTGGCCTTCTCAGCGGGGCCACGGAATCTCCTTCGTGTCCCCTCCCCCTGTATCTCTGCTCTTTTCATTGCAAAATGGGACAATAGTGGTACCTACCTCATCAGGTTGTTACAGCAACTTGAAGGGGTTTCTTGTGCAACTCTCGGAGCCTCTGAACTTAGTGGTTCCTCATACACATCAGCTCACATCCGTTTAGAAATACACGCACGACATGGTAAGTAAGTGATTGGCAATCATCCCTTTCAGTCACTTAACCGTCACTTGCATAGGCTTAGATCTACCAGACATTGTCCTAAGCATATGATTAATTCTAGCTCATTTGTCAAATGAAGGAACTAAGATGGGGAAAAAGTTACTTCCTTTGTCCAAACTTACACAGTGAGTGTCAGAGCCAAGAAACCAACTGGGCCTTTAACTGAATGAGATGCTTTGTTCTTCACTGAGGACCCAGGCAAAGGCTTCACCTACAGATCCTACCCTCCTCTTTCAGGTCCTTGGAGCTCTTGGGAGCAGGATATAACTCTGGGGTAGAAGTGAGGCTGATCAGAAGAAGCCAGAGGTAAACCGCTGGACTCACGGACGCATCATGTCCAGCTCCCTGCTGGCTGGAGGTCATGTGGTCAGCTTGACTCCCCACGAAGAATCCAGGATGGCCCTGCACCCAAGCTCCAACCCCAGCCTCCCAGCACTGTGTCCTTACTACACCACAGAGAGCTGGGGAACCCAGCCTCTGATGGCCCCCACACTCTGCAAAGGCACCCCCAGCAGGTTCCAGCCTGCTCAGCAAGCAGAAGCCAAAGCTCACTGCCCCCTGCAGCACCCTAAGGAGCAGGCCTCAGGGACCTCACAGGACCTCGACTCCTGCATTGACTTCTCACTGGAGACCCTCAACCAGATGATCCTGGAACTAGACCCCACCTTCCAGTTGCTTCCCTCTGGGACTGCTGGTCCCCAGGCTGAGCAGGCCAGCAGCATCACTTCAAGGAGCAAGAAGGAGGAACCAGAAGCCTTAGGTAAGGATTTGGGAGCACAAGCAAGAAGGGAACTGGGAGACAGAACTCGAACGAATAGGGGCTCTTCTTCAAAATTTGAGGGGCAGGGGTTCTTGTCCTGTGGGGAATACAATGAGCCCTACCCAAACTTCTGACCTTTCTGATTTCTCTGCTGCACAAAAGGTGTAAGTACAGATTTCCCTCACCAACCAACTCTGCCTGGTCCCTGAGTTTGGAAACTGGTTGACTCCAGTTTCAGGTGGTTTTTATGAGAACTCAGATGTGCTAGTCCAGGTAAGCAGCTTCCACAATGAGGTGCACATAGTAAGAGCTTCCTAAGTGCAGAGTCCCTGGACCTTACTTAAGCTCTTGATGTTTCTCTTTAGAGCCTAAGTTTGGTCCCCTAAAATTATTGTAGGATTTCTAGATGGTCCCCGGTCCCTGCTTAGGGGAACATCTCTTGAGAAAGGCCCAAGATGGATGGGACGAGAGAGAGGCAGAACACAAGAAGTAGGATGCTGATTCCCTGTTTGGGAAACACAAATCCCAGTCTGAAGCTTCTGCCCATTTCCACGGTGTAAATTCTCCCAATTCTGAGCTACTGACAGGACGTCACCGAGCGTACGACTGAAAGGGAAGTAGTCCTGCTCTGTAGAACAGCACTACACATCAGGGGCCATAGTGGCACACATCTGGACGCTCACTCAGCACAGGGGAGGGAGGTCGTGAGTTCTACGCTAGCCTGCACTACATAGCAAGGCCCTGTCTCCATATTGGCAGGGAGGGAGGTTTTAAAGTAGGAGGGTTTTTTTTTTTAAAGCTGGGAATGTAACTCAGTGATAACCTAAACTGCCCTCAGCACAAAAGAAATAAAATCTCACTGTACCAATACAATAACCATAAAATCTCAGAGCCTGCATTATAGTAAGATGTGTGGGTTTTGGGTGTGTCTGACCTTCCGTATTACACACATATATTTTCATTTTTTTATTCTTTTAAGTCTTCTGGAGACAAGAGTCTGTGTAGCCCAGCCTATTCTTACCACTCCACCTCCCCTCCTGAACACCGCAACTGGTCAGCTTTCGTTTTGAGTGTAAGCTATTTCACTATCAGTTTGCAGAATGCAGCTGTTAATAATGACCGAATTCGGCAACCAGCTAGACAACATCAGAAGCCTGCAGTCTCCAGCTCGTAACAAGCTGGTACAAGCTGACACCAGCACATACAGCCAGGGGAATCTGGGAAGCCCTGGGTGCTGATTCGGTTCCCCACACTTGAAACATCTTGAGGGTATTCTGGGAGTGAGGGAGCAGCAGAGGCATCCATCAAGCAGATGGAAAGGTCAGGTCCCCGGAGGTCAGATAGCAAGAATGGGGGTGCACACAGAAGCCAGGCTAGCATCCACTTCCTGAGCATTTGCTGCATGCTAGGCCCTGTCTCTCTGCTGAGTGCCTTCTACAGGATCTCATGTAGCCCAGGCTGGCCTCAATTGTGCCAGATAGCCCAGGATAACCTTAAATTTCTCATATCCTCCTGCCTCCTCTTCCCAAGCGCTAGGATTACAGGTGTGTACCGCCGTGATTGACTTGTGTGGAATTCTTCTATCCTACCCCACTGAGAGGAGAATTTGACTCCATTGTACAGATGAAAAACTAAGTTAACATGAGCTTGAATAAGGAGCCTGTTTAGCCTGACCCCTGGGTTCAGGCTGACCTGATGCAAGCTATTGACGTCACCTCTATGTCTTTGATTCCTCATCTATAAAATGGACAAAATAAAGAGTTCCTACCTCCAAAAGTCCAGTGATTAAGAGAAAGGATTTGTTGCCTGTTTGTCACAAGTCTTGGTGAGCCATGGTAGAGTGGGGGATTGCCTGTACAGCCAGCCCCAGGGCAGTTTAGATTCTGAGATAGAAGTCGGCACAGCACTCAAGCCCTCTGGCACCCATCAGGGGATCCTGGCCCCCACTGCTTCCCCTCTTCCTGCCAAGCCTATTACAGGAGCTGTCTTCCCCTGCAGCAGCCTTCTGCTGCTGAAGGCCAGTCATGGGCACAGCACTGCGGGGAAGTGCTTTAGACCTAATTACCGTTGGCAGGAGCCAGCCCAGGGTTTTAATGTTCATGCCCCAGGGCAGGGATTCCACCCGGCCAAGACCAGTTGGGGCAAGATCAGTATTAGGAGTCCACACGTATAGGGTGGAGTGCAGGGTAGACAACAACCATCCCTTCCTCCACTGAAGGCTTGGTGAAGAGCAGATGACTGTCAAGGCAGTGGTCCCTATCCTCAGATTGTCCGAGGACAGCCTGCCACCCGAAGCAAGGGTGCATCCAACTCTGGGGAACAAAGAGTACAGAAAGATTGGCAGTGGCCAGAAGGTCCTTACTGCCCTCTGCCACGCCACCGCCGCCTCCTCCTCCTTTAAAAAAAAAAAGAGTCTTGCTCTTTAGTCCAGGCTAACCAGCAACCAGGCAGCCTCCTACCCCAGTCTCTAGAGTTCTGGACCACAGGCACCCTCATCTCCAACCCTACTCACATGCTTCTCACACATACCTCAGAACTCCTTCCTCCTAAAACGTCAGGGCGAGGTCAGCACCCCCTCAAGGGGCTGGTCTTCCCTTACCAAGAGTGGCAGACGCCACACCGCCCATCTCAGCCTCCCTAAATCCTCCAGTGGGCCACTGTTGCTGGCGAGAAGGATTTCACAGTCCAGGACACTGCTGAGAATTCTGGGTGAGATCCCTTACATCTTCACATCCTCAGAGTGGATTCTACCCCCCCAACTCCCCCACACACCCTGGTGCCATCTCATCCATCCTCCGAGGCACCCTGTCATCAGGAAGCAGCAGAGGCTTGCCACCCCGCCTGGTAAAGCTGAAGCCACCCTCTCGTGACTCCCTAGACACAGCTGTGAATAGATTGTTCGTGGACATTAGCTCCTAGGATGCAGAGTCCCTGCAGCTGCCCTGAAGGAAATCACAGGGGTCTTGTTTTATCGATGTGTTAGCTGAGGTTGAGAAAGGAAGCCATGGTCCTACCAAGTGGCAGATCAGGCTGTTGCGAATCCTTAAAGCCCTTGTTTCTGTCTGTCTCCTTAAACTGGAGTTTGCTTAGAGGAAGCCGACAGTCTTCTCTGAAACGCACCCCCCCGCCCCGCCGCACTTCTCTGAAACTCTGTCAGTACCCCCTTCCTTGCCTCCTGTTCACCTCTCTTTATACTCGTCCTTCAGAGTCACCACCCCAGAGGGATCCTGGCTCCTAGACCCAAACACCATCTCCCTTATCCTCTCTACGACCTCCCACCCCATCCTTGGATCAGGTCCCCACATTTCATTTTCCAGCAGTTTCTGCCAGGCAAGGCTGTTTGCCAGTCCCAAGGGCAGGCTGTTTAATAACTGTCTCTCCTCCCCCCACCCACATGCCCTCCCTTCACCGGCCAGGCCTGTGGCTGGCGCCTGCATCCACCCTACACTGCCGGGACTTGCCCCACAGGCCTGTAAACAGCGGCTGCACCCCAGGGATGGGGTGGGAGCTTCCACCTCCCCAACCATATCCACCTCAGGACAAGGAGTGGGGGGGTGACTCACAGCACGGGCCCCTCCCACCCTGCTCAGCTCCTAGGCAAGGTCTTGGATATTTTTATGACCCATGAAGTTGTGGGCTAGGACCCTCACCAGGTCAGGAGACACACACCAGAGCAGACAAACACCAGGAAGGCCTTAGAATGGGATCCCAAAGAGTTCCTCTTGTCCTAGAAGAGGCCACAAAGACAGCTCAGGGGAAGAAATTGGGGCTTTCCACTCCTTTAGTTCTGTGGCATTGGACAACTCAGCCTAGCTGAACCTTGAGTTCTTATTGGTTACACAGGGATCAATAGCATTTTAATAGAGCTGCCGGAACAGGACAGGATATGCTATGTTGCATGCTCGCAATTGCCTGTCTTTGGCAAAAGTGATGCAAGAAACCTCAACTCCTACTTCCACTTAATCTCCAACCCCAGTTACCTCCTCTGTAAAACCAATGTCTGGCCTACCCAAGGGCCATGCTGAGGGTTAGCGGTGGTTATGGGCATAAACGGTATAAAGTCTTTATAAAGATAGAAGCTAACCAGGTGGTGGTGGTGCACATAGTGAGTTCTAGGACAGCCAGGACTGTTACACAGAGAAG
This sequence comes from Alexandromys fortis, assembly GCF_014885135.2. Classification (NCBI taxonomy): domain Eukaryota; kingdom Metazoa; phylum Chordata; class Mammalia; order Rodentia; family Cricetidae; genus Alexandromys; species Alexandromys fortis. The sequence continues at coordinate 11,008,848 of NW_026067974.1, read as the reverse complement.
CCCTGTCTCAAAAAAAATCAATCAATTAATAAATAAATAAGTAAATACAAAAATAGAAGCTGGGGCTAGGGGTACAGCTCAGTAAAAGGCCTTGTGAGCATTCATGAAGCCCTGGGATCTATCCCCAGTACTCCAGGTGACACATAAAAACTAGATGCGGTGGTTTCTACCTGTGTTCAAGGCTATCCTGGGCTACATAAGGAGTTTGGGGCTAGATTGTATCTCAAAAGGTTTTGGTTTGGTTTGGTTTTCAAGACAGGGTTTCTCTGTGTAACAGCCTTGGATATCCTGGAACTCTGTTCGTAGACCAGGCTGGCCTTGAACTCAGAGGGATCCATCTGCCTCTTCCTCCCAAGTGCTGGGATTAAAAGGGTGCATCATTACCACCACCTGACAGTTTTTTTTAAGTGAAGGAAAGGAACTTGCCAGCCTCCTGGAAAAATCTATGTCGCTCTCACAGGCTTCTGAGAGCCTACAGTGCAGTTCCCCATGACAGTTTTTTTTAAGTGAAGGAAAGGAACTTGCCAGCCTCCTGGAAAAATCTATGTCGCTCTCACAGGCTTCTGAGAGCCTACAGTGCAGTTCCCCATGACAGTTTTTTTTAAGTGAAGGAAAGGAACTTGCCAGCCTCCTGGAAAAATCTATGTCGCTCTCACAGGCTTCTGAGAGCCTACAGTGCAGTTCCCTGAGTCTCCTCTGTCGCTCCATTCTCTTAAGCCAAAGATCCCCTTTTCAGCTAGTGAGGGGCTCCCACTGAGGGGTTCCCAAGAGCAGCTGGTAGGGAATGCTCTTTCTGTGAGGAGCTCTGCCGTGAATCAGGCTTCATTCATCTGTGTTTGCTCCTCGGCACCACCTTAGAGGGCTGGGTCTAGATCTCCGCTTTGCAGATAAGGAAACTGAGGCCAAGAGAGGTCTGGAAAGTTACTCAGTGCCTCCTGGCTAGCAAGAGGTAATGTCAAGATTCCCGCCCAAGTTTGTGTGGCTGCAAAGCCAGGCTGTCTCTGCATCCCCTGAACCAGCAAGCCCGAGTCAGCCTACCAGCCCTGTGCATCTGATAGACTGCCCACTTCCACCCAGGACCCCGGGTTCAGGCACCACGGGCTCATGGGAAGGAGCCATGAGTACCCAGGGCAGGCTGGACTCCACAGTTCTGAACAGGGGAGGGATGAGCTGTTTTTAGTAAACTGAGTGCTCTCCAGGGCCCTACCCTAATTTCCATCCTGGGAAACCATGGATAAAACTCATGACCCTCTAGTGGGGGGACAGCTTGTGCACCCCCAGTTTCCACCACCTTTGCCAGACAGTGCTCCATCCATCGATTCTCTCCGACTCTCTGGCTCTCACCAATGCTTTCTTTCTCCCCCCCTCCACCCCTAACAAAGATATAAAGTACATCGAAGTGACCTCCACCAGATCAAGATGCTTCGACGGTCCCCAACGCTGCTCCAGTCCCTGTGTGACTCCACCCTTTGGTTCCCCACGCAACGGCAGCCTCCTTTTCTCCAGAGACATTCCCCGAGAGACTCGAAGCAGCAGCGAGAGCCTCATCTTCTCTGGGAACCAGGGCAGGGGTCCCTCTCCCCACACCCCATCTTCCCTTAGCAGTTCCAGCTCTGGCCAGGAGAGCAGGCCCTCAGGCTCCCCGCTGGCCACTCCTCCAGGTTGGGAGAAAGGGCCGCGGGCCCCACAGCGGGGCAGCAGGGTCTCTGTGCTGTCAGCCAGCCCCACGTCAGATGTCAGCTATGGATTTGGAAGGTAAGTTCCTGGCGCTGCGTGCATGGTGACACACGTGGCCACAGACACACACACGACAGAAGGGCACTCTGTTCTGTGAGCAAAATGTACAGGCATCAAGAATAGAAGAACACACGTTGTCTGGGCAGTGGTGGTACACTCCTTTAATCCCAACACTCAGAAGGCAGGGGTACGTGGATCTCTGTGAGTTCAAGGCCAGCCTGATTTACAGAGCTAGTTCCAGGACAGCCAGGGCTACACAGAGAAACCCTGTCTAGGAAAAGAAAAAAAAAAAAAGAATACATGTCTTTTCTACCCATCATAGCCATTTCTATCTCAAATTTCCCTCAAAGCATTTAAATCATAATTCAGTGTCCTGAACGCATGGCTTCCACTGACCTTTTTGAGAATAGAGTACTACATTGATGAGATCTGTCTTCTTCCCAGCCCCCACATGACCCATCTGGAGGAAGGGTCATTAAAATTCGGGGGTGGGACCTGGAGAGGGAGCTCAATGGTTAAGAGCACTGCCTGCTCAGGCTTAGGACCCAGGTTCAGTTCCCAGCCCCCACACCACAGCTCACAATCATCTGTTACTCCGGTCCTGGGAGATCCAGTGCCCTCCTCTGACCCCCCACAATCACTTGTCCACACACAGCACACAGGTGCACACACAGGCGAGACCCTCGCACACATAAAATAAGTAATTATTGAAAAATTAATAAATAAATCTCAGGAGTATAAACAGACTTGGGGGCCTGAGATGAAACATCCAGGAATGAAAGCCCCTCCCCCCCCACCCCCTGTGCCACTGACAAAACCAGGTAGGAGGCTTCAACCCCCTGGGCAGGGATCCTAGGTCACTGATCTTAGGCCTCCCAGTCGAATTGCACAACAGCCCATCCTGCTCCAGGATCACCAAACCACAAGACCTCAGTCCCACACACCAACTCCAAAGGCATTGGCCATGGTGGCCCCAGGCATAGGAACCAGAGATCCACCACCATGCTTGCTGGCCTAGCGGTGTTAGTCTCCTCCAGCTAGAGCGGTGTTAGTCTCCTCCAGCCACAGGCATGTCCGGCCCAGGTACAGCGGCCTCTCTGCAGGCCTTTTGAGAGCGCTGGGGCATGGAGATCCTCCCGTCTGTGATGGTTCTGTCAGATCAGCCTGACTGGGAAAGCAGGGGAAACCCAGGCCAACGTAACTGCTGGAGGTTAAACCCACCGGTCAGCTTAAATGACAAAAGGTCCCCCGGTTCTAGGAAGGTTCTAAACCCTGCTGCACCCTTGAAATTCAGATGGGGTACTCTTTGCTCTGGGTTTGGGGTGAGAGTATATGCAGTGCTCTGTTTGACCCCAGATAGGGTCCCCCAGATGGCTAGATTCCAGAACACAGCGCTGGCCCCCAGTCACCACCCGACACCCTAATACTCCATCTGCTTTCTTCTCTGCAGCAGCCAGTCCCTCCCACACTCAAGCCTCTCCAGTTATCAGTCGTCTTCGCGATCCTTGGCGAGTCCAGCCAGCTCCTCTTCCAGCCTCCACAGCCTGGACCGAGGGTCCCCGTGTGTGAGACCTGGTGACGCCCAGGCTCCCAGCAACCCAATACCGAACATGGGCCAGCCCCAAGCAGCCTCCTGTCCTCCGGTAGCCAAGGAGCAGGCCAGCAGTTGCCCCCCTTCTATCACCAACTCCATGGTGGACGCACCCATTGTGCTAATCAATGGGTGCCCAGAACCACAGTCTCCCCCAGCCCGGCAGACACCAGGACACCAGGGCTCTGTCCAGCCTCGGGCTGCATCTCCCAGCCACCCTTGTCGGGCTCTCGAGAGCCACAGCCAGACTCTGCCAGATGGTCCTGTCGCTGCATCTCCAGACGGTACTGTAATCTAACACCTTTAGCATTGGAGGATTTAGTTAAGAGGACTAGTCAAAGACTAAGGGGACTTGGCAACAGGCAGTTAACACTTTTATCGACTACCCACTTTTAATGACTACAGCAATGTTGGTGCACCAAGCATTGTGCCAGGATGTGAGGATACACAGATGGGCACAGTCTAGAAAGAGTGACCCAACCCAAGACCTCCCGTAGAGTAGGATCCTTGCAAAGGTATAGACGCTTCATAGGTGACAGATGAAGGAGTGGATTAGGCAGCTTGGAGCCTGGAGGAGGTGACACTGAAGCTAGCCAGCACCCAGGGGAAGGGATAAAAGGCATTCCTTGCAGGGATAACTGTGACCTCATAGCTAGGGCAATGTGCCCGCACAGCACAGCGAGGAAACTTGTGGGATGTTAGGTGCAGGTCACTGGGAATAGTGGCAGATTGTGGCACAGTGGCAGAGGCCAAACTAAAAAGTGGGTTGTACTCTTTTGACAACAAGGGCCATTTTACTCTTTAGACAATAAGAAACGGAAGCAGGGAAGAGGTTGTGGGGTCAGCAGAGCAAATGCAATGGTTCAGCATGGAAGCTGCCTGGCAGGAGGGTTATGAGACTGAAACCAGGGCTGGGCAGCTGGGGTAAGGGAGGAAACAGAACCAGGCAACCCTCAGGCAATCTAAACAAGATTTGTGGTGACTAACTGGCTAACCCAAGGAGAGCCAGAGAGTATATCAGTCCTCGCTCTGACGTTCACGGATGACAAGACCATAGAGGGGCAAGCAGGGAATGGAACCAAGGCATTCCAACACAGATGGCTGAAAACCACAAAATAGCAAACACCCTTCTTCCCGGAGCCTGTGACTATAGACATCCAAAGAACCCAAAGCAGTAAATACAAGTTCAGCTGGAGCACCCTTGGGGTACACACCTCCCATGAGCAGAGACCCAAGGACTTAGTCCCAGACTCTCCTCCCTCAGCTAACAGGAGAAAATGGCGCCTCAGCCAGGCCTTTCAAACAGCAAACTCATCTACTACTGGGGGGAGGGGCATGTGCCACAAAGCACATGTGAAGCTCAAAGTACTTTTTTAAGTGGGTCGACTCCTTCCACCTTTATGTGAGTCCAGGGGATCAAACTCAGGTTGTCAGGCCCTCATGCCAAGAGGTATGACCCGCTGAGCCATCCTGCCAACTCTATTTCCAGCCTTCATGATAGGGTTTAATTCTGTAGCCAAGCTGGCTTTGACCCCAATGCAATCCTCCTGCCTCGGCTTCCCAACTTCTGGGATGACAGCCATGAACCACCACCTGGCTTTATGGGGTGTTAGGGATCGAACCCAAGGCTTCATGTGCGCTAGGCAAGCACTCTACCCACTGAGCCATGGCTCCGGTGGGGTTTTCCTCTTTAGGCTACTTAGAGAGACCCTAAAGGATCCCTGGGAAGAGGAGCAGGACAGGTCTCCAGCATTCTCCCCGGTTGTCTCTCAGCCACCCTCTACCCAGTTGACAGGGTGCCCTTCTCTGCCTGTCTCCAGGCGCTGTCAAGAGCATGCAGCCCACCATGAAGTTCGTGATGGACACATCCAAATACTGGTTTAAGCCAAGCATTACCCGAGAGCAAGGTAAGGCCAGCATTGTATTTTAGGGGACAAGTGTCCCTGTAACTATGTCTGGCGAGTGTCATGCAGCAGGGAGATGGGACCTTGGGTCACGGTGGTTAGGAAGGTGGCAAATAGCAGCCCATGGAAGGGTGGGTGACCTGCTGGCCTTATTAGGAATTAGGAAGTAAGCAAAACCTGCAGAAAGTAGACAGGAGCAAGGACTTCCTGGGGACAGAAGGTTGTGTGACTTGTCTGGGAGGATTCTGTGGGGATGGGCAGAGAGAGGGTTCATGTAGAGTGGGTCAGCCTCTAACCAAACACTGTTCCAGCAATTGATCTGCTGAGGAAGGAGAAACCAGGTGCTTTCGTCATCAGGGACAGTTCCTCCTACCGGGGCTCCTTCGGCCTTGCCCTGAAGGTACAGGAGATGCCAGCTTCTGCCCCAAACCGACCAGGTACGTACCTTTTGCTTGATCACCTCAGAGTCCTCACCATGGTGGACTCTGTCCCAGTTTGACAGTGACAATCAGGATGACTCCCAGGAAGAGAGTCTGCCTCCTGGCTCTCCCAGCTGCCCTCCAACACCTAGGCACCATGAGGAGCATCTCTAAATGCCTGAGATGCCCTGCCTCCTCAGATTCCCTGTTCCACCCTTTAAGGATGGAGGAGAAAGGTCCCAGCCTCTCCTCAGGCTGCTGTCTTCTGAGCACTCCTGTCTAGCCTGGATTTATCTCCAGGAGCCTAATATGACTAATGCATGCGTGGGCTTATCACACTCCCAATATCTTATCGTTCTTGTAATAACTCACCACGTGTTCAATAGCTCATCCTGCTGGGCGGTGCCCTTTGATCCCAGCTCTCAGGAGGCAGAGGCAGGCGGATCTCTGTGAGTTCGAGTACAGCCTGGTCTACAGAGCGAGTTCTAGGACACCCAGGGCTACCCAGAAACTCAGTCTTGTTAAAAAAAACCAATAGCCCATCCTATGTGAGAGAGCTTATCACATGTGTAACTGCTAATCACATGTGTGTGATAGCGTGTTTGCTATCCTATGACCTCATGGGCTTATCTGGTAACTCAGCACACACATCTCTGAGGGGTCTACCGCATGCCAGACCCTGTGTAAGAACTAGACATGTAGGGGACTCACTCCCCTGCAGAAACCACCTCATTGGGGAGTTTAGGTGAGAACAAAGAATGGCCATGCTACAAGGTCCCAGGGTAACAGGGCAGGTGTTGGTTTTCAAGGAAGCTTTTCAAAGAGCCTCCCACAAGCCCAAATGGAGGAAGAAGCTGTGGTTGGTGAGGTCAAAGGGCACTCTGCTGCTTGTCAAAACTGCCTTGTTCCTGCAGGGAGGAGCTGATGGGAAACAATGGCACCTGGGATGGGCTGAGCGAAGGCACTGACTGCCACTTTGGAGCCCATGAACATGGCTTCCTAGGTGTAGCCTCACAGGGAGGCAGAGGCTCCTGCGAACCTCAGAAGGATCTGGAAGAAGTGGGCGGGGTCCTGCGGGCCAGGCTTTGGCTAACATGGAGCTCTGAAACAAAACTTTTTCCTTCTTTGTCCAGGTGAGGACAGCACTGACCTTATACGTCACTTCCTGGTGGAGTCTTCAGCCAAAGGGGTGCATCTGAAAGGAGCAGATGAGGAGCCCTACTTTGGTAAGCCTCCCCAGCCTCCCCCACCTCCCCAGCCTCCAGGCCTCCAGGCCTCTCCAACCTCCCTAGTCTCTGCAGCCTCCACAGTTTCCCTAGCCTCCCCAGCCTCTCTCCCCTCTCTCCCCAGCCTCCCTACCCTTCACAGCCTCCCCAGCCTCTACCCTCCCTAGCTTCCCCAGACTCTGCAGCCTCCACCCTCCCCAGCCTCCACAGCCCACCTACCCTCTTAGCCTCCCCAGCTTCCCCAGACTCTGCAGCTTCCACCCTCCCCAGCCTCCACCTTCCCCAGCCTCCCCAGCTACCCCAGCCTCCACCCAGCCTCCAGGCCTCCAGGACATGGTCTCTTGCACTGTAAAGGGGACTGGGAAAGCCCTACTTACTTACTCAAGGCTTCTTGCCCCTTTGCAGGGAGCCTCTCTGCCTTCGTGTGTCAACACTCCATCATGGCCCTGGCCCTGCCCTGCAAACTGACCATCCCACACAAAGGTAGGTGCTGGGTCAGCCCTGTGGGCTCTTACTAAAAGTGGCTACCGAAGTGGCCACTTCAACCTGGTTTATGACTTATTTTAGGGTCAGAATGACAAGTGCCTGATCTGGACTAGGTCCATGTCTCTCCATTTCCCGTTTAAGAATGTCGGCTCCTCTGAGGCCCCCAGTGCCCACCACACACACACAAATAAGAACTTGTTTTTGTTTTTTTGTTTCTGTTTGTTTGTTGGGGTTCGGGGGGTTTTTTTGTTTTTGTTTTTTGTTTTTGTTTTTCGAGACAGGGTTTCTCTGTGTAGCCTTGGCTGTCCTGGAACTCACTTTGTAGCCCAGGCTGGCCTCGACTCACAGAGATCCTCCTGCCTCTGCCTCCCGAGTGCTGGGATTAAAGGCGTGTGCCATCCCTGCCCTTCAAGAACAACCATCTTTTAGACATACCCAAAGTGTCAGCACCCAAATTCAATGAGATTGTTCAGGCCAGGCATATACCATAGAGCCTGGCCCAGAACAAACCTCAGAGCAGCAGTTCTTACCTGTGGGTCATGACCCCTGCAGGGGTGAGGAGGGGTCAGATGAACCTTTCACAGGGGTTGGATGCCAGATATTTACATTATGATTTATTACAGTAGCAAAATTACAGTTACGAAGTACCAATGAAAATAATGTTATGGTCGGGGGTCACCACAACATAAGAAACTGTATTAAAAGGTCAAAGCATTAGGAAGGTGGCATTAAGTCACTGGCTTAGAGGGTGAATAGCCTTCTTGAAAGCATTAAAGAGCCTAAATCTAACAGTTTGGGTGAACAAATCCGGTATTATTCCCCCACACATACCGCCTCCACCACCCTTATAACCCATAAGTAAGCAATGAGGCTGTGGTCTTTCCCCGTAGCTCCAGCACTTGGGAGGCCGAGGCAAGGTGACAAGGGCCTTAAGACTGCACAGTGAGTTCCGGTCCAGTCAGCACTATGTAATAAGACTGATAAAAAGAAGGCAAAAAGGAAAACAGGAAAGGGTGGGGGAGGGTCCACAGGCCCACAGCTCAGTTCAGCAGCCTCATCCACAGCCTAGGAGCTCCCAGACCCAGGGGGTCATCTCAGTTGTGCAGGAGGAAGGTGGAGCAGGTGCAGGAAGAGCCCTAAACAAGCGATGGAGACACAGCACCCCTACTCTGCAAAGAAGAGGATGGGGGCGGGGTCCAAAAGAAGAGGTCAGGGGCTTGTGAGGACAGGGTCGGAGCAGCAGGCCCAGACCTGGGAGGCTGGCCGGGAGAGGTGGGAAGGGATCAAAAGGCTGCAAGCTAGGCAAAGTGGTCCTCGTGGCTCTAATTGAGGCAATCGCACCTGGCTTCCCAGCCTGTCACTTCCTGGAGGTGGGGGCGGCTGTGGGAGGTGTTCAAAGGGATTCTTGCCGGCTGCTTCCCTGAGATCCACTCGCTCTTCCCTCTCCCCTGGGGCACCTCTGTTCAGAACTGGGAGGCGCAGAACCAGCGCTGGACTCCCCCACGCATGGCCAGACCTCTTGCCTGAAGATATCGGCTGGTGAGTGGTGTAGGGGAGGTACCGCGTTCACCGCACCCTGGAGACCACTTCCCAGCCCCATGAACACACACGCACACAGACTCGCACAAGCCCACACATGCTTCCCATTACTGCTTTGTTTCTGCAGCCTTAACAGCCCACGGCACACCCCCTCCTCGGCCTCATAAACCAAGGAGATGAGAGGCTGCCGCTGTGGGCCAGTGGGGAGGAAAGAGGACTGGGCACGGGGGAGGGGGAGGGAGGCAGGGGAGGGTTCTGGTAAGCCAACACTCTTGCACATATTGTACACATATCTGTAATAGTGTCTGTGTTTGAGATTCCTGCCCTGGGGGTGGTCTCCAGGTCTGGGTCCTCTGTTGGGGGGGACAGGGGGATGGGGTCTGAATCTTAAGGGTTTCAATGCTCCCCACTTCCAGAGGCCAAGCATCCATTAGCACTCAGTGGCGGCTCCTACTTTGTGACCGCCTCCCCCTAAACACTGGCTCCCCTCCTCCTGTTCTTTTTCTCTCTCCCTATTCTCACCAAAGGGTGGGTGGGTGGATCATAGGTAGAGGAAAAAAAGTTCTGGTTACCCTCGGACTCCTAGTCTGTTTGGTGGCTCTCAGAGGGTCCCTCTGGATTCCTAGAGAAGAGAGGCATTCCCTCTGCCCTGTTCCTGTCCCTGGACCCGAGCCCAGTGATCCATACACATTGTAAGACCCTGGCTACAGATCCCTCTCAATATCTGCATCCCATAGGCTGCCACACCCTGTACCTGAGCTCGGTGAGCGTGGAGACCCTGAGCGGAGCCCTGGCTGTGCAGAAGGCCATCTCAGTCACCTTGGAGAGGGATGTCCTCCCCACACCTACCGTGGTCCATTTCAAAGTCACTGAACAGGGCATCACTCTGACAGATGTCCAGAGAAAGTAAGGGACTCTCCTAGCTCCTGGGCTGCAAGCCTAACAGCAGCGCTGGAGGGAAGGTGGGGGACAGAGGTCAGCACCCCAGATGGAAAGGGCTAGCAAATGCTGGGTGATACCAGACAAGGTCCCTGCCTTCCCTAGGCCTCCGTCATTGGAACCAACAGGGTTTAAGTTAGGCAGTTTTCATTAGGTGCTGATTAAATCTGTGAATAGGCCAGACACTAATGACTCCTCAGACCATGCAATGAGCTTGCCCCAGGACTTGGAGACTCAGCCTAGCCAAAGCCTGCCCTAATTTAACCAGGCAAGAGTAGACCAAGCTGTAACTCCTGGCCTCACAAAATGAATGCCATGGGGGTGGGTGGCAGAAGACCCTAGTAGAGAAGAGCATAAGGCAAATCCATTCCATGGGAGGAGAAAGTGGGGGAGAAACTATGACAGGTTGTAAGAATCCTACTAGGACAGGACGTCTGAGCTTTGGGGGACCCAGAAATGCTGAAATGGGGGGGTACAGCATAGGAATAGACCCTCATCAGCCTGACTTTTCTTTCTGCATCCACCCAGGTTGTTTTTCCGACGCCACTACCCACTCGCCACCCTTCGCTTCTGTGGAATGGACCCTGAGCAACGGAAGTAAGTTCAAGGCCAAGTTAAGCTAAGAAGGCCACTCCAGGCCTAGTTGCCTTCCACGGTACCTGGATTGAAATAGCAGAGGTGGCCTGTGAACCCTAAGAGGGTATGGCAGAGTGGAGACATGATTCCCACTGTTCATTAGAGCCCCGTCACTCACTCCTTTTGTGTCCCTTTCTTTCAGGTGGCAAAAGTACTGCAAAGCTTCCAGGTAAGCCCCTCCCACCACTCAGTGGCTCTAAGAGGTGGCCCTGTGCCAGGGTTCCAGACCTGACAGAAAGAGGGCAGGCCAGGTTTGGCAGCACACACCTGTAATCCCAGAATTTAGGAGTCTGAGGCAGGAGGATTACTATGAATTCGAGGCCAGTTCCAGCTAGCCTCGTCTATGTAGTCAGTTCCAGGCTATACATAATGAGACCTCTTGTAGGCAGAGGAGGTTTCTGTCCTGCCAACCAGCTCCCAAATAACCACACAGAGACTTATTAACTGCAAATGCTCGGCCAATAGCTTAGGCTTGTTACTAACTAGCTCTCACAACTTAATTAACCCATATTTATTAATTCACATGCTGCCACATGCTCATGGTTTGTTACCTTACTCTCTATACATCCTGCTTCCTCTGCCTCTGGCTGGCAACTCCACCCTTCTTCCCAGCATTCTCCCAGCTTGACTCTCCCACTTAACCTCTTCCTGCCTAGCTATTGGCCAGTGAGCTCTTTATTAAATCAATGAGAACAACACATCTTCACAGTGTACAAGAGGATTAATCCGCAGTGCCATATCTCAATAGAAATAAAGGAAGGAGGGGAGGGAGGGAAGGAGGGAGGGAGGGAGGGAGAGAGAGAGGGTGAGAAGAAGAGAGGAAGAAAGGAAGGAAAGAAGGAAGGAAGGAAGGAAGGAAGGAAGGAAGGAAGGAAGGAAGGAAGGAAGGAAGGAAAGAAAGATTAGTGTTTCCATCTTGGTCTTAGGAGCCAGTGTGATATGGCTCTTATGAGATCCCCCAATCTAGAGCCAGAGGCACAGGTTGTATCTCAGAGCTGTAGGGATGATTATCAAGTACATCCTTGCCCCAATGGAGATTCCAAGTCTTGTATTCAGGAAACCCCATTCAAAATGGAGACCCAGAGTCTGAAATAAATGCTTGCCCAGTTGGCCAAGGGAGGCACCTTCTTCCTTTAGCTGCCCCATTAAAAGGAGATACTGAAGTGCTGGGGAGGTGACCCAGTGAGGAAAGTGTCTGTCACCCAAGCATGAGGACATGTGGTCAGAGCCCCAGAACCCATATGAAAAGCCAACCAGTATGTCTATAACTCCAGTGCTGGGGAGGCAGAGACAAGCGGATCCCTGGTGCTCATTGGCAGGCCAGCCTAGCCAATGGGTGAGCTCTAGATTCAGTGAGAAACCTTGTCTCAAAATTAGTAGAGAGCAATTGAGGAAGACATCCAACACCAACCTCCACACACATGCATGGACACATGCCATGTCCCCGCAAACAAGTACATACCACACGCACACAAGACGCAGTACGCAAAATACTGCAGCCGGCTGGCTTGGGGAGAAGCAGTGAGGCGCAAGCTGAGTGTCCTCTCCTTCCAACACCCCCCTCAGCTTGATGCCTCTCTTCCCTAGCCCACATCCCCACAGACTGTCTTCTCTCACCAGGATCTTTGGGTTTGTGGCCAAGAGCCAGACGGAGACACAAGAGAACGTGTGCCACCTTTTCGCAGAGTACGAAGCAGTCCAGCCAGCTCTCCAGGTCATCAGCCTGGTGACCGCTCTGATCCAGGATGCAGACAGGGTGTAGGAGAAGGGAGCTGCCTATGGACCTTCCCTGACATCTCAAGAGACTTTCCCTGGCCATGCCGCTGTGGTCACATTGACAGACCTGACAGTGGGACCTGAGGACAGAGCAAGTTGAAGCTTTTGGGCCTGCTGTGACATCCAGCAGTAACCTTCACCCAATTCTTGGGCCCTAGGCTCTTCAATTATATAGAAAGAGACCCATCCGCAAGAAAAACGGTCCCTTGGAGACTCCGCTGGGAATCTTCAGTGTGTTCCTCCATGCTGCTGAAGCCCACCCACATCCAAGACTCCCTGTGTAAAAACTGCCTGCAACGACGCTCTGGCTTCATCAGCTTGAACTCTCCCTACGTGGCAGACTGAGCCAGAGACCTATGACCCCTGCAAACAGCAAACACCAGGTGCTGGGTCAGAACTCGTAGGCTCCCTGGCTGGAAGCCGGTGATGGTGGGTGCAGTTTGGGGACAGGTTCGATTTCCCTCACACCTGTCCCTTCCCTGCTGGCCCAGGATCCTTTTGTTTTCAAGAGATGGAAAGGTTTGGGGGTTGTAAATGTAACTCAGTTGCTAGAGGGTTTGCCTGACAAGGGCCGTGGTGAGTGCTGAAAATCCCAGCACTTGAAGAGGCAGGAAGATCAGAGGTTCGGGGTCATTCTTAGCTACATAATGAATTTAGGTCAGTCTATGCTACATGAGACCTTGTTGAGGGAAAGAGAAGCAGAGAGAGAGAGAGAGAGAGAGAGAGAGAGAGAGAGAGAGAGAGAGAAACAGAAGGGGGAAGGGACTAAGTGGAGAGGGAGATGGAAAAGAAAGGACTCAGGCAGACAGGAGAGGGAGCGGGCCTGGCTTGTCTCTTAAAGGGACAGGACGGACCATTACATCCATGACCTGTGTAGTCTCAGGCTCTTGGCCACTTCAGCANGGAGAAGGAGAGAGAGAGAGAGAGAGAGAGAGAGAGAGAGAGAGGGAGGGAGGGGGAAAGAGGGAGAGAGGAGAGAGAGAGATTAAAGTTTTCACAGATCTCATCGATGAGCGTCACAGCCTTCACCTGCAAAGACCACACTCCCAATTCTGGTCTGGGGGGTACCACTCCAAGAAGGAGCTGCTGTGGGAAGAAGGTTTCAAAATGGGCAGGTGCCTGCAAGGCCCAAAGTCTATGATGGAGAGGAGACAGGGTCAGGAGCCTCAGCCAGAGCAGACCTGCCGGCACAGTGCGTGTACCCTATAGCGCAGCCCATTTCAGCTTGCTTTGGGGGACCCATCAAATGCTGTCAGAGTCGAGCGAGCACAGAACGGGAGCGAGTTTTCGTACCCCTCGCTCCTTCCGCTTTGCGATCAAGGTTCTGACAGCGTCGCCTTCTCTAATGCAGTATTTAAAACGTTCTCACATCTGGAGATCTGGGCGCTGCCGTCTGATCAACTCCTAGCCATCTGGTGGAACTTTCTGGATTCCTCTGATTTTAGGTATCATTTGCCAAGGCCTTGGGATCTTTTCCCCAAGAGCAGGCTAGGAAAGTCCCTGGCCACTGCAGTTACAAACGCGGGCTATTGTCTCTAGTTGGTCAACTGCTCTGTGAGGTTGGCCCAGGATTCTGAAGGCTAGCTTGGCTGTGCCTGTGGGGGCTAGCTGAGTAGAAGACCCTTGTCCCCGTGGTCAGAAAAGTCTCCGCAGTGCTCACATTCTTAATGTCTAATCCGTCCTTCCCAATATATTACAGATGAATATCACCACCACCACCCCCCCATCTTTGCTTTCAATTTCTTGATAAGCACGTGCCCCAAAAGAGGTATCACAGCTGCCTGGCATTGCTCTCACAACCTACATCTGGTGGATGGGAAAGAGAGACCCTGTTGCTATAGTACAGATAGAGATGCATTTCCCTGCCCCAACTCCATTCCTGCTGGGTCCTCCAGTTCCAACACACACACATTATGTGGCGTCACCAGCCTTACAAACACAAGGGGGCAGCAGAGAGTCAAGAATACAAAGAGGCAGCGTCTCTAGCTAGTTGAAGAAGTAGGGCTCTTTCCCTCCCACATTCAAGACGGCCCTGCAAAAACTGTTGCTCTTCTTCCAGCCTGCTGGCCTCCTTAGGAGACTAAGCCATGGCATGCAAGGGGACACTCACAGAAGCCCGCTGTAACTCTATCCCCTCCTGTCGTCAGCCTACAGGGCACCATTGTCCTTGGCCAAGGTCAGACCTGAGGGATTATAATTTCAACTCAGGGAAAGCAAATCAGATGGGGGATGTAGGGGTGGAGTGGGGAGGATGCTAGGCTCGCATTGCAGGCTAAGACTGGCCCTTCCAGCATTAGATCAGGCTCCTTCCACCCATTCTAGGCTTAGTGGGAAGAGTCCTCCATACATCCTGTGTACTTCGTGGAAAATAAAGTTTCTTTGTACAATAGCCGGTCCTGGACATCCAGAGCTATCTCCTGAGTGCTGAGCAGAGAAAGGCACGCAGCAGAACAGAGTGTGACCATATGTCTGCATTGCCCACCGAGGCCAGAAGAGGGTGCTGAAACTCCCCTGGAGTTAGATGGTTGTGAGCCACTGTGTAGTGCTGGGAATTGAACCCAGGTCCTCTTGAAGAGCAGTCGGTGCTCCTAATCACTGACTGAGTCGTCTCTCCAGCCTCCAGGGTAGTGGATTTTTTTTTTCTGTTTTTGTGGTCATTGTTAGCATGGGTACACGCATGCCATCGTGTATGTGTGGAGGTCAAAGGACAATCTTAGATGTCCATCCCCACCTCCTACCTTGTTTGAGACAGGATCTGTTGTTCATGGT
This sequence comes from Alexandromys fortis, assembly GCF_014885135.2. Classification (NCBI taxonomy): domain Eukaryota; kingdom Metazoa; phylum Chordata; class Mammalia; order Rodentia; family Cricetidae; genus Alexandromys; species Alexandromys fortis. The sequence goes on along the minus strand of NW_026067974.1, from coordinate 10,993,826 downwards.
TGTGCACACCAGGCTAACTGTCCTGGAGCTTCCAGAGATCCCCTAGTCTTTGCTTTCCCATCTCCCCAAGGCATGCTGGGATTCCAGATATGTACTACTACTGTGTCTGGCTTTGTGTGGATTCTGGGAATCCAGATTCTAGTCTTCAATGTTACATAATGAGGGCTTTACCGACTAAGCCGTCTCCCCAGCCCCGTTATTGTTTAATTTTATTTTGTTTTGGAGAGAGGGTCTCACTCTATTGCCCAGGATGGTCTGAAATTCATGGCAGTCTTCCTGCCTCAGCTTTCTTGTGCTGGGATGGAAGGGCACGAGCCATCACACCCAGCTGCGAAAAACCACTTTTTCAAGACAGGTTTTCTCTGAGTGACTCTGGCTGTCCTGGAACACTGTAGACCAGGCTGGCCTCAAACTCATAGAGATCCACCTGCCTCTGCCTCTGGAGGGCTGGAGAGCTGGGATTAAAGACATATGTCACCACCACCCTTCAAGAAATCACCTTTTACTGAAGGGTTCCTATGTGTTTATTGCCATGAGGAGTGAGTTTTATGTTTAATCCCATTCTTCAGATTAGGAAACCGAGGCTTGGAGGTCACTTGTTGGGCAGGTGAACAAATGTATGCATGAAGCACAGAAGTGTGGAAAGATGTGTCTGCCTATAAAGTTCCCCAAGGAGCAGATGAAAGAGATGTCAGGGCCACCAGAACTTTCAGCGTGTGATCAAAAAAATCTAAAAAATTATTTTTCCCCCTTTTAAAGAATGACTGGACAATTAAGAACACTGGGTACTCTTACAGAAGACCCAAGTCAGCAGCTTACAACCACAAATAACTCCAGTCCCAGGCATCTGACACCCTCTTCAGGCCTCCATAGGCACCAGGCATGCATGTAGTACACTTACACACACGGGCCAAAAAAAAAAAAAAGTAATTGCACTTGATGGAAAAACCTTTTAATGTCTCCCTATAACCTCTAGGGTGAAGTCCAAGAGCGTGGCCGTGATGCCTGTACATTGCACAACCTTTTGACCAGCACACAGTGGTCCTGAGGCTAACCTCATTTTTTGGTTTTTTAAGATTTACTATGTGTTCTGCGCTTTAGAAGCATGGCTGTGGGGCAGGAGACAGGATCTGAGGCCGGGGCTGGGAGGAGTGTGAGCGGGTAATGGATCTGTGTGAACTTAGAGTTCAGAGCTGGACAAAGAAACGCCTAGAAGAAATTCTCTGACCTTGCTTGGTCCGGGCCTAGGTTCTTGGTTCTCCGTGAATTTAGGAGGACCGTGTGGGAAAAGCCAGACTGGGGGCCCTGTCACCTTCAGCACAGGTTCCTGGGACAAATAACCATGTTGAGAGGCCTCAGCCGTTAGATACTGACTTCCAAAACCCTGGAAGCAAGATGCAGAGGTCAGGGTACAGGATGACCAGGCTTTGCTGGACGCCCCATCCCCCGCCTCACTGACGGCCACCTCCTCACCCGGTGCTCACATAGGGAGCGAAAGAATTCACATTTCTTAGAAAGCATTGGTCCCACCGAGTAACGCACACGGTTCAGTGGGTAAAACATTGGGGGAGGAAGAAGCAGGAGGATCAATGCCAGCTCACAGCCAGCTAGCCTACTGGGGCTACAGAGTGAGACCCTGTCTCCCCAAGCAAAGGTTAAAAACCACTGTGTGTTGAGCTGTAGTGTAAGGAGTGAAGACATGGTGACCCTGGGGACAGCCCCTGTCTGTCTCCAGCCCCAAGGTGCTGGGGACATCAAAAAAGCCCACCCCTTCTATTTCTACTTGGAAACTGGTACCTCTCCCCCTCAGCCACTCCAGGGACCCTTCAGATGTTGGGAGTCCCTTTCACTCTGACTCCCTAGGGAAGCACACTCCCGCCACCACCGCCACCGCTGCAATTGTCCTTGAGACCCAGCGGGGCCAGGACAGGAGAAGGGAGAACGAGAATCCCCTGGTCCTCCCATCTGCTTTTGCTCAGCTGTCTCTTTTGTTGTTCATTTATTCACTCAACAAACACTCACTGAGCATCTACTGTGTGCCAGGCTCAGGAGAGCCAAAGGGAAACAAATAAGAATGTATGTGTTTTAGGTAACCAGAGAAGCCCAGTGAACAAAACACGCACATGTTAAATAGGAAGGTGGAAGAGCCGTGTGGGCACAGTGGTTGATACCGAGAACCAGCACTCAGGAGTCCAAAGGAAGAGGAGTATCATTAGTTCAGGGCCAGCCTGGGCTACCCAGGAAGTTCCAGACCAGCTTGAGCTAGAGTGAGACCTTGTCAAAGGAGGAAAGGAAGGGAAAAGAAGGAAGGAACAAAATAAAGAGAAAAGGAATAAAAGAAAGGGGGGAGGCTATAAATGGGACAGCAGAGGAGCTGCCAAAGGAGGTAACACTGAGCTGAAGGTTGAACAGTCAACCTTGTAAAGAAGGGATTCAGGATGAGGGAACAGCATGTGTGAAGGTCCTGAGGCTGGTGTGGGTGATGGTTAAGAGGCTGGGGAATAGTGTATGAGAAGCCGAGGGTACCCAGAAGGAAGCTCCTGAGGCTGTAAAACAGGGTCCTTCCCACTGCCCTCCCTGCCCCAGAGCCCAGTGTACCAGAGCAGGATCAATCCCTAGGTTTGTGACCCCAGACACCTCGCAGGTGCTTACATACCCATGGGGTCACGGCTCCCCTTCAGCAGTGACATGCCTCTCCTTCCATCTCCCCACGTTACTCCTTCTGACAGTGCTGCCTTCCAGAGGTGGGTGTCCCTGTCTATCCAGGTGCCCAAAGATAACCTCTCCAGCCACCATCTGCCCTCACTGCTTCTGCCACCAGCTTATCTGTGGCTCAGACCAGCAGGTGTCTATGCCTGTCTCTGCCCCATCCCCACCCATCTTCATACTGGCTCAGTTTAGCTACCAAACAAGACTGCTCATACAGGCTGCTGCTCCCAGTCCTGCTCTTTTCGGCTACCAAGTCAGACAGAGCTGGCCCTGCTCCGTCTGCCCACACTTGGCTCTCTCTTCTCGGACGGGACATTCCCTGCTCTCCCCAAAGTTGCCTGTGTTCCCCCACAAGCTCATCATCTGTACAGATTAGGATTAGAAGTGACCCCGCCTCAGCCTGCGTGTTCTTTTTCCTTCTTAGAGCCCCCAAGAACAATCTCCATGTTTTTCTACAAGGGCCCTTTGCATTCTGGGAGCAGTCTTGCCTTCCCGCTCACTGTAGGGGTGGGAGGGGAAACATTTTCGGTATTTTCAATGCCCTAATTTATAGAGATTTTTATTTGTTTGTTTTTGTTTTTCCAGCTAGGATCTCACTATGTAGCTCTGGCTATCCTGGAACCTGCTATGTAGACCAGGCTGGCCTTGAACTCACAGAGATCCACCTGCCTCCTGAGTTCTGGGACTAAAGGCGTCTGCCACTATATAAACCCCTCTGTGCCTGGCATTTAGCATTCACCAGCTTCTAAACTTACTCTTTCTTTTGGGGACAAGCAGCTGGGGCAGCCTGCAGAGGCTTCTATAGACCCCACTGTAGGATTCTTGAGAAAAAGGGGGGTCACAGACCCAGGGAGCACAGGTTCCAGTTGGCCTGGCCTGACCCCTGGCATAGCCACAAACCAGGCCAGGGTCTCTAAGCAGTTGCATGTCACATTGAATGAGAAGCCTTCAGCTATGGCTGAGAAATGAAGTCGGAAAACAGCTCAGCGAAAAGCGATTGAACTCTCTCTTTATTAAAAACAAAACAAAAACAGTAAAAACAACAAAAAAACACCCTATTGTCCAACTAACCTTCGACGGTGCTGGGAAAATTGCACTGATTTCCTGAACAGTCTGGTCTAATTTCCCCTGGGTGGAGAAAGGCTCGTTTTCCCTTCCTTCTGAGTTCCTCTGGTTTGGAAATTCTAGTTTAAAACACCAGGAGGAAGAGGAGGAAGCAACCCAAAGTTCCCCCAGCTAGCCCCATCTGCCAGCACCTAAGCTTGCCTTGGGCAGCCCCCTGCAGCTGCTGTGGGCCCGGGCAGCTGTTTTACAACTTCATCTCATTCTCTCAGCAACCTGAGTGCGTTGAGCAGCTTGGCTTAGCTTGCCCTCACCCAGCTGGGTCACCTCAGACTCAAGGTCCCATGGGCAAGCAGATAGACGGAGCCATAACTATGAAATGTTGGCGTCGCTGCCAGGCTTCTGAGAGAACCTCTGCAGTGAGGGAAGCCACCAGGCTCCAGATCTCTTGCCCCAGCGCCCTGTATAAGAATCTTTCTGCCAGAGCCAAGGAGGCCAAAGGTGAGGAGGCTGACATTGGAGTCACGCCAGGGAACCAGGGGACAGGAGTGGTCAGTCCCTGCTTAGCAACCCGCGGCTGAGTTCTGCCCCCAACAAAGAGTGCTGCTCCCATAGGGTAGGGACTGCTCACCCAAGCCAAGAGGAGATGTTTATAGCTGCACCCCCTCCTCCATCACCACTGTCCACCACTTAACCCTGTCCATTCCAGGCCACCAGGGAGAGGGAAGTACTATGCCCCTGCTTCCCTTAGGTGTCCCCTACCTTTCCTGGGTTGGGAGTACTGACTTTTTAGACAGGTCTCCAGTCCCAGTCACAAGTGACTTCTGGTTCTGATAGGGAGAACAGGGTCTCATGTCACAAAGGTTAGAGCTGGGAAGCTTAAGGGGGGGGGGGGAATTAAGAATGGACTCAATAAAAGATCAAGGACAATTTTATTAGTTTCAAAGAAAACTGCTGCCCAGATAATGGAGGAGAGAAGGAAAAAAGCCTTGCCATTTAGTCCAGCGTGGGGTCCGCCACAAGACAGACAAGCAGACACGTGATGGGAAAGGAGACTTCAGAGAAAGAGTAAAGAAGCCCAGTGTTAAAGGAAAGCAAGCTGAGAAAGGAGATACAATGAAGAAAAGAAGTTACTCAAAAAGCAGGCCGACTTGAGAGAGCACATAGTTACAGGCCGACAATGGCGGCACTGGGCCGGGCTTTCTGGGAAGGACATGCGCAGTATCTCACTAAAGGACTTACTATTCTACCACGCGTTGGCTTGAGACTGGTGAGTCTCAGCATGAGCTAGCGCTAACGTGGCCTCAAATTTCCGATCCTCCTGTTTCAGCTTCCCCAGGATTAAAAGGCAGGGCTTCCATGCCCAGCGTGACTTTATTTCAGTTCTGACAACGTCCTCCCGTGCCTCTGAACAACATTCTCGGAAGGCATTGCTGATTAACCACCCGGTTTGTTCTCTCTTTGTCCCAGCTGTCAGGAAAGGATTCATCCAGGTTGGTCCGATAGGATCCCAGACTGGGGGATGGGTAAGTGGTAAGAGTCAAGGAGTTAGTGCTAGTAAACCCTTTAGGATCAACTTAAGCAACTGGAATAGATATGATGACACATAGGTCAGACATTCCTCTTGTCTTCCGGGTACTGTTCTAACATCTCAAAAAATGTTCGTGCTTCTTTGCCAGAAGCCATACGTCTGTAGAATGTTACAGACTGTGTGGTTACATGTTTTTACAATGCCAATAGTCAGCCCCTGCTTCTGAGTGCTGGGATTTAATGTGTGCACCACCACACCTGGCCAGAAGCTATTTCTAAAGCAAAATTTGGAATGTTTGACTTCGAAGAATAAATCTATAGTTCTGTCTTGGTTAGAGTTACTATTATTGTGTGAAACACCAGGACCAAAGCAACTTAGCTGGGAAAGGGTTTCTCCAGCTTAGGTTTCCACATCGCAGTTCATCATTAAAGGAAGGCAGGGCAGGAACCTGGAGGCGGCAGCTGATGCAGAGGCCATGGAGGAATATTGCTTACTGGCTTGCTCAACCTGCTTTCTTTATAGAACCCAGGACCTCAGTCCAGAAACAGCCCCACCCATAATAGGCTGGGTCCTCTCCCATCAACCACTAATTTTAAAAAAAAAATGGCTTATAGGAAAACTGGGCATTGGTGACTGCACGCCTTTAATCCCAGCAGAGGCAAAGCGGAGTTTTGAGTTTGAGGCCAACCTGGTCTACAAGAGCTAGTTCCAGGACAGGCTCAAAGCTACAAAGAAACCCTGTCTTGAAAAACCAAAATAAAATAAAATAAAATTTAAAAAATGCCCTACGGGCCTGCCTGCAGCCAGATCTTATGGAGGTGTTTTCTTAATTTAGGCAGGCTTCCTCCACTCTGATGTCTCTAGCTTGAAACCAACGGGTCCAAGAGCCAACAATGAAACTCTGAAGTCCCTTCCGAACTTAGGGAACACTGCTGGCTATTGTAAGCAGACTCTGGACCAGTGTATCTTACACATGCGTTAACAAAATGCTTGTTTGTCAGAGGAAACAGGTGAAAAAGCAACTGATACCGCTGACGTGGAAAGAGGAAAAAAATGTCCCTGAAGTAAAACTGCTCAAGATGGAAGCTCACTCTTTTCTTCTCCACCCAGGATCAGCCCACTTCCAGGGGTACATACCCCCAAACTGACGTCCCTTTGTGGTTGCCAAATCTGGGGGTCACAGCTTATGCTCTGACTGCCAGTCCTCAATAAGCCAGGGAGAGGGACAAACAGGTACAGAGAGAGCCCCCAAGTCTGTCTTCCAGGGGCCTCAAGTGAGATTACAGTTTCAGGAGAGAGCAAAGATGGGCATCTGAAAGGAGTGCTGGCCGAGGTGTGGTTCTGCCCACCAGTGAGCCACCCTTGGCTGGGCTTCTGTCTCATTCTGTAAGGTGTTCTGCCAAGTCACTGTGTGAAGTCTCTTCTGCCAAGTCCCGCCCCCCCCCCCAATGGCGCCTTTTCCCTCCGCATATTCTGGAAGAATCTCCCTTTCCTTCGGGGTCCATGATACCCAATAGTCCAACTGAGAGCCACAAGTGTCTCCTTAGAACCCCTTCATTTCTGCCGGCTACCAAAGACCTCGGCTGACCTGCCGAGGAGAGAGTAACCTAGTCTGCCTGACCCCAGAGGCTGACTCCAAAGCTAACCCCAGAAAGTCACCCAAGGTCAGTTCTGGGCTCTAACTCTCACTGCACAGCCCCAACTTCTATCCAGGTCCAAGATCCAATGATAACAGCCTGAGGAGAAAACACAAAACAAAAAACCAGCATCCGCGGTCATGGCTGGATGCCAAGTGCCTAATCCTGGCTCTGGATTCCTCTTTTATCTGGGCCTCGGCTTCCCCATCCATATAGACCAGGCCGTCTATAACTGGGTTAAATGGTGGTACAGTGATTTCCCAACTCCTGTCCCTGTCATCCCAAGTGTATCTAGAGCCTTCCCCCTTGGCCTGGGTGGTCCTTAGGAAGAGGGTTCTGGCCCCAGTTTCAGAATTTAGAGTTGGCAAAGGGACCAAGAGAACGAGGGGACCGAGCCAGCCATGGAAGCCACTAATCTCCATTCTCCCCCCCCCACTCCACCCCAGGGGACTACACAGCCGCCTCCGCTGAAAGCAATTTGTCATGCCCTGAATTAAGTGATTCCAACAAGGGTTTAATTTCAGTTTAATGGCTCTGTTTTTATGTGTAATTAAATACCATTGCATGGTGAAAATATGTTGTTTGCACTTTAGAGACTGTGTAAGGGGCCTGGGAAGCCAGTCCCTGGGAGTTTCGACTCCCAGGCTCCTGTCAGCCTGCCTGGGATTGTCTAGGTGGGGGTGGGGAGATGACCTGAGGACCTGAGGAAAGAAGGCGCAGTGGGGGGGGGGGGGATGGTGGTCCTCATGGCGCCTGCCACTCAGAAGAGTATGTTTCTAATTATCTGCATATCCCCCCACCTCTGCCCTCTGACCTCAACCCTCCCCGGCCCCTGGGGCCTCAGACACAGAGTGGGCAGGATTGAATTAGACCCTTGGTTCACTGAGGTGCTGTCTGGCCCCTACTAGCATTGTGCCCAGAGGCTGGTTTCTTTGTTTCCCCTCCATTTGTGGTCCTCCCAAACTGCCCCTTCCCTCCCAACTCCCTGTGAGGACTGAGCCTCTCAGCTGCTGCTGGCCTCCCAGCTCCTTCAATCCACTCCATCCCTACATAGTGGGAATTTCTTTAGCTAGGAATGTTTGGGGGTCATTGTGCCAAGCAACCATGTGCCTTCCAGGAAGGGGAACTCTGGAGGTGCATACCTCAAGACATTCCTGGAGCAGCTTGGTGGCAGTGGGCCAGAGGGCTGGGGTGATAGACTTTTCTTGGAAGGAGGCTAGGGAATGGCAGAGGCTAAGGCTCAGGACCCTTCCAGATGATGACAGGATGGAGGGCTGACCCGCCCTCAGCAGACCAGGGTTTGATCTCCACTAAGAGATGGGAAATAGAAACTGAAGGCCAGGACATGGGTGAGCTAAGGGACCCCCCACCCAGACCCTTGTGCCGAGCCAGGAAAAGGAAGAAACATTCTTTTCATATTTCTATGTGTGTGTAAGAGAAAGACAGAATGAGGGTGTAATGTGTGAACATGTGGGCCTGCGTGTGTCATTGCACACACATCATTGCTTGCCTATGGAGGTCAGAAGAAAACTCGCAGGAGTTGATTCTCTCCTTCCACCACGTGAGTCCCAAGAACCGAACTCAGATCTTCAGGCTTGGTGGCAAGTGCCTTTGCCCACGGAGCCACCTTTCTAGTCCAGAAATAAGTTTCTTGTGGAGGAGAGCCGCAGACAGGACCTCAGTTCTCAAGGTGCAGTGACCCCACAAGGGCACCAAAGTTTGGTCCTTGCCTCCTCTCTCCTAAGCTGCTAGCTCTGGGACTAGAGGGACCATTCAAGGACATGCAGAGGCTAGGGCAGGAGGGCGCCTCAGAATCTGGCAATGGTGTGCTAACATGGTGTTGCTTTTATTTGCTTTGACGCTTGGGACCTGGCCTCAAGACCATGGGACAAGTTATCCAGGAAAGGAGGGGTGTTTGTGTGAAATGTGGAGCCACTCCAAAGCACACAGCCTCGGTTATCTGGTGCTAGACACCCCCCTCAAGCTCCATACTCTGTGGATGTCACACTGTCTCTCCTGTCACGCAGGAGAGCCTCCATTGGACAGATTCATAGAGCCCAGATACCAGTTATACAGGTGTGTGCCTCGGCTACATTCATCACACAGATAATATGTTATATGTACCTGTAAAAGCCCATCCTCCCCCAGTTCGGGAATCACTAAACCACACTCAAACATGCATGCATGCGCACATACGGCACACACACAGACACGGGCCACTGTGTTACTAAGTTACTAAGCTAGGCTCTGCCTTCTTTCGGAGGTTTCTTAGAGAAAAGAAGAAACCATCCTGAAGGGTGCAAGGCCAGAGCTCAGCGAGAGGGGCTAAGGAAGCTGTGCCTTGAGGAAATGCTTGCCTGTGCTTGGCTGAGGGACCCAAAACTTAACCTTCAGGCTATACCACCCCACTACCTCAACATGCCTTGGCCTGGACCCCACAAGGAGGAGGCCAGGGACTGGGGGAACATTCTCTACAGGACTGTATTCTTTATCTCCTGTTGCTGGCAGTGGACGGGTGCCGCAGGACCACCAGACCGCTGCAGGCTGTCCTGCGGAGGTCAAGTTAGCGATCTAGGGAGACCTAGGGAGACTACAGTCTCAGAAGAAAGCCCAGATAATAAAGAATTTAGGAGCCAGGCATGGTGGTGCACGCCTTTAGTCCCAGCTCTCGGGAGGCAGAGGCAGGTAGATCTCTATGAATTTGAGGCCAGCTGATCTACTAAGAGTTCCAGGACAGTCAGGGCTACACAGAAAAACCCTGTATATGCATGGCAGGTGGGGGAAGTTGGGAGCCAATGATGTTTGAAGCCTAGGAGGGGACTAGCTCAGGGAGGAGACTGGAGGGCAAGGACACAGAGAGAACACCATCCCCCAGAAGGCAAGAAACTCAACAGAGTCTCCAGGGTGCTTTTGACCTCCAGGGAAGAAACAGTCATCAGAAATCAGTACACACACACACACACACACACACACACACACACACACACACGGAAGCAGAAGCTATGGGAAGGTGGCTATGACTCCATGTGGGAGCGTGTGCTGAAGCAAAGGCTGGGGCAGAGAGTCTAAAGTCAGGGGTTCCCACTCTCCCAGTCTTTGAGAACTGAATGTTGGAGCATGTCCATCCCCAGTCAAGAACAAAGACCCCAGGGCTGTGGAATGTGCTGAGATTTACCACCACCATCCTGTCCCGCAAGTGCAGAGTGCTCTCTCCATCCCCATCAGTTAGCTGTGAACCCATCCTGTGCAAACTCTAGGAAATGTCCCAGCTCCACTGGGATGTGGTCCCACAAGGTTTCCTGGGCCACGCCTCCAAAGCCAGAGGATCCAACCTCCATTGAGAGTACCTGGGGAGACCCCTGGTGAGAAGGCTTTTGATTTGCAGCAGGAAAGGTCTAGTGACCACACAGGGCCCACTTCCCTCCATCCCTGTCTTTAACTGTTAAAAAAAAAAAAAAGCCAAACACAATTATCTGGACATTTTTTGGTTTTGTTCTGTTTTGTTTTTTAAAAAAAGAAAAAAAATGAATGAAAAGACATCACAGCCAACAAGCAGGTCTCTAAGTCTATCCAGGTAAGCCAGAAAATGCCCAGGAGGAGAGAGAGGGTGGGACAGGAGGTGTAAGGGAAGGGTGATATGGGGAGGGAGGTGGGGCCACAGGCAGCGGGTAGCTGGAAAGACAGGGTCATCCTGGTGACTTTGTGACCAGTAACCACAGTTAGGGCTCAGGCCAGGACCTCAGCAGCTCCTCATCTCCCAGCATCCTCTCCATCCAATCCAATCCTCCACACACACAATCCAATCCTACATCCTTTCTTCACTCTTAACTGCTCAAAGAGATACCCCCTCCCCACCCCCTGTCCTCAGGCCTTCATCTCCCACCGCAGAGCTTCATCTTCAAGGCAATTAATCAGAGGACCCAACACCCAGACCAGACCCAAAGATGGGCACTGCCCCTCAGTTGCTTCCCTCTGGAGAATCTGAGGAAGGAGAACAGGGGACAGCAACAGGGCTTGGCTTGAGCGTGGGGGAGGGTCTCATGAGCCTTAAGCCCCCTTCCACTCCACACCTTTCCACACTGACTAGATTGAAGAGAGGGAGAGTGGTCAAATGTTCACGACTTTCTTTCTCTCCGACTCCAAGAATGAGGTTTCTTTTCTCCTTAGGCTTCCGGTCACCTTAAAGGAACACCTCGCATGCCACAATCAGAGGAAATTAGAATGAGGCCTCCCAGGGCTGAAAACTAAAGCTGGCATGTAGTATGTTGTCAATACATGTTTTTGGATGGCTGAATGAATGAATGAATTCAAGATTGATTTGAAAACACACTGGGGCTTCCTGTTGCTACACTCAGACCTCTTGGGCTATCTAGGTCCATAGTGGGTACTCTAGGCTCAGGCTTACCCCATGGGCCATACTTGTGCCCCATAGACACACACACAAACGCACACACACATGCACACACACACACACACACACACACACACACCAAGGGAAACTTTGGGCAGGGCCGGAGGCAGAGAGCCAGGACTCAGACCAAAACTCCATGCCCGGTCAACTCTACAGCCCCCAGAGCACAGGGGCCTAGTAGGGGGCACTGAGTCCTCCACCTGCTGGCAGGCCTCACTCTTGGAAGCTGTCAGCCAGTTGGTGGCAGTCCAGTTCCCCCTTGGGTTCCAAGCCCCCTGGGAGCTTCACCCCTGTCTTCCGGTCCACACACCAGCACTTGCCACGCTGTCCATCCAGGGCGGGGTGGCACTGCCAAGAAAGGGCATGAGAACAAGAGGTCAGCTCCCAGGAAGACCCCACCACCTCCAGCCCGGCCCCCCAGATCAGACGATTGCTCTTCCAAAATGACAGCGGAAGGCAAGCGCTCTTTCTGAGCACCAGTCCCTAGAGCTCACTGCAGTAGGGAGACTTGTCCAAGGAAACGTTCTAGAGAGCTTCTTCTGGTCGGGGACCTAAGAAAGTCCTTAGACTTGAAGGCATAGAAGGACTATACAGGCTGGATTCTTTGAAGATGTTTCATTCAGCTGGGTTGTGACTGGGCTGGGACTTGAAACATGGAATTAAAGCTGGGAGCAGGATCCAAGTTGGAGTAAAGGTAGCATCTGGACCACAGCTGAAGCTGGGTTAGGGATTATGGTTAAAACACTAAAAATGTGAGCCAGGTAAAGTGGGCAGCCTAAGACAGAAGCAGTTAGGCTAGACGTACTAGCGCAATGCCTGTGACCCCAGCCCTTAGGAAGCAGAGGCAGGAGGACTGTTGCAAGAAACTTAAATCAGAATAAAGACAGAAGTCAAGGTCAGAAGAACAGAGGTCAGGCTAAACTTCAGGTCAGAATTAGACCGGGGTGGGCGTGGGGTCCAGAAGCATATTTCAAAGCCAGACTCAAAGCTGGAATGCAGATTGGCTCAAGACTCAGAACTGGTGTGGGGATAAAGAGCCAAGCGTCACAGCTTTTTTTGCTGCAACAAAAATTAAAGGTAAAAAATACATGCAGCATTATATAACATGAAAAACAAACCCCGGTATAATCCCGGTGCGTTGGACTTCAGTTAATACTTGCATCAGTGAACCCCACTACTGTTCGATACGAGTGATGAAATCAGCTGTGATGAGGGCCCAGTAGAAGGTGATTCTGCAGTCGGGTGGTGGTGGCTAATGTTTGTAATCCCAGCCCTTGGGAGGCAGAGACAGGCAGAGCTCTGTGAGTTCGAGGCCAGCCTGGTCTACAAAGTGAGTTCCCGGACAGCTAGGACTGTTACACAGAGAAACCCTGTCGGGGAGGGAGGGTGATAATTCTGCACTTTCTCCTTGTTTTTCAACAAACCCCAAAACCGTTCTTAGAAACGGTTGGGTGTTTTTGTTGTGTTGGTTTGTTTAATTGGGGGGGAGCAGTGCTGTTAAGAACTGAGACATGGAATTTGTGTTGGGATAAAGGCTGAAGATAGGTCAGGCACAGGTTCTGAGCCACCATCCCTGGCCCATCACACCCTTATCTTCCTGTGTTGGGAAGGACCCAGGACAGGAGCATCATCTTCCTAGTGAGGCCTCTGCTGGTTGAGTAGCAGCCCACAGTGAGGTTATTTCCCTAGCGGGAGGGTGACATACGTCCTTACACTCACACAACCTAGAGAAGCAGGCCAAGGCTCCCCAGACCACATTGAGCACAAGGCATTCCAGTACCCTGCCAAGATATACCACCCTCCTGATTGGGCCAGAGATGAGATGGAGCGGGCTGCTCCTGCTATATGTACATGCCAGCATGCGGGGCATTCTGAAGGAGTAAGTGAATGTGAGGCCGCTACCCGCTGCCTTCTCTCCTGATCCCTCTTTCGTCTGCTTCCAACCCCATGACTGTCTCAGGTCACTAGACCCGGCTCTACCTCCATCCTTACTGCACCCGAGAATCTGAGTTCAGCTGCGGAAGTGTGCGTTCTTTCCTCCATGACGTCTCATAACTTGGGGTCTGTCCCTAAGCCCAGATGAAGCTGCAGACATTCAGACACAAGGAGCACTATAGTTCAAAGAAGGAGGAGGGGGAGCATTGGGAGCAGGGTTTACGGCACAGATGGGGAATTCTCAAGAACTGCAAACAGCTCTGGAAGGAAGGCAAGTGGTGGTGTGGGCTGCCCAGGGCCCCTCTACTCCTTTCTGAGTCTGTCTCTCATCTTTAAAAAAATGAGATGGACAGGCCGGGCCATGGTGGCGCACGCCTTTAATCCCAGCACTGGGGAGGCAGAGGCAGGTGGATCTCTGTGAGTTCGAGACCAGCCTGGTCTACAGAGCTAGTTCCAGGACAGGCTCCAAAGAAACAGAGAAACCCTGTCTCGAAAAAAAAAAAAATGAGATGGACAGAACATGCTAAGAGTCTTAGGCTAGAAGAGGGTTGAGGGAGACCCAAACTGCTGGGTTGGATTTGGGGAGCTTCTCTTCCTATCCTGAGGGGAGCCAAGCACTCCTCAGGATGAGGCCAGCACCTCGCAGCAGGAGGGGAGACCCACCTGTTTGGGGTGGAAGTTGCCATTGCGGTCACAGTTGGGAATGGGGATGATAAAGAAGTCTTCATGGGTCCGGCTCTGCGAGGCAGCCAGTCGCTCCAGGGCCCGGTGCAGCTCACTCTGGCAGGAACCCTGGGGCTGGGGAGTGAACAACGAAACCGCTCAGCAGAAGAGAAAGGCGGGGAGACCAAGCTGGCACTCCAGCCCAGTCTACAGAGCTGGTTCCAGGACAGGTCCAAAGCTACAGAAAAACCCTCTCTCGGAAAAAAAAAAAAGGGGTCGGGAGAGAAACAAGAGGGTTAATGGCCCTGTGCAAAGAGTCAAGGCCTGGGTACTGGGCAGGGGCACAAGAAGTGAAAGCAGAAACTTAGATTCAACTAACAAGGATGGACACAAAAGCATGCCTCAAAAACAAACAGGCAGTGGTGGCACATATCTGCAGCCCCAGCACTCTGGAAGCAGAGGCAGGAGGACTATTGCAAGTTCAAGGCTACCCTGGTATAAACAAGAAGTTCTAGGCCTGCCTGGGCTACAAAGTGAGACCCCCGTCTCACAAGAAATAATCAGGAAAAAGGGGGTCAAGGGTTAAAAAGGGAGTGGTAAAGAAAAAGGCCTTGGGATTTATAGGCCTAAGCAAAAGGAATAAACAAAATAACATCTAGGTTTGCGCCCACTGGAACAATTAGTCAGACCCTAGAGGATCCCAAATCCTCTTGCTATGGCCAGCTTTTTAAACCCTTTTGTTTCTAAGATTTGGGCAGAGAATCCAAGAAAAGTTAGGTGGTAGTGGCACATGCCTTTAATTCCAGTGCTTGAGAGGCAGAGGCAGGTGGATTTCTAGGTTCAAGGCCAGGTCTACATAGTGAGTATGAGAATAACCAGATCAACACAGAGAAATCCTGTCTTCGAAAAATCAAAAAAAAAAAAGAAAAAAGAAGAAGAAGAAGAAGAAGAAGAAGAAGAAGAAGAAGAAGAAGAAGAAGAAGAAGAAGAAGAAGAAGAAGAAGAAGAAGAAGAAGAAGAAACACTAGGGAGCCTGGATCCTGCTTTTATCAATCAACTCAGCTATGCCATATTTCTGTGCAGAGCGGAAGAGGAATCACGAAGAGAAAAATGAGGCTTCTCCCTGAGCTCTTGTACACCCAGAAAGCTCTGGGGTGTGCTGGGTGAACATAGCCCAGATCTAGTAATGGGATTTCTGTAAGCATACATCTGTGGGTCAGAGGTGCTCACCACAGGACGGGGTTCCTCCCGGGCTGTTCCCACGACTTTCATCTTGCTCCGGTCTCGCATTTTGGCCATATGCTTCTGCAGGCACCTATGATCGTGGGCACTGCAGGGGTTGAAGCTGTTGTTGGGATGGTCGCTCTCATCCTTGTCTGTAGGCCGTGGGGGGAAAGGCAGAGGTCAGCATCAGAAAAGAACAGAGGTTTACACTCCCCCAACCTCCCACCTGCTTCCTCCTGCATCAGGAGTCTCCATAGCACCACAGAGCCTCTGTTCAGAAGAAATAGGAGCAGCCTCCAGCTCCACCCGACTCCTCTGGACGTCTTTGGAAGAATATTCCTCTTGAAGTCCTTGACTTGTTCCTCACTCCACCCAGTTCAGGATTCAGATAAGTCACCAGCTGCAGTAGCCCAGATGGCAGGGGGGATCCCTTGGGCCCTGCAGGGAGGTCTGAGGCAGGCAGTGGGAGGGGGGACTACTGGATCTTCTACCAGCTCTGTTCAGCTCCTCCCACCAACCTCCTCTCCATCTGCTCACTCTTCCGGTCTCCTTCCCTGCTCTTTCAGCATCTGGCTGAGCCTGCCAGGGATCCCTAGGGCCAAAATCATATTTTCCATGAGCGAGGAATCTGGCCCCAAAGGTTCTCCCACTGTCTGGGTCTGTTAGTGTGTGTGTCTGCATGAGAGAGGGAGGGGGGGAGAGGAGAGAGAGAGAAGAGAAAGGACAGAGAGAGAGAGAGAGAGAGAGAGAGAGAGAGAGAGGAGAGAGAGAAGAAAAAGAAGAAGAAGAAGAAGAAGAAGAAGAAGAAGAAGAAGAAGAAGAAGAAGAAGAAGAAGAAGAAGAAGAAGAAGAAGAAGAGAGGAGAGAGGAGGGGAGGGGAGAGGGGAGGGGAGGGGAGGGGAGGAGAGACTGTGGCCCCGGAGCAAAGAAAACAGCCACCCACATTCTCCAGCCTCGACCCCTAGGTCTCACATCTTTAAACGTGAGGCATCATTCAATGTCCATGTGAGTCACCCAGAAACAGGAAAAGGGCTATCTGGAAATTCAAATCATGAATCTGGACCCTATCTCCGTGGCCCCTCCTAAAGGTTTTATGTGAGCTGCTCCATCCAGCAGGTCCCGCACTGTGACCATGCTGCTCCCTTCTGGCAGCCAGGGCCGGAATGCAAGGCTGAGCAGGGGAAGGAGGTTGGAAAAACTTCTCAGCACATCAGAACCACCTCTGAAATGCTCAGACTTGGCAGCTCAATGCAGGCCCAAGAGCAGAGCCCCTGCCAGCATTCCAGATGTTGGCAGGCCGACAGGAGGTTACATCTGGTTTGCCTCAGGACTTTTTTTTTCCTGAGGAGTTAGCAGGTTCCTCCATACATGGCAACAGTCCCAGAGCTGCCTCTGGGTCAAATGGTATTTTTCTGCCTAGCCAAAGCTGGGGAGTTGGTTTTTGTTTTATCCTTCTGGTTTGCGAGACAAGGGAAGGGAAGCATGCCGATGAAGGGACACCAGGCAAGGAGGGATCTATACCATTTATATATATAAACTGTTAAGATTCCATACCAGAATAAAACTGACTCACCAGGGATTGGAGATTTTTGACGTGCTAGTGTAGAAAATTAAAGGACAGAAATAGGTAAAGCAGATAGATACAGCCATCCTTCTGCAGATGTGACAGAAAGATAGTCCCAAGGGGGCCCCCGGCCCTACATCAAGCTTGGGAGAGTCAGCTGAAGAGGATGGATGGCAGTTCTGAGAGTCACATGACATAATCAGTCTGTTTATTCTCTCTGATTGGCTGTCTTTTCACAGTCAGAATGCCTTTGCACAGACTTCTCTGGTTCTTTTTGGTAAACATGAGATGTTTTTAGGATCAGAGTTCAGGGATTAAAGAAGAATTTGAGGCAGGGATGGCGGGTGGGAGGGAGAGGCAAGAATTCTACCCCTAAACTACAATACCAGCCCCACTATCTCTTTTTCTTTTGTTTTGAGATAGGGTCTCATATAGCCCAGAGAGGCCTTACTCAAACTTGCTGTGTAGCCAAGGCTGGCATTGAATTCCCCTTTTCCACCTTCCCTGTCCAAGTATTGGGTTATCGGCAGGCGCCGCTACAACTGGCTCCCAGCCCTGATGTCATTTTTCAGTTTTGTTTTAGGAGCTTTTAAAGAAAGGAGTTGTCTCAGCAGCTTGGGAGCGAGGTATGATGAGCTTTGATATGATGGGCCTTCAAGAGTCCAGAGGAAGATGGCCCGAGACTTGACAACACTTCCGCTTCCCAGTGTGGTGCTTCTGTGAGTAGAAGCCAACAGTGAGGAGTCCTTGGGGGCTTATCCATGGGTATTTGAGATATTCGCCATTAATGAGAGCAATTGAATAGCTCGTTGAAGCCTAGAACTACATGGGGCATAGAGTGAGCCTAGAAGCATAGCTCATGCTGATGTCAGAATTAAATGGTCCCATGTCGTAGAAGGGCTTAACTGGACATAGCTGAGCATGGCTGTTTCCATGGCCTAGCCCAGTGACCCATGGTTCAAATCTACACTTAGAGTAAAACCCACGATTTTAGGAGAGTAGCTTCTAATCGGTCTTGGGGTATAACACAGATTATGTCCACATCCACCCACCACACAGCACACAGAACCACAAATGTTTATGAACAACCACATGTCCAGGCACGTGCTTTTCCAGGTGTGCACACCTCCACCCACTCAAGTACTCTGACCCTACTCTGGCCAAAAACACAGACCAGGCCAGGACATACTAACACCCCAGTCTCTCTGGCCACGGTTTGTTGACTCTCCATTTAATCTGTAACTTTTCCTTGTCCGTCCATGCGTACCTGGAGAGTCCACCTTTAGGTACGGAGCTTGAGCAGGCCGGAAGATGGGGGGTAGTGCTGAGCCTCTCAAAAACATTAACTTGCTAGCACTGTCAGCTTCTAATGCCTTCTACCAAACGCCAAATACTCCTGAGCAGGAGCTGGAGGCAGACCCCTCCTTTTGGGGGCGCTGCAAGAAGCTTGTCTAGAAAGTGGAGCTGCCAAAGCAGAGCAGGTCTCCTCCTCTAGCTCCTGCATGGAGCGTGTAGAGTTGGGCATACTGCCAGCCAGCCATGGCACAAAGTCTTGCTCCTCGCTCCATAGCAGAGCAGGGCAAGGGGCAAGCCCCCAGGGAGAAGCTGTGTACAGTTCTGGCCCCAGGAGAGGCAAAAGATCCTGCTGCCTAACTTCACCTCCATGATTTCTCCTCAGGACCAGCCCCTGACCCCTCCAAGTCACACAGGCTAAGAACTGAGTGGGTCCTGCCACCCAGACTGAGATGTTTCAGCCATGCTCTAGAGAGTCACCCACCTGCCCACCAAAAATGTCTTTCTCTTCCTTCATCCCCTCGACCTTGACTGAAAAATCGAAGACCGCCCATGACAGACCCCAGGTTTCTATGAGATTTTGATCAAGGAGTGCCTTTTACTGTTGTTTCCTACTGCTGTTGGCCTCTAAGGAGACAAGAAACCCTGCAAAAACGACCAACGCTTCTCCACCCCCGTGACTCTCCCTCACCCTATGCTCTGTAAAGTCTCTTAGCCTCTTCAATCACACCCTCATCACCACTCCAAATTGACCTTACACTCTGTATCAGACACCTCAAAATGACGAGGCATTTGACCGAGAGGGAAACTGAGGTAGAAAAGAGGAAGGGAGACTCGTCTTTGGCCGCTTTAAGCATCAATAATTTGGGCTTCGTCGGTATTAAAGAAAAACACTAGGCAGCCATGTTCTCCCTCCCCTCTTCCCTAAAGCACAGGATGTTTGGGAAGACCCAGTTTCCATGACATGACTAGATTCCCAGTACCAAAGTGGGACAATATTTGCTGTGTTGACTAAAAATTAACCCAGCCTGCCTGTTCCCTAACCCTGTCCCGGAGGGACCTAGTGCTTGGTTTAGGAACTCCCTGTCCCAAGCTTGACCTCCCCATTGAACATTCTCTTGAATTTCAAGAGTCGAGGGTCAATATCATGATATGAAATTGTAGACTTATGACGCATGCACCTGACCCCATCTCTGGTAGCCTTGGTAGTGCTGATCCCCAACCTGTTAGAAAGGAGAACAGGGCAGGCTGGGACAACATGCCGCTATAAAAAATAAAAAGGAGAGCTTGTGCCAAAGAACCACTTACTTAAATCATCTGCCGAAGCTCCGACCCAAGAGCAAAGAGCAGAAAGAATAGACTAACACCCTTCACCAAAGTATTTCAGGACATGGGTCCCAAACCTGGAGACCACAAAGGACAATGGTCCATTGACAAAGTAAGGTGAGGTAGGGACTGAGCCTTGCTCCATCTTTCACCAGAGACCCTGCATGGCCTTTGTACAGTTCTATGGGTACTCCTCCCATGATGCAAAGGTGTCAGGCCATGACAAGGAAGTACTAGGAAGCATTGGCCATAGCTTGCCAATCGAGTGTCTAATGTTAGCCAGGTGGTGGTGGTGCACACCTTTAACCCTGGCAGTGAGGAGGTAGAGGCAGGCAGATCTCTGTGAGTTTGAGGCCAGCCTGGTTAGCAGGGTCCTTATGGTTTCTGATCTTCCCTCTTCAGATAGCTGCGTCCATGATGGGCAGAAGACAAGGTCGGGAAGTGGGAGGAGAATTAGTGACTTGAGACCCGAAGTCCAAAACAGACCATTTCCAGACTCCTCTAGAAGCCTCACATCCACAGAACAATCAGAAACCGTGCCAGGAGTTCCGAACCCCCCCGAGGGGATCCGGTTTTCCTCCACAATGTAGGGATGCTTCTATTCAACCAGAAGAGAAGGCTCTTGTAGATCTCTTCTGGTTCGTGCTCAAGTTGGGAAGAGAGGAGACTACCAGCCACCCTCACCCGCTGCTAGATGCCCACTAAGCTGGTAGACAGCAAAGACTCGAAGTGGGCACCCTAAACATTCAGCCCTGTCTCCTGCTCTCACTGCCCCCAAGATCAAGGAATCACTCTCCCGGGACCCTCCTCCCCCTCCAGCAACGCTGGGTGCCAGGCTGGCATTTCTCCTAGACTGTTTCTGCTGACCCAACTCTCCTTGCTCAGGGGCAGGAAGGGCAGAGAGGCACCCCTGGGGTCCACCTCCTTCCTGTTTTCCCTGCATCCTGCTTTCCTCAGACTAATAAGTTGCTGAGGGTTGAGGAAGTGGACCGGTCTGGGACCCAGAGCAGGAAGCTTGGGGCCTAAGTCCCAGCATCCGGACTGCAACAATGGAAGAGTGAGCGGCAGGAAAAGGGAGAAGCCCAGACTGCGGCTCAGCGGCTCAGCGGCTCAGCGGCTCAGCGGCTCAGCGGCAGCAAGGCTGTCCCAGAAGGGACAATCACCAGAGTCGGGGATACAGACAGGCACAACAGTCACCAAGAGAGACAGCAAAAGAGCACCTGAGTCTGAGGTAAAAGAGAGAGGCCAGCAGAAAAGCAAACTAAAGCAGAGCGAGAGAAGGAAACCTATGGAACTCGGGACAGCGAGAGGAAAGAGAACGCGGGATTGTTTGGTGAAACTAGAAGTTGGGCCACACAGCAGGAAATACCAAAAGAGCAAGAGAAGGATTCTCAGAAGAAACTGAGAAAGGCCGAGAACAGGGAAAGTAAATACAAGATCAGCGCAAGGAACACTCTGAAAACTGTCTACTTGTCCATCTGTCCCTCCTCTCCTCTCAGCCCATACAATCCCAAGATTTCTGCAGCTCTGGGCTGCCAGCCAGCACTTCCCTCCAGTCCCCTCAGATGGCACCTGCCGGGAGGAAGGAACAAGAAACCTGGATGTTCCAGCCTGGCAGAAAGAGCCCTGCCTTCCACTGCTTCTGGGGCCTTCCAGGAAGCACAAATCTCTTTCTTTACTATCGGAGTCCCTCGGATTTGTATGCCCCACTTCACCATAAGGTGACGATAGAAAAGTCCAGGCCCTGGTACCTCACACCTTTGGGTGTCACCAGAAAATGGGTGTGGAGCAGGCCCTGGATCAGGAACAGAAAGGGACCCCCCCCCCCAACACACTACACACACACACACACACACACACACCATCCTTATCGTAGTTTTCTGGCAAATGTAACGGAACCGGGTCATTTAACTTACCATAATCGCCTCAGGAGCCAGGCTTACCATTGAGACGGAGGCCCCGCTTCCCAAAGAAGGGAGGTTTGAGCTGAAGGGATGGTACCAGGTTCCCCTTGACCAGTGGCAACTGGCACTGGGATTCAGTGCCAGTTTTCAGGCTCTGCCACGTACCTCCCTTCTCCTCAACTCACTGGGAGCTTTTATGGGCCTCCCAGGCCAACCCGAATGGGAGCCAAGTGGCAAGGAGGAGGGCTCTTGGGAAAGGTGACAAAGGAATGGTAGGTATGCCTTACCAGAGGACTGCAGGCTTTCCTGGATGGCCTCGATCTCCGACAGCTCCGTGCACACGCCCTGCCCGTGCATCAGTGTGCGCAGGGGCTTCTCCACTCCCCGGGGCGGGTAGCAGCGCATACCTGAGCCACAGCGTGGGGTGTACACCCCGCAGGGCATCCCCAAGCCCAGGGCACAAGTGGCGCAACAACCGCAGCCAGGCTCCCGCACCAGCTCCTCGCAACCCACAGGGGGGCGGCAGCGCGCCAGTTTCTCCTCGGAGCAGGGGGGGCAGTGGATGGCTTCGTCGCCCAGGCTCGGCAGAGGCCCTGCGGCCAACAGCAGGGCGGCCACGAGGCCGAAGGGCAGCATGGTGAGGACGAAGATTGGGCACAGAAGGGGAGCGCGGAGTCGCGAGCGGGCTGCAAGGGACCCGGAGGCAGCGCCCAGGGCGCTAAGTGGACCAGACCCGGAGGGCGTGGGGACACGGGGCGGCCCCGGCAGGCAGGGACGGAGCTGGGGAAGTTAGCAAGCACGCTGGAGCGGAGCGAGCCTGGCCACCCAGGCGCTGCGCTGCATCCTCGGCCCGGCCCAGCAGGCGGCGGGGGCAGGGGGCTGAGCGGCTGCCCGGGACCGGCTCTCGGGACTTTATACCGGCCCCCTGGCCACACCCCCAGCGCCGTCCCTGAGGTGGGAGAGCAGAGGCGGGTGAGGGGGAACTGGAGCGGGAGAAGAGGCCGTTAGGGGGAGGGGGCGCTGGCCTGAGTCACAGCCACCGCTACAATATCTGAAAGTCCTTTGCTCTGCAGGGAAAAAAAAAAAAAAAAAAACAGCGCAGTTTGGAAGCGGTGGCCAGCGTGCAAAAGGCCTCTGAGCCTCTGAACCAGAGCCCTCGCGGGGTTGGGGGAGGCAGGGCGAGGAGAGGCGAAGGGGGTGCTGCTTGGTTCCCTTCCTCGACCTCGAAGGATTCCTTCCCAGACACCTAAGCAACCCTTGAGAACCTGACCTCTTAGCCGACTCAAGGTCCTTGCGTTCAGTCACCTTCCTTGGCCGGAGGCGGCCACCCTACCCCACTCCCTGGCACGTTCAGTCTCGAGCTTTGGAGACCACACTGTGTGAGGTGGGGCAAGCACTCTTATAAGGGGTTCAGGAGAGCTCCGGGCTTGAGGCGCCGACAGGCAGCCGTCTTTTCACTAGCCCCTAGAACCTCTGCCGCTTGACCCCCCGCCCCAGGTTCCATTTGTGTCTTGCTGCACTCTGTTTCCAGAACTCCAGGACAAAGAGCCAAGCCTCTTCCTCTTTCTTAGATGTTTTCACCTCTACTGCCTCGTTTAGATTCTGGAAGGAGACTGGCCTACAAGACTGACATTGGCCACGTACCCAGACGTACGTTGAACAACCCCAGGGGGGCACCGCTCTTTGTACTCATTGTGTAATTGTACGGTTATTGTGACCCTTTCCCAGTAGGTGGCAGTCAAAGATTTCCAGAAAGGGAAGCCTCTTAATTTTCCCGATGCCACTTCGCTCCTGGGTGACATCCTATTGATAAGCGTATCTATTCCCTACCCCTCGCAGTAATCCTTCTGGAAGTGGGAACAGATCTAGAGACCCACCTCCTACCTTCTTTCTCATTTCTCCCTACGCCTCTTCATCCTCCCCAACTTTTCTTTCTGTCTGTCCGGGCATCATCGGAGGCCCGGTGGATTTGAGGGGTAGATCGGATCGGGAGGGTCTTGCCTAAACATCTAAGGAGAAGCCAAACTAAAGTATAGCTCCTAGATCTCTTCTTGCTCTTTGTCCCTGGGCAAGGGTCTTTCAGCTGCGGGATTAGGCCACCTCCCACTTTCAGCAAAAGTACAATGTTGGCGCGTTTGGAGGAAGAAAGGCGCCAAGAGCTGGACCTGGAGGACAGACCAAAAAGTTGCGAACTGACGGCACCTACTGGCAACCCTTAGGACTGCAGGAGGGCTGACGTGTTAGGGCCGGAGACAGGGACTCTCAGTCACATCTCAAGGATCAGGTTGGATCCCTCCTGTCCCATCTGCCTTGGAGAAAGGTAAACAGAACAGGTTCTTCAAGCTCCTGGGAGGAAGCCAGCGTTTCTCTAATTCAAAAACCAGTCCCTGCCCCCACTCTCTTCCTTAAATCCAGTCGGCCTCCTACTTAACGGATAAACTTGAAGTTTATTTCTAGCTAAAAGGAAGGCTGAGTATCACCCCCCTCTTCCACCTCTTGGAACCTTTGTGGGAATAAATGGACCAATAAGGGCAGTTTTGAAGCCCAACTTGCTGTCCAGACAGCAAACCCAAGATGGGTAGAAACCCTGGGATGAAGCCAGCCTGGGATGAAGTACAAGGTGCTGTGGAAGGTGGGCATTCTGTACAGGTTTCTAGATGACACCGATGCCCCCACTCTGTCTCAACCCGAGCGACTGCCCCCAACCCATCCTCTGGTGTCCTCCCCGTCACTGCCTAGACCCTTTCCCAGGAAGCCAGAGACCAAGAACTGCTGTCCACATATGGCGTGCTCACGAAGCACCTGTTGCTCCAGGACTTTGTGCTTTGTCTTGAGAATAAAGAGATGACCAAAACCACTCTGCCTCAAGGAGAAAGAAGATGAGTGTGCAGTGGAAATAAGTGTTCTAAGACGTGCACAGGTGCCCTGGGGGATATTTACACGGGACACATGGGGACCCAGAGGCACGAGCGATCAGTTCTATCTCTGGGGCATGAGAAGTATTCGCTGAAGAGGTGACCTGAGACCACGCCTTCTGTGCTCAAGACTAAAATAAAACTGGCATTGGCATGGTCAGACTAGATTATCAATCCGGAATTGTCACTTGGACCTCACTAGGGACCCTGAAGCTCTCTGAGCTTTTGGGGCTTGTCTAGCAAAAGAGACTCTGCAATAAGAGCCCCTTGAGGGAAAGGCCTGAAATGAAATGGACACCATGAATTTAGCGCCTTCCTAGACCTCCCCTGCTAGGAACTCATTCCAGATACCAGGAGCTCTCCTGATGACAGGACTGTGTCCTCGCTCCCCGTCACACACACTGAACTGGAGACTCTTAGGGTGGAATGTGGTCAGGGAGTAGGGAGAAGTGGAAGAGTCAGAGCCAGGGCCCCTGAGTGTAAGCTGCAGCAGAGCCCATTAACGGTATACGATCCTGGATCCGGCACTTAACATCTTTTCAAAAAAGATTTATTGGCCTAAAAAGAAAGACAGAAAGGAAAGAAGGAAAGAAAGAAAGGAAGAAAGAAAGAAAGAAAGAAAAAATGCCAGCCAGGAGTGGCACACACCTTTAATCCCACCACTTGGGAGACAGAGGCAGGCAGATCTCTCAGTTCAAGGCCAACCTGGTCTACAGAGTGAGTTCCAGGACAGCCTGGGCTACACAAAGAAACCCTATCTCTAAAAAATAAAAAATATAAAAGTTATTGGTATTTATTTAGTTATTCATTCATTCATTCATTTTGAGGTGGGATCTCATGTAGCCTTTGCTAGCCTGGAAGTCACTACATAGACCATGCTAGCCTTAAACTCATAGAGCTTAAACTCCACCTACCTCTGCCTCTTGAGTGCTAGCAATGAAGGCATGTGCCCCCAAGCCCAGGTAATTTTTATTAATTATGTGTGAGTGTATGTGTAATGGTAAAAATAAAATGGCACCATTCCCCGAGGGGCGGCAGCAGGCAGTGGGCCATGAGGGGCAGCGGGTCCCAGGCAGGAAGCTGTGCAGAGGGTGAGAGACAGAGAAAGATAGGCATACCAAGCAGAGTGAGGTTGGATACACGTATTTAGTGGGTTATGGAAGGAAAGAGGAAAGGGAAGAGGGAGAGAGAAGGGGGAAGGGGAGAGAGAGAAAGAGAAGCAGAATTGGGGGAGGAGAGGAGGGAAGGGGAAGGAAGATCCACTTGCCTCTGCAGATGGTGGTGGTGGGGATGGGGAGCAGGGCTTGTCTCTTAAAGGGACAGGACAGACCATTATTGTGTGTGTGTGTGTGTGTGTGTGTGTGTGTGTGTGTGTGTGTGCAGGTACCCACAAAGGCAGAGGCCAGAGGTGTCAGGTATCTTAGAGCTGGAGTTACTGGTGTCATAAGCCACCTGAGAACTGGTTCTGGGACCTGAACTGGAGTTCCCTGGAAGCTGAGCCATCTCTTTCCAGGTCCTCACTTAACATTTAAATGGGGTAATTTTCATCTCTGAAGAAATGAAGGAAGGGGGAGGGGTTAACAGAGGGGCAAAATACTTGGGCTCAGCCACAGAGAATGGTTAGAAGAAAACATGATTGTCCATGCCGGCTACTCCCAGCACCGAGGATAGGCCAGCCTGGGTTATACAGTACGACTCCACCACCAAGGATAGGCCAGCCTGGGCTATACAGTACGACTCCACCACCGAGGATAGGCCAGCCTGGGCTATACAGTACGACTCCGACCATGACCACTCTCAAGAAAGAAGCCTGAATTCCATGAGCAGAGCTAAGGGCACAGACCCTCATTGCTGGTTCTTCCACCTGACTGCTGCCTCCTTGTGGACTGGAGGCTCCATAATGAACCTTGAGCCTCTGGGAAGCAAAATGCAATCCTATTTCAAACTCAATCCTGCTGTCCTGTTATCTTTCCTGGGCCAGAGCCTGCACACCCTTGTCAGTCCCTGCTTCCAGAGAGTGGAGAGAAGACACTCCACCTGGAGCACAGAACTGAGAAGACACTCCCCCTGGAGCACAGCTGAAGAGACTCCTCCACCACCTTTCAATCCCTCCCGCCCCCTTCTCACTGGCTTGTTGATAGAAGGTCTCATCAGCAGCCTTACTGGGACAATCCCAGACTTCTGCCGACCTTAGAGAAAACACTCCTTTGAGAACAGATGCGGGGGAGAGGGAGAATCTCAACTCCAATAAAGACAGAGTTCTAGCTGGCTACGGTGGCGCACGCCTTAAATTCCAGCACTTGGGAGACAGAGACAGGAGATTCTTCGTGAGTTTGAAGCCAGCCTGATCTATATAGTGAGTTCCAGGATACAAGGGCAACATAGTGAGACCCTGTCTCAAAAAAAAAAAGTTCTGTTCTCTGTACTCAAGGAACACCCAATCTGATAAACTTGCCCTAGGGGGCATCTTGTCTGATGGAGTGGGCAAGATATATAATTATGAGAATTAGCCTGTAACTATCACAGACCGTGTCACAAAAGCTTCACGGAGGAGGAAAAGTGAGGCACGAAGGGATTACGTAACTTACTTAAAGTCACACAGCAAGTATAGGGACAGAGATGTGAAGCTAAAGCTGTCTCGCTCCCATCTGCACAATTAGCTGCTGGACTCCACCGCTGCCTCAGTCAACTGTCAGAAACACTCTACGGGAACATCAAAGGCAGAGGCCTATGACACAGAGTTCAAGCCAAGCATGCAGGTCAGGTAGCAGTGGCATTGATATGAGACTATGCTCCAGGCCTCCTTAGATCTTTGCTTTCCAGTTGACTCCTAACTGTCCTGTGCTTTACTGTGCCTACGCTAACCCCTTCACATCCGCGGACATCTAAGTGATAGGGCATCCCCGTAGCTACCCCACACGTGGGCCAAGCAATAGCATATCAGGACAGCCTTCTTCCTGCCCACTAGGACTCCATGCTCGCTGAGCCTTAATCAGGAGAGCCAGGGTCGTCAGAGAGGCCCCACGATACAAAGAGAACTCTTGTCCAGTCATTCTCTAGAGCCTTGGCTCTTCCCTCAGGGCAGGCAGAGGCTCCAGGTGGGGAAGGAAGTGGGAAGAGGGGAGTCCATATGCTATGCACTTGGGCTGGCTAACATCCTGTTTCCTAGCCCCAGACCAGGCTGCTCTGTGACCACTTCCCTTGCCCCACTTCAGTTTCCCCTTTGTACAGTGGGCTGGGAGAATCCACGGAACCATCAAGCCCTGTCCATCCGTCTCTGACAATCTTGGAATATTAGAATTTTGGAGTGTGTGTGTATGTGTTTGTTTTGTTTTTTGAGACAGGGTTTCTCGGTGTAGCCCTGGCTGTTCTGGAACTCACTCTATACAGGGCTGGCCTAGAACTCCTCAGAGATCCACCTGCCTCTGCCCTCCTTGCTGCTGAGATTAAAGGCATGTACCATTACCACCACCTGGCAGAATTCTAGAGTTATCCAAAGCACCCTTCTGATGTGGTTCCAACCCTTCAGAGTCTGCATTGTCTCCAGGCCAATAGGCACCAATAAAATCTCTTCCTCACTAGCTGAAGCCTGTATAGAAGACAAACCAAGTGAATGAACAGTGTTAGACTTCATGAGAACTCTGTCACACAGAGAAATGATAAGGCTCACCCACACAGGTAGCACATGACCCAACAATGTCTGTGCATAATATATCAACTTCCTGTGCACACTCCTGCCTCTGTGCCGGCCTGTCACCACAGGCTCAGGTCTCAAGGCAGGGATGGGAGGGAGAGAGGGAAGTGCAACCTAGAAAATTCTACACGGAGACTCTAAGCAGACAGAGCCACAGGCTACTGTAGAGAAGGCACTTGTCTCGTCTTCCCTGACACCCGTCTTGTCAACAGAAGGTCAGCCACTTGCCAGAGAGGTCAGACGCCCAGAAACAAAGTGGAAAGCCCGCTCTTCCTCCTCCATACACTAGAGGGCTTCCAGAGCCTACCTCCTACCTCCCAACTCCAGGGAACAAAGGGCTACCTACCCACTAAAGAAACTCTACCAAGGGAACTCCAAGCCAAGAGAGAACCCCAAAGGGGCTCCAAGTTTAAAGATTCTATAAAGGGTCTTTTTGTTTGTTTGTTTGTTTGTTTGTTTGTTTGTTTGTTTGTTTTGGTTTTCCGAGACAGGGTTTCTCTGTGGTTTTGGAGCCTGTCCTGGAACTAGCTCCTGTAGACCAGGCTGGTCTCGAACTCACAGAGATCCACCTGCCTCTGCCTCCCAAGTGCTGGGATTAAAGGCGTGCGCCACCACCACCGCCCGGCTATAAAGGGTCTTTTGACTCAGCAAACCCTAAAGAAGGTTGAGATGCAGAAAGACCCCAACAACACCTGCCTATATACATCCATATATTCTTTTTTTTAAGTTTTATTTATTTATTATGTATACAGTGTTCTGCCTGCATGTTTCCTTTCAGGCCAGAAGAGGGCACCAGATCCCATTATGGGTGCTTGTGAACCACGTGGTTGCTGGGAATTGAACTCAGGACCTCCGGAAGAACAGTCAGTGCTTTTAACTGCTGAGCCATCTCTCCAGCCCCACACCCATATTTCCTTATCCCACATCTGTGTCTTCTCTTTCCCACCAGTACTAGGAGTTTGCACATAGCCTTCTGCTTACTTGCAGACCTCCATGGAGCCACCAGTCCGTGGCAAGAGCTGCATATCCACCAAAGTGATAAAGCTCTAAATACCGACAATACCAGGCTGTAGAGTAAGGGGGCTCTCACATTGTCAGTCAAAAGACAAATGTGTACAGCTACCTGGAAGCAACCCATAATTCCACACCCAGATGCCCACTCCCAATACAAATGTGTGTTGTAAAAAAAGTGTTCAAGTGTGTTCATGAGACACTGTTTAACACAGTCACTATTGACACAGGAGAGATGGCTCAGGGGTTAAGAATACTGGCTGCTTTTCCCGAGGTCCTGGTTTCAGTCTCTAGTCCCCATACAGTAGCTCAAAACCGTTAGCAACTCCAGTTCTAGGGGGTCCGACATTCTCTTTTAGCTTCCAGGGAACTAGGCACACACGTGTTACAGAGACGTACGTGTAGAGACCAGGCAGTGGTGCCGCACACCTTTAATCCCAGCACTAGGGAGGCAAAGACAGGCGGATCTCTGTGAGTTTGAAGACAGCCTGGACGAAAGAGAAAGTTCCACGACAGGCTCCAAAGCTACAGAGAAACCCTGTCTGGAAAAAAGAAAAACAAAACAAACAAACACACAAAAAAACATACATGTAAGCAAAACACTCACACACTTGTGGGGGCAGGGGTGCTTGAGACAGGATTTCTCCGTAGGTACCCTGCTCGCTAAGCCATCTCCCCAACCCCTAAACTTTATTTCCAAAAACGAGACTAATGAGGCAGCAGCTCACTGGTGAAGGTGTTTGCTGCCTAGCATGAGGACCTGAGTTCAATACCCAAAACACCCACCTGGGGGAAAGAAGAGAACAGACACCTGAAAGTTATCCTCTGACATCCAACACACACACACACACACACACACACACACACACACACACACTAAACAAACAAACAAATAAAGTGTTTTAGAAAATTAAATCTTTGAGACAGGGTTTCTCTGTGTAGCTCTAACTGTCCTGGAACTCACTCTGTAGACCAGGCTGGCCTTGAACTCGTAGAAACGCACCCGCCTCTGCCTCCCAAGTGCTGGGATTAAAGGCGTGCGCCACCGCCGCTCAGCAGTAGTGCTGACTTTTAAGTCAGTCTGCCTGGGCTGTATTCCTGTCAACAGAGTCCGGATGTTGGCCTGTTCCTCAGCGTCCTCATCTTTCATAGGAAGTGAATGTCACATAGAGTGGCTATGATGATTAAGTTTAAAAAAAAAAAAGAAAAGATTCTCTATAAAATGCTCAAAATGGTACCTAACACATAGTAAGTGTCCAGTGAGTATTATGAACCATGACCGGCCAAGTGGTTTGGAAACCAAATTGCCTACAGTGATTCCTGGATTTGCTGGGAACCAGCTCTAAGATTTGGCAAAGTGAACTCTCTCTTTCTCCTCAAATGCCCTCAGTTGTAACTGAGGGATAATGTCAGCCCCGCCTGAGAGAACTGGACAAACTGCAGCGATGATGCTCACTTAACACTATGTCTGGCAGGGTTGGTGTCAGTACATTAGCCTCTGTGGTCATTAGTTACCATGGTGACCCTATAAACCGTGATATAGAGTTCCACATAGTTAAAAGATTGACCTAAGGTCATATGCAACTAAATGTGATTTAAACCTAGTTGCGCGCACACATACACACACACACACACATAGACACACACACAGAGGTGCCACAGCCTTGGGTTTTCCTCAAACTCTTCCCATCACTGGGCAATGCTGTTAGCGCTGAGTCCTTGTCCCTCTAGCTGCAGTGGCCAAGGTCTCTGTGTTCAAGGCTGGTGTGTCTTTCCCATGACCCAGCTGTGGAGCCAACCTGATGGTTCTGGTTGTATTCTCGGTCAGGGTGCTGAGGATACAGCCCCGGAACTAAATTCTAACTCTCAGGAGGGAAGCCCCAGGACCTTCCCATCTTCTCATTCCAGGAATCTCTTCTGCTATGGTCTTGTCCTTGGCCAAGAAAGAATACTCTGAAAGATGACTGACTGGTGGGGACTGGAGAGTTAAGGGCAGAGGGGCAGGACTATGTGGCCCCAGAAACGAGACTATAGTACCTGAATCCCCTCATCACATAGCCCCCATCTTCACTCCTTCAGCCTGTCCTGTCTCAATATCCAGAGACTTGATATTTGGGGATAGCAACTCTCCAGATCTGTGCAGTTAGATTCTTATCCTACCTAGTTATGATATGTAAGAGCATCAGAAAACCAGGCCAGGGGGCTGGAGAGATGGCTCAGAGGTTAAGAGCATTGCCTGCTCTTCCAAAGGTCCTGAGTTCAATTCCCAGCAACCACATGGTGGCTCACAACCATCTGAAATGGGATCTGGTGCCCTCTTCTGGCCTGCAGTCATACACACAGATAGAATATTGTATACATAATAAATAAATATTTAAAAAAAAAAAAAAAAGAAAACCAGGCCATACGCTAGACGGAACCCAGTAGACCAAGAATGGAGAAGATCTCTGTTCCCGGATTTGTACGCTGCAGCTGTGAGATTGAGAGCCCCAGCTTCCTGCTGTCAGAGCCGAGGCTTCCAAGCCTAGCTCTGTCTTTAGCAGCTGTGCACTGTGAGCTTCCCTCTTCAGTATGACTGACCTCAGCTTTGACATCTGTGATTCTGACCCCTGATTCACTCTGTAAGACTGCTGAGAAGGACCAGGTGGGAGCTGGAGACACGACTCAGCATTAAGAACACCACCAGGGGCTGGAGAGATGGCTCAGTGGTTAAGAGCATTGCCTGCTCTTCCAAAGGTCCTGAGTTCAATTCTCAGCAACCACATGGTGGCTCACAACCATCTGTAAAGAGGTCTGGCGCCCTCTTCTGGCCTTCAAGCATACAGACAGAATATTGTATACATAATAAATAAATAAATAATAAATAAATAAATAAATATTAAAAAAAAAAGAACACCACCACTCTTGCAGAGGGCCCAGGTTTGATTCCCAGCACCCATATGATGGCTCACAACCGCTTGTAACTCCAGTCCCAGAGAATCCAACATCCTCTTCTAGTCTCCTCGGGCACCGCACACACACGGTACACATACACACATGCTGGCAAATATTCATGAACATAAAAATAAATACATTTTCACCAGGCAGTGGTGGTGTGTGCCTTTAATCCCAGCACTTCGGAGTCAGAACCAGGTGGATCTCTGTGAGTGTGAGGCCAGCCTGATCTACAGAGTGAGTTGCAGGACAGCCAGAACTAAATAATGGGACCATGTCTCAAAAAACTCAAAGAAAGAGAGAGATTCTCAAGTTTTTTAAGTAAAAAAGAAGGATTAAAAGAGGCATCTCTGTACACTAGTGACTCTAGATAGAAGAAAGTGGTTTATAAACTGACAGCATCATTATAATGAGTGGATTTACTCAGACTGGATGCTGGTGTAGAGTAGAAGGACAGAAGGGAAGACACCTTAACCCTGCTCTGACTTCCGTGTATGCACACACAGGTACATGTGTATTGATACACTCACATGAATATACCACAAATACAACACACACAGAAAATAATCACAGAATATCACAGAGAGATACGAAGGCACAGAAAGACAGAGAGACATCATGAAAGGAAAAACTTGAAGAGATGGAAGACAGGCATGAAGTCAAAGATCCCAATCAAGACTCCCTCTCTCGGCTGGAGAGCTGGCTCAGAGGTTAAGAGCACTGGCTGCTCTTCCAGAGGTCCTGAGTTCAGTTCCCAGCACCCAGATGGTGGCTCACAGCCATCTGTAATGAGATCTGGTGCCCTCTTCTGGCGTGTAGGCATACATGCAGAGAAACACTGAAAAAAAAAAAGACTCCCTCTCTCTTCCTTCATTCATCGGAGGATAGAATGAGGTAATAGCTGTAGAGCTAAGCCAGGTCTCAAAGTCATAGCTAGGACTCCTGCCAGCTGTACCAAGAACCATCTGAGGGCAATGTACTGGAGGGCGGGACTCCAGGCACTCTCTTCCTCAAATGACCTTACATTTGGAGTCCGAGGCCAGAGCTACAGGATCAGCTCCCCACACTGGTCAGTTTGACAAAAGCGAGCTAGGGTCATCTGAGAAGAGGAACTTTGATTGGTCTATCAGCAAGGCACTTTCTTCATTGATGATTGTTGGGAAAGAGATCAGCACACGGTGGGCAGTGCCATCCCTGGGCGAGTGGTCCTGGGTATATAAGAAAGTAAAATGAACAAGCCAGAAAGCTGCGTTCTCCTGTAGCCCCTGCTGTGGTTCCTGCCTTGACTTCTCTCCGTGACAGAGTGTGACCTGAGAAGTGTAAAATGAAATAGACCCTCTCCTCTCCACGCCTTTGGCTGTGTGGTTTTTTTCCCACGGCAGTCCTTACTCCTCCTTCACATCCACTAGCCAATGGGAACTCTCCTTCTCTATGTCTGGAACATCCCAGTCTTTCAGCTCCTGTGACTTCCCTTCTTTCAGGACCAAGAGGGAAAACCCCCGGGGTGGTGCTGCCCTGCAAACACAGCATCCCAGAGGTGGAAGTGGGAGAACCACAAGTTCAGGGTCATCCTCAACTACTTCAGCAGTTCAAAGCCAGACCTGACCACCATGATATCCTGTTAAACAATAAAAGTGGCTGGAGGCACAGAGGCACACCTTTAATCTCAGCACTGGCGGAGGATCGTTCAATTTGGTTATATTGCTTTACAAGTTATGCCTCTAAACCACCAATCTATCTTTAAATCGAATATTAAGGAATATGACTACTGCTGTCAGTATGTGGTGACCTAGAGATTTATCCATCGACAAAAAGGCTAAAGAATTGGCTTTAGGGACTGGAGAGATAGCTCAGAGGTTAAGAGCACTGACTGCTCTTCCAAAGGTCCTGAGTTCAATTCCCGGCAACCACATGGTGGCTCACAACCATCTATAATGAGATCTGGTGCCCTCTTCTGGCATGCAAGCATACATGGAAAGAATGTTGTATACATAATAAATAAATCTTTAAAAAAAATTGGCTTTAGCCTTCTTTATTAATTCAGTCCAGGATGCATGTAAATATTTGTCATGCTTATAGTTAGACTAATCAGGTTCTTTAGATACATAGAGATTATATTCTGCATAGATAGATAATCTTCAACCACTTCAAAGAGCTGTAGAAAATGGCATTTAAATAACTTAGAGTTGGAGTGAGACACAATCGCTCCTGGCAGCACCAATCTTTTCCTGGGAGAATGTTGAGCACCGAAGACACTCCACCTGGAGCTTGTTTTCTTCTTGGCAGAACCGGCCTTTGGGCAAAGAAATGCCCATACCTCAACCACTGACAAGATACATAGTATCCGGAAATGGATAAAACAGGACTGTCAAATCCTGCCAAGACAGGGTAAGATAGTTTTGAAAAGTTTCTTGCCTTTAAAATGGTCTGTCAGTAGTCATTTTAGGCCTTAGCCAAAGTTGGTTGCTTCAATGTTGCAAATGAGACTTTGGGTGATCGCAGGGGTAGCCAGTTGTCTCTGTCATTTGTTGCACATTTTGGAAGTTGCTTAATTGCACTTCCTGCTTACTCAAGTAATATTGTTTCCCTTCTCAGGTCTTCTATGGGGTTGAAGATTAGATAGTCCTTAGTTACCTTCCTCATGATTTAGCCAAGCTTATTTCCGATGCATAGAATGTTTATTAAAACTTTTGTTGTGTTCCTTGTTTAATATTGCTTATATTGTTTGTAATTTTATATTTGGTATCTGTTCCTATTGTATATAGTTGTATTAGGTTTGGATCGATCTTGTTTAGAGAAAAGGGGGAGGTGATGGGGGAAGTTTTGTTAACCAATCACCTCTAAGAAGTGGAACCTAATTAAGGCGTGGCTACCTGGAGCCCAGGAAGAAAAACTGGGATGGACCAGGTGCTCGCTCTCTCTGGGT
This sequence comes from Alexandromys fortis, assembly GCF_014885135.2. NCBI lineage: Eukaryota > Metazoa > Chordata > Mammalia > Rodentia > Cricetidae > Alexandromys > Alexandromys fortis. The sequence continues at coordinate 10,959,087 of NW_026067974.1, read as the reverse complement.
GATTCCCATGGGACACAGCGGAGCTTGGACTTCCCATTCTTGTGGCTTGAGTTTCTTCTTATAATAAGTAAAAATACAATTGTTTATCTTCAAGCTGGCCTGGTTATTTCACGAATTGAGTTAACATTTACTCTGGGCATCCAGAAAACAAAAGAGCGGCCTCTCCAACACTCTATACCTTGGAATGATGTCTTCTAATAGCTTTTTGGTCACAACCTGGGCAGTCTCTTCTTTGGCAGGGTAGGCTTCCACACATCCTGAAAAAGTGTCAATAAACATAAGTAAGTACCTGTTATCTGTGTTTGCCAGGTTTCACCTCAGTGAAGTCCATTTCCCAGTGAGCTCCAGACTTGGGTCCCCAAAGTCCAGAGCAGGGGCTTTGGGCTTATTGTCTGTATTGGTAAGCCTGCAGGCCAGACATTTGTTATCAGTCTGGTTTCATAGCTCAAGTCAAATACCTTCAGGTGAGATTGTCTGAGCAAATCTTCAGTTTTTCTGGTCCCCAGATGAGCAAAACAGTGAAGGTGGCGAAGGAGTTCCTCCACCACCTTCTGGATAAAATCTGGGGGGTCCATAGGCAACAGAATCCTGCCATTTCCAGGAATTCCCTGACTGCCCTTAGAGAGGTTGGAGCAGGAATCTCTTCTTGGATCTGACGACCATCTTTGACCTTGTTCAAGGATGTAGCCAAAGTATGTCACTCTCTTTAGGCAAAACCCAGGCCTCCCCAGGGTCTCAAGTCATTTTCTGGTACTCACTGAGAATTCTTCTTTTGAGTCAGCAACAATCAAGAGGTCATCTACATATTGGAGGAATGTCTGATGTGGATGTTTCTGGCAGAAGTCTCTGAGGTCCTCATGTATCATCTCAACCAAGATGGTAGGTGAATTCTTAAATCCTCGTGGAAGTCTGGTCCAGGTCAGTTGTCTGTTGATCTCTTTGTCAGTTTACATGCCATTTAAAGGCCAGTATAAGGCTGAAAGAAGCATCTTTTAAGTCCAATACAGTATATCAAACCAGGTTGGTGGCAACAAACTCAGGAGGGTATAGGGGTTAGGAACAGTGGGGCTGTATATCCATAACCTGCCTGTTGATCTCCCTCAAGTCCTGTACTAGGTGGTAATCATCAGAGTTAGGTTTCTTTCTTTCTTTTTTTTCTTTCTTTTTTTTTGGGGGGGGGGGTGTTTTGTTTTGTTTTGTTGCTTTTTCGAGACAGGGTTTCTCTGTAGTTTTGAAGCCTGTCCTGGAACTATCTCTTGTAGACCAGGTTGGCCTCGAACTCACAGAGATCCGCCTGCCTCTCTGCCTCCCAAGTGCTGGGATTAAAGGCGTGCACCACCACCGCCCAGCAGGAGTTAGGTTTCTTGACAGGAAGCAGAGGAGTGTTCCAGGCAGACTGACAGGGGATCGGAAACCCCAAGTCCAGCAATGGCCTAATATGGGGTGTAATCCCTTCCTTGGCTTCCCTGGGCATAGGTACTGTTTTATCTGGGTGGGGGAGGCATCAGGTTTAAGCTCCACCAATATGGGTGCCCTGTGTTCTGCCAACCCCGTGCCTCCTGTCTCAGCAAAGGCTTCTGGGTACTATCTTAGTCATGAATTTATATCTGGCCAGGTGGGGGGCGGTTTCAGATATAGTCTGTATTCATCTTCTAATTGTAAAGTGTGGACCTGGGTAGGCTGTCCAGTCTGATCAGTGAGGGTGACCTTGTCTTTGTCAAATGTTATCTGAGCACCAACCATGGCGGGGTAGGGGCAATTTGGAATGACCAAAAGGGAATGTGATACCCAGTCTGTTCTAAGAGCCCCCATTCTTTGGGTTGTCCAAGAGTATTGGCTCATTCCTGTAGCTCCCTGTACCCCAAATTCTTTTCTGGGACAGTTTTCCCTGGGGTTGGGTCAGGACAGCATGTTGAGCTCAGTGTCTATTATAAAGTCAGTAAGTTTCCCCTCCACCTTGAGGGTTACCCTGGGTTCAGGGAGGGGGCCCAAGCCCCATCTCCCCAATTGCTATTATTTCCAGGTTCTGTCCCTTCTGTAATTAGTATGCCACAAGGGCCACGATGCTGGCCACCCTTCTCTCTGGGCTTTCTGGGTCAGTTCTTGGCCCAGTATTCTATTTCCTTGCAGTAGGCACATTGATATCTTTGGAGGCGGGGTGTTCCTTACCTGGATCAGGCTGAGTTGTCTTCTCTTTTCCTCTAGTGACCCCCGAGTTGACTGCTAGAAGGATCCCCACCATTTTTCTGGTTTGTTTGACATTCTCGGCCACTGAAAACCTCCTTTGTGACCCCTCTTGGGTTTCCCTGTTATTATAAACCTTGGCCACTGCCAATAAATCCCGAAGGCTCTTATCTGCCATCCCATCTATTTCTGAAGTTTGTGTCTTGTGTCAGGTGCAGCCTGGTTAGCAAATGCTATGGCCACCTCCTGTCTGTTGACAGGTGCCTCTGAATCCATGGGAGTATCGGCCCTTAATGCCTCCAAGAGTTTAAGAAAGGTGACTTAGGGGCTGGAGAGATGGCTCAGTGGTTAAGAGCATTGCCTGCTCTTCCAAAGGTCCTGAGTTCAATTCCCAGCAACCACATGGTGGCTCACAACCATCTGTAAAGAGGTCTGGCGCCCTCTTCTGGCCTTCAGGCACACACACAGACAGAATATTGTATACATAATAATAAATAAATATTAAAAAAAAAAAGAAAGGTGACTTATTCTTCCCCTGTTGTACATTAGTACATTGGCCAAATTAGTGGACTGTCTGGCAGCTGCACGGAGACTTCCCCATCATTAGAATCTGGCAGTAGACTTTGAGTCTCCCCTTGCCTTCTCCGGCGTGGTAGTACCAGTAGGAATGTGTCAATAGGAAGCCCTGGTCAATCAGAGCAGGATTGGTAGCCGGTTGCCATCGAGGCCAGGAACCAATCAATTTTCGAGCCTCAAGGATTCTTTCTTTTTCTTCTGTAGTAAATAAAATCCGAAGGAGTTGTTGGCAGTCATCCCAGGCAGGTCGGTGAGTGAAAATGACAGAGTCTAAAAGATTAAATGAGGGTCCTAGGGCTCTCAAAAAAAGCTGGGGTTCCGGTTTTGCTCATTTGTAGAAGTCACTAGTGGCAAAGGACCAATATTGATAGCTATCATCTCCATCTGAGCTCTGTCTTATCATTCTCAAGGGGAAGGCGACTGAGTCGGTGGCGCAGGGATTTTCCCACTGTGCCCTTCCTCGGGTGAGTGGGGGTGAGAAGGGGGCTTCCCCTCCCTACACCCCGGCTTGGGCTCTCTGTTCTGACACAGCAGTTGGACCAGGGAGAGCCCTGAGCTCAGCTATGGCAGGGTTTTTAAGGAGTAGGGAATTTTGGATTCAGATGGGGATTGAACTCCTGATTGGGCAGGAATGGAGCAACAGAAATCTTGTCAAGTCCCAAGGGATTTGTATTGGCGTTGCTGCAAGGAAATTGGCAACCTATTTACAAGTTATGCAAACTACCCTTAATGTTCTGGAGCATCTAGTACTGTTTGTCTCAATTCAGATTGGTCCCCTGCAGGGTACAGTTTGTGGTTTTTCCTGGTTGTTGTAAGGGTGGCGCCTAGTCCAGTATTGTTGTCTGCAGCCTGTCATGGCTGCACTGATGTTAAGTTAGGCCTCTTCAGTGCCACTGTGATTGGTTTAATAAAAAACCTAACGGGCCAATAGGTAGGACTGCAGGACAGAGAGAGCTCTGGGAGGAAGAACGGCAGAGGAGCTAGCCAGACAGAGAGGAAGCAGGAAAACCGAGACGAGACAAGGTAACAAGCACGTGGAAGAAAGTGGATTTAAAAATATGAGTTAATTTAAATCATAAGAGGTAGTTAGAAGCAAGCCTGAGCTAAGGCCAAGTTTTCATAATTAATAATAAGTCTCCATGACCTTTGTTTGTGAGCTGGTGGCCCAAAAAGATAAACCCATCTACAGAAAGCAGGTCAGGGGACCTCTAAAAGGAAGACTAATGAGCCGTGGCCTATCCAGCTCATCCTTCCCTCTTCTTGCAACTCTGGACATTGAATTTTTGGGGACTCAGAACTGAAACAGCTGGGCGGAAGCCTTCTTTGCATCAGTTCACTGCAGGCAGAGTTTTCCCATCCTGACCACCTGTTCCCAAATAACCCGCAGCCACTTCCCAAATAATTGACTTGGAAACTTCATATAAATTCCAAATGCTGGGGCTGGAGAGATGGCTCAGCAGTTAAGAGCATTGCCTGCTCTTCCAAAGGTCCTGAGTTCAATTCCCAGCAACCACATGTTGGCTCACAACCATCTGTAATGAGGTCTGGTGCCCTCTTCTGGCCTGTAGGCATACACACAGACAGAATATTGTATACATAATAAATAAATAAATAAATAAATAAATAAATAAATAAATAAATAAAAATTCCAAATGCTCAGTCAATAGTTCAGGCTTGTTTTTCTTTTTTAAGATTTATTTATTTATTATGTATACAGTGTTCTGTTTGGTTGTGTGTCTGCACACCAGAAGAGGGCACCAAATCTCATTACAGATGTTTGTGAGCCACCATGTAGGTACTAGGAATTAAATTAAGGACCTCTGGAAGAAGAGCCAGTGCTCTTAACCGCTGAACCCTCTCTCCAGCCCTAGCTCAGGCTTGTTACTAGCTACATTTTAAGATTTACTTATTTATTATATATACAACATTCTGTTACTAGCTACATTTTAAGATTTACTTATTTATTATATATACAACATTCTGTTACTAGCTACATTTTAACATTTATTTATTATTATGTATTCAACATTCTGTTACTAGCTACATTTGAAGATTTATTTATTTATTATGTATATACAACATTCTGCCTCCATGTATACCAGAAGAGGGCACCAGATAAATGGCTGGGAGCCACCATGTGTGGTTGCTGAGAATTGAACTCAAGACCTTTGGAAAACCAGCCGGTGCTCTTAAACTCTGAGCCCTCTCTCCAGCCCCATTCCACGACACCTTCTTTCAACCCAGCACATGGTCTCCTGCTTCCTGTGCATCTGGCTGGCTACTCCTCTGCCTCTGCTGTTCCTCTTCCCTGCATTCTCTCTGTGTCAGGCTATCTTACCCAATCTCTTCCTGCCCAGCTGTCAGTCAAACAGCTTTTTATCAATAGTGAGAGCAATACATATCCACAGTGTACAAAGATTTCCACAGCAATTCACCTGTCTCGTCAGCTCAGATCAGCGTAACATCCTTCAGGACCACCTCAACTCCTTGACTGCTAACATACCCCCCCCAAAACAAACAAACAAAAACAGAAAAACAAAACCACTAGCTCTGATTGCTGCTAAGGATGGGATTTGTGCCCTCCTTCATGACCAATACTTCTTTTTTTTTTTAAATATTTATTTATTTATTAGGTATACAATGTTGTCTATGTGTATGCCTGGAGGCCAGAAGAGGGCACCAGACCTCATTACAGATGGTTGTGAGCCACCATGTGGTTGCTGGGAATTGAACTCAGGACCTTTGGAAGAGCAGGCAATGCTCTTAACCACTGAGCCATCTCTCCAGCCCCCATGACCAATACTTCTTCATACCAACAAATCTAACCGGTTTGAAATGGAGTCCGAAGACACAGGGACCAGACAAAAACCTCTGCTTCCCTCCTACTCAGGCTACTTTTTCTGTGTATCACTCTTTTCTCCTTATTATCCTTATATTTAGGTTTTATCCTGTCTTTTTGTTATTTGTTTGTTTTTGTTTTTGAGATAAGGTTTCTCTGTGTAGTTCTGGCTATCCTAGAACTAGCTCTGTAGACCAGGCTGTCCTCAAATTCACAAAGATCTGACTACCTCTGCCTCCTGAGTTCTGGGATTAAAGGTGTGCACTGCCACTGCCAGGGAAATAATTTATTTATCTTTATTTTATGTACATTGGTGTTTTTCCTGCATGCATATCTGCATGGGGGCATCCAATCCCCTGAAAGAGGAGTTACAGACAGCTATAGGCTGCCTTGTGGGTACTGGGAATTAAGCCCAGGTCCTCTGGAAGAGTAGCCAGTGCTCTTAACTGCTGAGCCATGAAGTGATATTTTTATTTGTGATGTAGCAAATAAAGCTTGCCTGAAGATCAGAGTGCAGAGCTAAGCCACTAGATAGCCATAGAGGCCAGGCAGTGGTGGAACAAACTCCATTTTGAGACAGGACCTAACTAGAGAGGTGAGTGCAGCCCAGGAAAAGTCATAAACTTTCCCAAGAAACTGTGCCTATGTTTCTGGTCCTCCAAATGAATTCACGGAGCCGGATTTCCAATGCAAATTACATGAGGGTTTTCAATATTCAAACTCAAGTTTGGACCAGCACCTTTCCAGCACCCAGCACGTCTGGCAGGGAGCCCCAGGAGGGCAGAACTTTTAAAGGGGAAATGCGGTGATCAGGGGAGTTCATGTCCTGTCATCTTGGGATTGGGTAAGGAGGGCGTAGGGTAAGGTAGTTTCTGAACCCATAGGTCAGTTTTCGGACACGAAAACCTAACAAAAAAGCCATTAATAACTGACAAGGTATCAGGATGCCTACAAGGAACATCTGGACCTCGTTAAATTCTTTGGCCCTCCTCCCTATCTCCTTCACTGGCCATTTTCAGGGTATCTGTTCAAATTCCGCTATCACGGCACATTTTTGGAGCTGAGATCAGGCCTTGCTCATTAAATGGTTTAAGATGAAGCCCCTTCTTTTAAAATAGAGTTTGCAAAGTCAGGTCCTCACACCTGCCTGGTCAAAGTCACCCAGCAGGGTACCCAAACAACATCTGTTTACAATCCGCTTGCTTCAAATGTCCTTGTAGGTACCAGATTAACCACTGTCTTGACTGTTTTAAAATTTCCCCTACACCCAACCAACGAATTCAAAAGTTGTATACTTGTACCCAGTCCCCAAACGCCAAGGCTTGAGCCACCCTGCTTGTGGTGTTTCCCTTTAAAGCCCCCCTACCCTAAAGCTTCAGGGTCCTTCTCCCCCACCCGCTGCAGCAGTGTGTTGGATTGTGGTCCAGGTTAGCTAACTTGTAGTCAATAAACCCCAATATGTTTGCATCGGATGCTGGCTCTGTGGTGGTCTTTGGGGGACCCAGTGACACGGGTTTAACAATACACACCTTCAATCTCAGCACTCAGGAGAGGCAGACGGATCTCTGTGAGTTCAAGGCCACCCTGGGCTACACAAGACTGAATCTGTCTAAAAGAGAAACAGAGCTCACACAAAGGCGATCCCAACACTTAGGATCACAAACCCTTAATCCCAGCACTAGGGAGGTGGAGACAGGAGTGATATGGCTGGACAGAGAGAGAGAGAGAGAGAGAGAGAAATATAAAGTCGAGGAGACAGGAGCTCAGATTCAGTCTGAGGGTTCCTACGGACAAGATCGCCTCTTTGGTCTGAGCATTGGTAAGAACTCTAGTGGCTGGCGGTTCTGCTTCTCGGATCCTTTAGCTTTTACCACCTGATAGCTGACTCCGAGTTTTTATTATTAAGACCAATTTGTGCAACAGACCCATCTCTCCAGCCCCCTTAACCTGTCTTTTAAATATTTTACTTGCTGAACATCACCCTAAACCCAAACTAAATGTTCCACACAAGCTCTCCCAATAGCGCTCACTCCACGGCAGCTTGTTCCTGATACATCCGCTGAAATGGCCGGCTGTTTAGATCGCTGCCGTGGAGACGCGGGCTAAAATGACCTCCATCCCTTTCACCCTGGGCCAAATACAATTCTTTGCCTCAGTCGTCCGTTTTCTCTCTTGAGAAACAAAAGGCAGCAGCTCCCTGTTATTCTGCTGGCTCATTTTGGTGCGGCCGTCCCGGCAATGGGACCAGTCACTGTCACCCACTCCGTTTCTCCTGCTTCCGCTCCTCCCTCTGTCCATATCTTCCAGAAAATCCCCCCGTTTTTACTCTCTAACCAGATCATACAGCCCTGTGATAATTATTTTTTTCATTATCTTCAGGAATACAGGACGGCGATCGCCTGACCAGTCGTGGCTGATCAAGTTAAGATAGGCCTGCTACTTGATCAGAGCCCCCCCCCCACACCCGTGGATTCATAACTGTATGCACTAACAAAGACCCTCCTCCGCAGAAAACAGGGTCGTGCCTCGGCCCTGCATTTTTTTATATCCTCTCAGAGTTAGGAATGGTAGTTTCGTGCCGAAAACTACACTTCCCAGATTCCCTTGAGCACTGCAGAAGTTATTTCTGCCCCATCAGGGGCGGCAGTGGCGGCATCCTCATCTTCCTCATCTTGGCCATTCACGCACGTGGGTGACAAGGATCCCCCTCGCTGTGGCTGTGAATAAACATGGTCCCGCCCAAGGCTCCCTCGGCCTTCCGTCTCTCTACAGCTATTTTACTAATCTAACACAAATGCCGAGTGCACGAGTGCACGCACTGCCAGAGGGAACCTCTCAGTAGATTTGAGGATTAATGATCCCGGGTCCCTCCCTGGAACGTCCCTTACTCTCCTCCCAGGTAGGTGGTCCTCTTTCTCCCTTCGCCACCTGCAGCCCAGAGGCTGAACTCCGTGGGAGATCTGGGGGATTTCCTGGTTTACTCCAACAGAATACTTGACTGGTATTCTCAGTAAAGGGGGTGGGGGCAGACACAGGGACAGACAGACAGGAAGAGAGAGCCAAAGCCCCCACTCAGTCAGCTGGCTACAGGGAAGAAATGACGCTCCCTCTCCAGGACTGCCCCAGATTGATGATGGAGACCCGGAGCTTTCAGGATCTTCTAACCTCTTTGCTGCAGCTCTGGAGAGACCAGAAACACACAACGCCCAGGAGGAAAGAGCCAAATGCTTTATTAAAGGAGTGCACATACGCCTTTAATCCCAGCACTTGGGAGGCAGAGGCAGGACAGCTAGTTACACAGAGAAACCCTGTCTCAAAAAAAAAAAAAAAAAAA
>NW_026067974.1:10871137-10949800 GCF_014885135.2 Alexandromys fortis | reverse complement strand
GCACTGGCCGGGCGGTGGTGGCACACACCTTTAATCCCAGCACTCGGGAGGCAGAGGCAGGCGGATCTCTGTGAGTTCGAGACCAGCCTGGTCTACAGAGCTAGTTCCAGGACAGGCTCTAAAGCCACAAAGAAACCCTGTCAAGAAAAACCAAAAAAAAAAAAAAAAGGAAGGAAGGAAGGAAGGAAGGAAGGAAGGAAGAAAGAAAGAAAGAAAGAAAGAAAGAAAGAAAGAAAGAAAGAAAGAAATTGTTTCAAAAGTAGAATAAACAGAGTCATGATGAAATTGACTTCAGGGAGACTTGAGAGCTGAGTTTCAGAAAACAGCACTGGGATAACTTACTAAATTCCTGTTGTTCCTGTGTGGACTTCGCTGGAATGAACTCAAGAGTGGAGGGCAGGAGGGGAAGTGGCTGAAACACCACCCTTGGGAAGCATGCCCACCGAGCTTCTATTCTCAGGGAGAAGGCAGCACTCCTGGCTTCTGACGCGGAGAGTGGCACCCCGGCTCTGGAGCCCACCGCCCAATCAGTCTTCCGGCTGCTGAGTACCTAGTGGCCCTAAGCACTGATGTCACCCTTCTTCCCAACAGACAGTGACCAGTATACGGCTGAGGACACTGAGGACAAGGACTGGAACAATGTCACAGCGCCCTAGCCTGTGAGCTGTTTTCATCCTCAGCTTTCTGTCACACCGCGGTTCTGCATTGGGCCTCTCTTTGACTTCGCCACCAGGGTCATCATTGGGCACGTAGGGTTATTTAACAATAGTTGATCACGGGCGGCTGCTGCTGCTGCTGCTCCTCCTCCTCTTCTTTCTGAGACAGGGTCTCTCTATGTATCCCTGGTGGCTGGCCTGGAACTCTCAGAGGTCCACCTACCTCTGCCCCCGTGAATGCCGGGATTAAAGGCATGCCCCACCACCTGGTCGACCTCAGGCTTTTTTTTTAGGTTTTTGAAGACAGGGTAGAAACTTGTAGCTTTGAAGCCTGTCCTGCAACTCACTCTGTAGACCAGGCTGACCTCGAACTCACAGAGATCCACCTGCCTCTGCCTCCTGAGTGCTGGGATAAAGGCGTGTGCCACCACTTCCCGGCCTTTAGGCTTCTTTTGGAAGGGAAAAATGTTTAAAGTTATCAATTCCTTGATGATGATAGCCTACTATTTTAAAATTTATTTTTAGTTTCGTTTACTTATTGTTTTGTTTTGTTTTCAAAGACAGGCTTTCTCCTTGTAGCCCTAGCTGTCCTGGAACTCACTCTGTAGACCAGGCTGACCTCAAACTCAAGAGATCCAACTACCTCCACCTCCTGAGTGTTAGCATTAAATGTGTGGACGCCACAACCAGCCTATTATTATTTCTGTTTCCCCCCCCACACACACACACACAGGAAATCGAAGACGCTTTCCCCATCAGGGTGACACAACCGACAAGTTGTGCTTGAAGTTCAAATCAACAAGTAGTGGAGAGAAGGAACTGGTCCAGCCAAATTAGCAGTTATTCAAATTAGGCTGCTATGTTTGTCTAGCATCGTGTAACATGTGAGCGAAAAGGAAAATACAAACGCAGTCAAAATTGACATGCCAAGGTGGTGGTGCGTTCCTGAGGCCCCGGCACGCACCAAGGGCAGGAGGATCGCCAGAATTTCAAGGCCAGCCTGGTCTACACGCAGCAAGTTTCAGGCTAGCCGGGAGTACCCAGAAAGATCTTATTTTGTAAACGAGATTGTATTAATTTATACACGACTGTGATAAAAAAAAAATCAACCTATGGGGGCTGGAGAGATGGCTTAGAGGTTAAGAGCACTGACTGCTCTTCCAGAGGACCTGAGTTCAATTCCCAGCAACCACGTGGCAGCTCACAACTGTCTGTGACTCCAATCTAGGGCATCTGACCTCCTTGAATGGACATACCTGCAGGCAAAACACCAATGCACCTAAAACAATAATAAATAAATTATAAAAAATACTTTTAAAAAATTCAACCTAGCACTTCATGTCTGTTTTTTAAAATTAATTAGCGGGGTGGGGGGGGGCAGACAGGGTCTCAACTCTGGAACTCATGGTAATCCTTCTGCCTCAGCCTCCTAAGTGGTGAGATCACAGGCAGAAGCCACCAAGTCCAATCCCTCATATCAGATTGATCATTGCGCTGGAAGGCAGAGTGCATGGCCCTAGTGGGTTCGGTCTCATGATGGCCCCTCATTCCCCTGAAGAAGCATGAAGGAATCTTTTATCCGTCATGATCCTACCGTCTTCCACAAGGGGTTGTTTATGCTCCTGGAGATTTTGCATGTATGGAAGCCTAAGACCACCGCGGAAGAACTCTCTTGTCATTGAAAATAAATTGGGGAGAGGGGAGGTGGGCTGACAACCGGAACCCCAGAGGTTCCCAACCTTCCTAACGCAGCCACCCTTTAACACAGTTCCTCATGTGTGCTGACCCAACACCATAAAATTATAAAATGATTGCATTGCTACTCCGTAACTGTAATTTTTAAGACTGTTATGAATCGTAATGTAAAGATGCACTATGCAACCCCTAGGGGGTCTCTACCCACAGATTGAGAGCCGCGGCTCTAACCAAAATGACCGAGAACTCGCGCTGTTTTCTCAAGAAAAAAAAAAAAAAGGATGCCCATTCCTCTCGCTGCCTACATAACGATTAAGGGAGAATTTCTGTAATTTTAACGAATCTGAGATAAAGAATGAACACCCGTTTCTACATCATTTCATTCAGGCGGACAGCTGAGGAAACAGCTTTGCTCTCCCGTAGCGCTTTCTCTCTTCAGAGTACTCGGTCCGGAGCACATAGACCTTTCTCATTGGTCAGATTTCCTGTCAGTCTGCGCTACAACTACTATTGGTCCATTTTGAAGGTTCTCCCGCCTCCCTTACCTAATTGGTCCATTCGAACAGGCCTCTTCAATGAATGAAAGACCGTCCACTATTGGTTCCTCTAAACGGCGCTAATGAGAGCGGCTCGGTGATTGGTTGCCCTGGTTTGGGCGGGCTAGGCGGAGATTCAAATGAAGTAGGAAAGCACTAGCCTAACCGCCGCGCGTCTGTGGAGCAGCGTCCGGTCGCGGGTCGCCTCGCGTTCCCCCCCTCTGAGTTCGTCGCTTTCGGGACTCCCGAGCCCCCCTGCAGGACCGTCACCATGGAGTTATCTCCGCTGCAGGTACGGCTCGCGGGTGGGCCTGGGTGATGGGGCCTTGGCGCCGCCTCTGCATCCGTAGCTCCAGGGCGGAGGGCAGGCCTGCGACCGGCCGGGCGGCATCCCGTCACCGGGTCGCCTCGGCCGCGGGGGGCCGCGGGGGACCGCGGGCAGGGCGAAGCCCCTCACGAGATGCTAGGGTCCGCACGGACCTTCTAGGGGCCATGCGTTTTGCTCGTTCGCGGGGCAGGGTCCACCCGTCCCGTGGTCGTCCTGTGTTCCCACGGCCCTGGTGTGACTTCCGAGCGGCATGGGATTGAGCGCCGTGGCCCTCGTTTCTCCTCCGCCAGCACCTCGGAAGGTGCAGAGCGTGACAGTTGCCCTGGGGCCGGCCGGCCGTGTGGCTCGGGAAACGTCCCGTTTCAGGGTGTGAGTGTGGCCACGGGCCGGCCGTGCTAGCCGGCAACACCGTCTGTTGTCTGCCCGGGACTCTGCGGGCACGCAGTAGGTATTTGCCCATTGGCTGAAAGGAAACTGAGTGTAGTTTATTTCTGACGTCAAAATACTGTTCAAGGAAGAAATTCCCCGTATTCGATCTGAGAAATAAGATACCTGTGGAAACGGACACCTGCTAGCCAGACCTAGCGGGACACGCTTGTGATGGCAGCTGCTCCGGAGACGGAGGCCGGAGGATGGCTTAAGCTATTTAATGGAGACGGAGGCAGGAGGATGGCTTAAGCTACTTAATGGGACCCTGAGTTAAAGACAAACAACCAAAAAAGGCCTGGGGGGGGGGGGTTGACTCAGAGGTCAGAGCATTTGCCTGGCACGTCGCGGGCTCCATCTCCCTCTCTGCACACACAAACACTTTAGAGCCTAGTTACAAGGATTGTAATGGAATTGCTTGTTTAAAACTACAGACCCACCAACAGATGACAAATTGTGAGATAGCATATTGAGTTCATCATTAGCGTATTTTGTTGATCATTTCTGATAAAGTTATGGTTAAGCAATCAGTTTTCTTTTTTTTTCCCCCAATGACTAGCCTGTAAATGAAAATATGCAGATGAACAAAAAGAAAAATGAAGATGCCAAGAAGAGACTGTCTATTGAAAGAATCTATCAGAAAAAAACACAATTGGAACATATATTGCTCCGCCCAGATACCTACATTGGCTCTGTGGAATTAGTTACCCAGGTAAAACCAAGCTGTTGTTGGCTGCTTTTTCAGGCTCGTGTTTTGTACTTCACTCACTGAGGGTCACGGAACTGACCTATGGTTGGTGCACATGCAGAAACACACACACATATTTCAACCTTTATCTAAGAAGACTTTATTCCTGGATATGTTGCTGCATGCCTTTAATCTCAGCACTCGGGGGCAGAAGCTGGTAGATCTCTGAGCTTGAGACTAGCCTGGTCTATGTAGCCAGTTTTTGGCCACCCAGTGCTACATAGTGGGATATTATCTCAAAAGAAAGACTAGGCTATTAATGATAAAACAATACATAAATAAAAATAACTTTTTTTTTCTTTTAGCAAATGTGGGTTTATGATGAAGATGTTGGCATTAACTATAGGGAAGTAACTTTTGTTCCTGGTTTGTATAAAATCTTCGATGAGATTCTAGGTAAGTAAGGATTTTTATAAAAGATCTGCTGGTCAAATTCTTAAGTAGCATTCTTACCAAACCCTCTGTAGACTCTGCTCCTCTTACTTTAAGTAATTAGTTGTCAAAAGTAGGACAGCCAGGCTGGATATGGCAGCTCATGCTCTTGATCCCAGCACTTAGAGGTAGAGGTGGGCGGGTCTCTGTCTACACAGTGAGTTCTAGAGCAGCTAGACCCTGCCTCAAAAAAAGTGAAAGTCATATAAAGTTCAGAAAATTAAGTTTTTCTCTGGAAAGAATTCTATGAACAAAAGTTGCTATAGTAGAAGGCTATAGAGAGATGGCTTAGTAGTTAAGAGAACTGACTGCTTTTTCAGAGGATCCAGGTTCAATACCCAGCATCTGCATGGCAGCTCACAACTGTCTGTATCTCTAAGATCTGATACTCTCACACAAACATGCACAGAAAACAAAAATAAACAATTATTTTTAAAATTGCTATAATAAAACAGTGAGGTGGTAATTCTATTACTGGGGAGGTAGATGCAGTAAAATCAAAAGTTCAAGGCTATTAACTGTGTAGCAAGTTCAAAGTCAGCATGAAATGCACGTGATTCTGTCTCCAGAAAAGTTGCTGTAGACTAACACCTTGGTAATGCTATTCCTTTGTTATTTGTGGGTTTATTTTCTATATTATAGAGCTAATGTGGTTTTTAAAGCACTTAACTGTCATCTAAGTGTGTATCTCATTTTCTTACAGTTAATGCTGCAGACAACAAACAAAGGGACCCCAAAATGTCTTGTATTAGAGTCACAATTGATCCGTAAGTGCTAAGTGCTAGCCTTCTGTTTACTAAAGCTCATAGTATTTGTTATATTTGCTTTGATTACTAGTGAAGATAGCTTTTTATAAATTAAGATTCCTGCTGGGCATGCTGACTTGTTATACATTTAATCCCAGCACTTTTGGGAGGCAGAGGCAGGCGAATCTCTGAGTTGGAGGCCAACCTTGACTACAAAGTGAGTTCCAGGAAAGCCAGAGCTACACAGAGAAACCCTGCTTCAAAAAAAATAAAATAAAATTTGCAAAAGTTCAGAGACAGAGTTCTAAAATGAACAGCCTGTGGGTTCTCAACAGTTAAAACTAACAATTATTAGTTGTTTTGTTTTGTTTCCTGTTGGCTTTTGTTTGTTTGTAGACAGGGTCTCACTGTGTAGCTCTTGCTAAGGGAGAACGTGCTACGTAATCTCGATATGCAGGCCAAATGCAGAGATTGGCCTGCCTCTGCTTCCCTAGTCTGGGATTAAAGGTGAGCCCCACCATACCCAGTGTCGTCAACAGTTTTCTACCTGGGCCTGGTGATATAGATCTGTAATCCTCGCTCCTTGGGAGGCTGAGGCATATAATGAGACCATGTCCCAAAATAAAAGTTTTAAATTAATAAAAGGGCTGAGAGTGTAGCTTGGTGGTAGCACATGTACAATCCATGGTTTGAGCCACAGTACTACAGAAAAACAAATGCCATGTGATAGCATACACCTTCATTCCAACAGAAGGAAGAGTCAGACAGATCTCTGAGTTCCAGGTCAATTAGAATTACGTGGTGAGGCCCTGTCGCAAAACAAAACAAATTTCTATATTTGCTCTGAACCATTTTAAAGTAATTTATAAACATGATGCTTAATCCCTAAATGCAGTGGTTCAGCTAGCATTTCCAATAATTGATCAGTCGTCTAAAAATGTAAAAGGTTTTTAGGGGTTTTTTCTTTATTTTTTCCTTTTCTGATGATGCTGTTGAAACAGAAAACCAGCAGGTGGTAGTAGAGAATAATTTGGGTTTACATTTCTGGTTTTAAATGCTCATGTTCCTTTGTGGGGTGACCAGGATGCCTGTTTAACATTTTTTATTAGCCTGATCAGTGCTGACATAAACTGTGCTTAAAGTTCTTGTGGGTGTTGGTTAATGATAACTGCGCACTTGATTGCACATAAGGACTTGATATCGATCTTTTAAAGATGTTGAGCTAGTTTTAACATTTTTATAGATGGATTAAACCAGTATTATTATTTGTGTCCCATTTTAGCAATTATATATATGTGGGTACGCGCGCGTGCGTGCGTGCGTGCGTGCGTGCGTGCGTGCGTGTGTGTGTGTGTGTGTGTGAACCCTAAATAACTAAGATAAAAGTCCTAGTAACTGAGCTAGAGCGCTGGATCAACAGGACCTGAGTTTGGTGCCAGTACCCACATTGGGGGTGGGGTGATCCAATGCCTCTGATCTATGTGGGCACTTGAACTCATGTGCAATAAGCACACACACATATACATAATTTAAAATAAAAATCTTTTGTAAGACATCGCTTGAGTGACTAACATTTTGATAGCAAATAAGACAGTTAATTATTGGTAATATTTTTTCTTTTTAATGTTTTTCAGTATTTTTTATTGGGTGGGAAAACTAAGGAAAGTAGAAATATACAGATGATACTTTTGAAAGTGGTATTATTTCCTGATTTTGTCCTTTTAAATGAGAACAATTTATTTTCTTTTGTTTATACTAATATTTTTAAATTTCATGTTTTATCAGTGTCTACCCAGGTGTTGGAAAAGGTTTCTGTTTTCCATCCCTGGATGCTATTTCAGGAATATTAGGAACTAAGCATAGTGGAAAAGATTAACTATGCTAGCTAGCTTCTCAGGGGATATATATAGAGTCACAATGAAATTGAAGCTTATGGATTTATATATTTTATTTACAAATGTTAAGCACAGTTTAAAATTTATAGTATAATAAAATTTTCTATTTTTTCTTAGAGAAAATAATTTAATTAGTATATGGAATAATGGAAAAGGAATTCCTGTTGTTGAACACAAAGTTGAGAAAATGTATGTCCCAGCTCTCATATTTGGACAGCTCTTAACCTCTAGTAACTACGATGATGATGAAAAGAAAGTAACAGGTAGAGTATCGATAGAAAATAATGTCTGTTGCTGAAAAAACATCTTTTAATAACTGTGTGTGGTGTGAGGATTAAAAGTATGGCTCAGTGATTCAGAGAGTTGGTTACTCTTGCAGAAGACCCAGGTTCAGTTGTGGGCACCTACAGTTCCAGGGGATCTGATGCCCTTTTCCAACCTCTGTGGAACCAAGCATGCATGTGGCAAGACACTCATACACAAGTGTAATAAAAATTTTAGAGTTTGAGACCAGCCTGGTCTACTGAGCGAGTTCTAGGACTGCCAGGGCTACACAGAGAAACCCTGTCTCAAACAGAGAGAGATAGGAGGTAATTGATTCATAGATAAAATAAACCCTATCTTCCTTAGTTCTGCCAGCAACTAAGAAAACTGAGGAGAACTAGGTAGTGGTGGTATACACCTTTAATCCCAGCACTTGGGAAGCGGAGACTCTGTTAAGAGCACTTGCTGCTTTGCAGCTCTTCAAAGAACCTAGGGTTAATTCCCAGCTCCCGGATGATGTTTCACAACTGTCCGTGACTCTATCCAGTCCGAGGAGGTCAGACACCTTTTCTGAGCTCTGTGGGCATTGCATGCAAATGCAGGCAAAATCCCCAAATACAAAATGAATAAAACCTCAAAAATACTAAAGAAAGCTTGAGTGGTAGATTGCTGGCCTGGGCATGGGCAAGGCCAGGTTCCATTCTAGCACCCAAAAAGTAAATAAAACGAAAAGACTCTCAGTTGAATAATAAAGTAGTGTTCTATATTTACTTGCTCAGGTGGTCGAAATGGCTATGGAGCCAAACTGTGTAACATATTCAGCACCAAATTTACTGTGGAAACAGCCAGTAAAGAATACAAGAAAATGTTCAAACAGGTAAGCAGATAGGTATCTTGTAACATATCTTTAAATTATAGAACAGTCATTTATAATAGCATTAATATTTGACTAAATTTAACAGTTTGTAAGGCACATAAAGTTATTTTACGTATGCTTAAATTATTTCCTTATAGTTTGTTTGCAAAATGAATTGACATTTTCATCTTTCCTGTTCTTCACTGCCATAGACATGGATGGATAACATGGGGAGAGCTGGTGACATGGAGCTCAAGCCCTTTAATGGAGAAGATTATACATGTATTACCTTTCAACCTGATTTATCTAAGTTTAAAATGCAAAGTCTGGATAAAGATATTGTTGCACTGATGGTTAGAAGAGCATATGATATTGCTGGTTCCACTAAAGATGTCAAAGTCTTCCTTAATGGAAATAAGTTGCCAGTGAGTATTTTTCTGGGTAATAAGACTGCAAAGGAATTTTTGATCATTGTTTTCCACCCACATTTTTCTTAAAACTTCTTGGATAAGTTCCTGAAAAGAAACTTGAGTAGCACAATTTTTGAAAACCATCTCATATTTATTTTACTTATTTTTCATTTTTTTCCCGAAATAGGATTTCTCTGTGTAGCTTTGGCTGTCCTGCAACTCACTCTGTATTCCAGGCTGACCTTGAACTCACAGAGATCCACCAGCCTCTGCCTCCCTAGTGCTGGGACTAAAGGAAGTGCCTTCACAGACACAAACACACACACACACACAGGCAGATCATCTTGTTTTAAACTTAGTAAAGGAAGCTTTTTGTTTTGTTTTTGAGACAGGCTCTTGTTGTATAAACTTGACTGACCTAAAATTCCACTATATAGACGACTGTACCTACAGAGGGATTCCTATTTCTGCTTCCCAAGTGCTAAGATTAAAGGCATGCACCACCATGCTAAGCAAAGAAAAGAACTTTCTTTTGAGGGGGAGGGGACTCAAGATAAGGTTTCTCTTGTAGGTTTGGAAGGAAAGACTTTTCTTGAAGAAAAACTTAGTTTTTCTAAAGATTTCTTTCAAATTTTTTATGTATGTGGGTGTTTTGCCTTGACTATGTATGTGTACAACATGTATGCAGTGCCTATGGAGGCCAGAAGAGTGTGAGCCATCATGTGGGTCCTGGAAATCAAATCCAGGTCCTCTGAAGAACAGCCAGTGCTCTGAACTGCTGAGGCATCTCTTCAGCCCTTAATTGTGCTTGTTCTCTTCCTTAAATACCATTCTTTCAACCTATCAATGGGTATCATTTTAGTAGTTTTTAAAAATCTTTGTAGTCTGGGAGATAGCTCAGTATGTAAAGTGTTTGCTGTGCCTGCGTGAGGTCTCCAATACAGATACACAAAGCCAGTCGTGGAGCCACAGGACTGCACAGTGATAGGTGGATCTAAGGAGTTCACTGGCCGTCTGGTCTGGCCAAAATGGTGAGCTCCAGATTCAGGGAGATTCTATTTCAAAATTAAGTTGGAGTTGGAGAAATGATCCAGATGTCAACCTCTGGCCTCCAGTTTACCTCATGAGTAAACACATATATACACAAAGGATTTTTTTGCATTTATTTGTGTGTGCATGTGCACATAGCACGTGACACAGCAAGTGTGTTGAGGTTGGGACAATTTATACAAATAGTTTCATCTACCATGTGTGTCCCAGGGATTGAATTCAGGAACTCAGGTTATGAAGTTTAAGTGTACTTACCTGCTGAACTATCTTGATGGCTCACACAATTTTTTGTTTTGGGATTTTGTTTGGTTGGTTTTTGTTTTTTGAAACAGGGTCTCACTATGTAGTTCTGGCTGCCCTGAAACTCACAGGGGTCTGCCTGCCTCTACTTCACAAAAGCTGAGATTAAAAGCATTCATCACTACATCAGGTGAATTGGTTTGGTGTTGGTGGTTTTTGTTTTTCAAGACAGGATTTTTCTGTGTAGCCCTGGCTGTCCTAGAACTTGCTCTATAAACCAGGCTGGCCTCAAACTCACAGAGATCCTCCTATCTCTGCCTTTTGAGTACTGGGACTAAAGGCTTGTGCTAACACTCCTCCACTTGATTTTTTTTTTTTTTTTTTAAGCCAGCAAGGTGGCTGAACAGGTACAGATGCTGGCCAGGCAAGCCTCTCAGCACCTGAGTTCCATCCTCTAGAACCCATTTTGATAGGAGTGAACTGACTCCTACAATTCAGCCATGTGCATACCCTATTTTTCTCTCCCTGCCCTGCCCCTTTCTCATATACACATAAGCTAAATTTTTAAAATAAAAGATTTGAACCCTCATATTCTATTTAACTTTAAATTAAATGTATTTATTTATGTGTGAATGTTTTGCTTGCATGTGTATGTGTGTGTCCTATGTATGCATGGTATGTAAGATCAGAGGAGGTCATCAGATCCCTTGGAACTGGAGTTAAAGATAGTTGTGAACCTCTATGGGTGCTGAGACCTGAATGCTGGTCCTCTGCAAGAGCAGCATGTACTCTTAATCACTGAACCATCTTTCCAGTCCTCTCATAGTCTGTTACTGATTCCCTTTTCCATCATTGTGTTTTGTTTGTTTGTTTGAATTTCCCATTATTTTGACACTCCTTTTTTAATCTCTATGCAGGTAAAAGGATTCCGCAGCTATGTTGATATGTATTTGAAGGATAAGGTAGATGAAACTGGGAACGCACTGAAAGTAGTACACGAACAAGTCAACCCACGGTGGGAAGTGTGCTTAACAATGAGTGAAAAGGGCTTTCAGCAAATTAGCTTTGTCAATAGCATTGCGACTTCTAAGGTAATTTTTGAGAGTTCTCATTAATTTACTTACCAAATAATATAAAATGAATTTAAACATTTGTCTAAAGTATGTTTGTAGTTACTATTATAATTCTGAGGCATTTTGAAATGCTATTTTTTCACTAGGGTGGCAGACATGTTGATTATGTAGCTGATCAGATTGTAAGTAAACTTGTCGATGTGGTGAAGAAGAAGAACAAGGGTGGAGTTGCCGTGAAAGCACACCAGGTACAGTATTCTCTTCCCTTGCATTTACAAGATCTCAGGCTCAGTCTCTAGCACTAAGATGGGGCAAGGCATAAGACATTTTGATGACTGTATCAACTTTCATTACAGGTGAAAAATCACATGTGGATTTTTGTAAATTGCTTGATTGAAAATCCAACCTTTGACTCTCAGACAAAAGAAAACATGACTTTACAAGCCAAGAGCTTTGGATCAACATGTCAATTAAGTGAAAAATTCATCAAAGCTGTGAGTACTTACGTGGAAAGTAAAATAGAAATGTCTTGTCTTATTTCTTATTATCCTTAGCTCCGCAGAAACAAAGATTGCCTGCTGCACTACACTTCCTTAGACCTTTTCAGTCTTTGTTTTGTTGTTTTTATAGCAGGGTCTAGCTTTGTAGCTCAGGCTGGCCTCTAACTCAAGATCCTGCTGCCTTGTACCCGACTAGTGCTAGAGTTAAGCAGTGCACCCTCACTCCTTAGATAGAGATCCCGCCTGCCTCTGCCTCTTCAGATTAATGTAACAGGTTGTTTGTTTGTTTTTTGTTTTGTTTTCTTTTTGTTTGTTTGTTTGTTTGTTTTGTTTTTTTGAGACAGGGTTTCTCTGTAGCTTTGGAGCCTGTCCTGGAACTAGCTCTTGTATACCAGAGCTGGACTCGAACTCACAGATCTGCCTGCCTCTGCCTTCTGAGTGCTGGGATTAAAGGTGTGCGCCACCACCACAGGTTTTTAACCATCCTGTTCTTTCCAGGTTTCCCTTCTGCAGTGCTCTTGAGTGACATTTCTGGTTTCATGCTTGAAATCCTTAATATCTTCCACTCGGGGAAAAATTCAAATTCCCTTGCCTGTTAAAAACCTTTATATACTCCTTCAGCTAAGATGGTTACAGTTTAATATTAAACTTTTATTATTATTATTACATAGCAAACTTCTCAATTATACTTTTTTTTAATTTTTATTTATGTATGTGCATTGGTGCTTTGCCTGCATGTTTATCTGTATGAGGGTATCAGGTACCTTAGAACTGAGAGTTACAGACAGTTGTGAGCTGCCATGTGGGTGCTAGGAATTGAACCTGGGTCCTTTGGAAGAACAGCCATTGCTCTTAACCTCTAGCCATCTCTCCAGCCCCCACTTGTAATATCTTATTTCTGTCTTCCATATTAATACCTTCAACTACATGAAGGCACAGATATGACATGTTCGGTTTCTTTTCTCTTTTCTATTTTCATGTGTATGTGGTATGCATGTTTTGTTAGTGTAGGCACTTGTTTGAGGGATGTGCATGGATGTGGAACCTGAGGTTTATCTTAGGAATCATCCTGCCTGGATCCCTCTTCTACTTTATTGAATGAGGCAGTTAAACTTAGAGCTGGGCAATAGGCCAATCTCACTTATGTATAGAATATATAAGTACCTAGGAAAAAAGTACTCTAATTTTGCTCCAGAGATCATTCCATGTCTCCTCCCCCAAGGCTGGAATTCATGTAGCTGCTATTCCTCTCTGCTGTTTACTTAGGTAATGCACAACAATCTCCTATAACCACTAAGCCATCTCTCTAGTCCTAACTTATTTTAACCACTGTGTTTCCAACAAGTAGCTCAATGCCTGGCATAACATAAGTCCATAAAAACTATTGAATGAATGATCCTAGAGAAACCAACTTCCTCACCACAAGGAGCTAACATGGAAAGATTCGAGGGTTACTAAGTCACGCACATCCTACCCAGTCTAGAAATGTTGTTTTTGAGGGTTTTTGTTGTTGTTATTGTTGTTTTGTTTTTGCTTTGTGTTTTTGGTTGTTTTTGAGATAAGAACTTATTAGGTAGCATGGCTGGTCTTAAACTCCTAGAAATCCACCTGCCTCTGCCTCCCAGGTGCTAGGATCAAAGGTTTAGATCACCACACCCAGTTCTGTAGTGATGAGGCGAGCAGGCCTACTTTTTGACCCGCACTGCTAGCTTAGCACTGGAAATAATAACACACAAACTCTATTCATTTAAACACTGCCTGGCCCATTAGTTTCAGCCTCTTATTGGCTAATTCTCACATCTTGCTTTAACCCATGTTTAGTAATCTGTGTAGCACCACAAGGTGGTGGTTTACCGGGAAAGATTCAGCATGTCTGACCTGATGGCTGGCTCCATGGTGTCTGCCCCACTGCCTTCTTTCTCCCAGCATTCTGTTCTGTCTTCCCCGCCTACCTGTATTCTGACCTATCAGGCCAAGCAATATTCTTTATTAATTAACCAGTGAAAGCAACAGATAGAAGACCCACCTACATCACAATTCTTTTGAGTTATTTCATTTTTCTAGGTGCTTATACATTCTATATTTGTCTTGAATCTTTGCTAATGTGATTGTTTCTGTTTTGAAGGCAATTGGCTGTGGTATTGTTGAAAGCATACTAAACTGGGTGAAGTTTAAGGCCCAAATCCAGTTAAACAAGAAGTGTTCAGCTGTAAAGCATAACAGAATCAAGGGAATCCCAAAACTTGATGACGCCAACGATGCAGGTACACATTTAACGTTTACTTCAGTAGCAGCAGCATATGTGGATGTGCAGCAAAATAGCACTCTTAAAAGTTTAACCAGTTTCCTGCCGGACAGTAGTGGCACATGCCTTTAATCCCAGCACTTGGGAGGCAGAGGCAGGTGCATTTACAAAGTTATTCTGTGAGTTTGAGGCCAGCCTGGTCTACAAAGCAAGTTCCAGGATAGCCAGAACTGTTACACAGAGAAACCCTGTCTCAAAAATTAACCAGTTTTTTGTTGAATAGGTTATTTCTAATTTCAGGCATTTTAAATGCTACTGAGATGATTTTAAGTACAGTAATCTACCTAACAAGCATTTGCAGTCTAATATCAAATGAATATTCAACAGCAACCTCAATATTATGAGGAATTAAGATATTAGGCCGGGCATTAGTGTCATATGCCTTTAATCCTAGCACTCAGAAGGCAGAGGCAAGTGGATCTGGCCACCCTGGTCTACAGAGTAAGTTCTGTGACAGCCAGGCTGTTACACAATGAAATTCTGTCTTGATAACCACACAATCCCACCCCACCCCCAAAAAAGGAGATATTATAGTGCTCTGCAGGGGGTATATTTCCAGACCCTCAGTAAACACCAGAACCATGGATAATAATACCAAACCCTGTTATGTGTTGTTTCTCTTATGATTATACTGATAATAAAAGCACAGAGTAACTGGTAGAACAGTTAAAGCCACGTGTACTATAATAACTATGTCTTATTGTACTACACTCATCCCATGAAGGTTTTGGAAATGTTATATCATAAAAATTTTAATAAGTTCAGACATGCCTTTATCTCTAACACAGGCAGACAAATCTCTATATTCAAGGCCAGACTGGCCTATATGGTGAGTTTTAGGCCAGCCATGGTTAAATAATGAGAGATATGAATAATACAAGCATTGTGATGCTGCATTTGTTTACTACATAAGGATTATTTGAATTTGCATTCAAGATAAATGATCTGATAACTGAGAAAGCTGTTTAATGACTAACAGTCAAATAGTGTATGAGCACTTTTAACAAAGGTGGGATTGCATGAAGTTTTAAAACATCAGACAAAACTAGTGAATTGTTTGTTTCTTGAACCTCTAAAAAATATTTTTAATTTATTTTAATTTGTAGATGTGGTTCAGCATATGGTGTGAAGGTCAGAGAATGATTTTACAAATAATGGTTTCTCTCTTTCTACCATGTGGGCCCCAGATTGTCAGGTTTGGAGGCAAGGGCTATCTATATCTAGCTGGCCCTATTTCAGTTTATTTTTGAGACATAATTGTGTTATATAACCCAGACTGGTCTTGAACTCATGATTCTCTTTATCTCATTCTCTAAAGTGCTGGGACTACAGGCGTGAGCTGTGATAATTGGGCTTGAATTTTATACTTAGTATTCTTAGGCTATTGTTAATTGAAAATGTTCAAAGTAAAACCACGGGCCTAGAGAGTTGGCAGTGTAGTTCCTGTACTGCTCTTGTAGAGACCCATGTTAGGCTCCTAGTGCGCATGTTGGATGGTGCAACTATCTGTTAACTCCAGCTCCAGGGCAAGCCACTGCCTCTGTCTTCTTCTGCAGGTACCTGTACTCACACACATAAACCCATACAGACACATAATTCAAAATAATAGAAATTTTTTTTTCAAGTGAAGCATACATAAGGTGGACTACTGTATTAATTTACTATAAACCTTAACTGTAAAATAATGTTTTAGGGGGAGCAGTGTTGGAGAGTTGGTTCATTGCTTAAAAGCACTTATTGCTAATGGAGAAGACCTAGATTCAGATTCCCAGCACCCACATTGTGGCTCATAATTATCCATAACTCTAGTTCCAGGGCTCCAATACCTTATTCTGGTATCTGTGGTACACATGCATACATGTGAGCAAAACATTCATACATGTATATACACATAATTGTTGGGTCCACTTTACTCCTAAGATAATTTGTTATGGATTATTTTGCTTTAATATACTAAAGTTAATTTGTATATTTATGTTTTAGGGAGTCGAAATTCCACTGAATGTACACTTATCCTGACTGAGGGAGACTCAGCCAAAACTCTGGCAGTTTCAGGTCTTGGTGTAGTTGGAAGAGACAAATATGGGGTATTTCCTCTTAGAGGAAAAATACTCAATGTGCGAGAAGCTTCTCATAAACAGGTAGGCTGTAATGCTATTGTTGTAATCCTAATGTAGAGCCGATAGAGTATAACTCAGTGCAGCACTTGTGTGGTGCGCATAAGGCCCAATGTTTAATCCCCAGCACTGCAAAAGTGCTGTGGGGGAGGGAATGGGATCTAAATCTAGTTTATAATACAGGAATCCATTCTTGTATATCATGTCCTCACTCACTGGGCATTTTAAAATATATTTTAGACTGTTATTTGAACAAATTTAGCATGCTTGCGATGTACATATCCGTGGTCTCTATCCCTAGTAGCATACACACTTACACACAGAAAGAGAGAATGAGAAATGGGAGTTTAGATACTTTGAAGTTTTATCATAACGGGCCTGATTTTTCAACGTGTAAGTAATAATTCTAAATGCTGAGGCAACATACGTAATTATATCTCTTTGTTCTTTTCCAATGTGTTTCAGATCATGGAAAATGCTGAAATTAACAATATCATCAAGATTGTGGGTCTTCAGTACAAGAAAAACTATGAAGATGAAGATTCATTGAAAACTCTTCGTTATGGGAAGATAATGATTATGACAGATCAGGTCAGCTATTTTAGATTTTTAAACTGATATCAAATGTGTGGGCTCAGCTGTCCACCTACAAGCACATAGCACTAAGCAGGTCCTATGTTATATTACTTTACTGTCATAAAAAGAGCTGACTCATTATCTCTAATGGACATCCGAGCAGATGTGCTGACATAATAAATTACATTACAAGAGAAGTAAGTTTACTTTGAATAGGCTTTTTTAAACTTGCACAGAAGAAGTTTTGAGAAATTGCCAAATCAGTCATAATTTTATTTCTAAACAGTTCTTTGCTCTTTGGCTTTTCAAATATTTACAGGACCAAGATGGTTCCCATATCAAAGGCTTACTGATCAATTTTATCCATCACAACTGGCCCTCTCTTCTGCGACATCGTTTTCTAGAGGAATTTATTACTCCCATTGTAAAGGTATACACGTTCTGGGATGCATCAAGACTCTTAAGGCCCATGTTCAGCACTGATGGAACTGTAATTCTAGATGTGTTATATAGAGAGTATACAATGTGT
This sequence comes from Alexandromys fortis, assembly GCF_014885135.2. Lineage (NCBI taxonomy): Eukaryota > Metazoa > Chordata > Mammalia > Rodentia > Cricetidae > Alexandromys > Alexandromys fortis. The sequence goes on along the minus strand of NW_026067974.1, from coordinate 10,932,418 downwards.
AAAGCCATAGCGATGTGTTTTTTACTATAGGTGTCTAAAAACAAGCAAGAATTGGCATTCTATAGTCTTCCTGAGTTTGAAGAATGGAAGAGTTCTACTCCAAATCATAAGAAATGGAAAGTCAAATATTACAAAGGTTTGTGATAAAGCCTGCCTACAAATTCTCGGTTTTGTTATGTGTTGTATGAGGCTAAATGGGGGTAACTTACCTGTTTTGTTTACTTCTATAGGTTTGGGGACCAGCACGTCAAAGGAAGCTAAGGAATATTTTGCAGATATGAAAAGACATCGTATTCAATTCAAATACTCTGGGCCTGAAGATGATGCTGCAATCAGCCTGGTGAGTGTGAATCATGCTGTACATATACATTCTGCTTTCAGAAGTCACTGCTAGGCTGGTCCATTACACCTGTTAAGTTTCCATCGAAGAGTGTTTTATGAAATAAAATGTTTCTGAAAGAACTAGGTATTTGAAAAACCAGGACTTTTGATGTTTGTTTGTATGAAAAAGATTTGGAACCAATAAGCACCAGTGACTTTTTCCACCTTCTAATCCATAGGCCTTTAGTAAGAAACAGGTCGATGATCGAAAGGAATGGTTAACTCATTTCATGGAAGACAGACGACAGCGGAAATTACTTGGTCTTCCTGAGGTAAGAATTTTAATCTGTCCCACTAAATAACTTTAGAATTGATGCTATATCAAATTGAAATTATTTAATAGTATTTTTAATTAAAAGTTTGATGTAATAACTATAGTATACAGTAGTGATCCTATAAGACTATGTATGAAAGCACTGAAAAAATTCTTATGATATTGGGGGGGGGGCTATTCAAGACAGGGTTTCTCTGTATAGTCCTGAAACTCATAGCTTCTCCTTAGTGCTGGGATTAGAAGCTTGCACCACTACCACCCAACAGTATAGTCTTAAAGTTATGTGACAAGGCATTTCTCAAATGTTTATGCTGATGCTGCTGTAAACAGTTAGTATGCAATCAGTCATCTGTAAAAGTATGTGCCTTTGTAGTATGAAGTGAATGACCAGCAGCTAGGCTGGGCTGCACAATGAGTCTCCAAAAAAAATAAACTAAAGACTGGAGCAACAGCTGAGATTGAGTGCTTGGTGTATAGAAAGCCTGGAGTTTAATTCTCTGTACTACTCCCCTCCCCTAACAAAAAAAATGTTTAATATTTTATACACTGCAAAGTTATTTAAACAGCAACCTCATATACCTATTGTTTTTCCTTTTTGATTGTTTATTTTTCAAGACAGGGTTTCTCTGTGTGGCTTGCCTGTTGTGGAACTTGCTCTATAGAGCAGGCTGGCCTTGAACTCACAAATATCTGCCTGTCTCACATTCCCAAGTACTAGGATTAAAGGCATGCGCCTCCACTGCCTGGCTCACCTATCGTTTTTTCAAGGACTGAAGAATTATCAGACAAATGATATCTCTAATTGTTTATATTTTTGTATTAGGCATGGTTAAGTCTAGTACTTTATTTTCAACCAGATCATCTAATACTGTCTTGGACCCCTTAGGATTATTTGTATGGACAAACCACTACTTACCTGACCTATAATGACTTCATAAACAAGGAACTTATCCTGTTCTCAAATTCTGATAATGAAAGATCTATTCCATCTATGGTAGATGGTAAGCACCAATGCTTTTGTCTGTTTTTAACGTAAAATGATGATTTGTGCTTAGAAATTGCTAAATTAAAAATGCTAATGATTGATTGCCCTTTCATTTTAAAGGTTTGAAACCAGGGCAGAGAAAGGTTTTGTTTACTTGTTTCAAACGGAATGACAAGCGAGAAGTGAAGGTTGCCCAGTTAGCTGGGTCAGTGGCAGAAATGTCCTCTTATCACCATGGTGAGGTAAACCCACAATCTTTAACACTTCTAGAATGCCTTAATGCAGAAATAATTGAAAGTTACTCTCTAAACATATTTCATGTAAGTGTAAACTGTTATATCCATGATAGAGAACGATTTGTTAAATATTTCAAAACTAAATATGATTGACCTTTTGACTAATAGTTCTATTTCTAGAAATAACATTCCTATTAGGAATACTTGTCTGTAAAGTTACATTCATAAATTTTTAAGTAAGATTTAGTATTACTGTATGGTAATAAAATTTAGACACCTAGAAGTCTTATGTTTGGACACCATTTCTGCCATCTATTTCTCTTGAAAACATCATTATAAATATTTAAATCTTAAAACTGAGAGGATTATTGTGTGAATTAGTTGTGATAGTGAACACACAGGCACACATTTATCTTCATCTTTGGATTAGATTAATGATTTGTCTCTTCCCTCCACAGATGTCACTGATGATGACCATTATCAATTTGGCTCAGAATTTTGTGGGCAGTAATAATTTGAACCTCTTGCAACCCATTGGTCAGTTTGGTACCAGGCTGCATGGTGGCAAGGATTCGGCTAGTCCTCGATACATCTTTACTATGCTTAGGTGAGTTTGCTTTTAGTGACTTGACATTGCCAGTTTTGAAGCAATATGAAACCAAAGTATTAAACATTCAATGTTATAGTCAGTTTCCAGCCACTTTTGCAACAACACTGAGCAGTTATTAATCATTGTCCTGGAAATATTTGGACAACTACTCTGATTCTCTGTTCACTTTCTTGGTTCTGTGTTCTTACCCTCTTTCCCACCCTAAATACTGGCCTACCTAAGACCCACTAACTACACTCCTTTCTCAAATGAGCAAATAAATTATGTCTGACTGCCCTCTCACTAATTAGTATCCTAATCAATTCCAGCTGGGCATGGTGTTGCAAGCCTATAGTCCCTGTAACTCAGGAGGCAAAAGGAGGAACATCTTGAGTTTGCTGCCAATCTCAATTTACAGAGTGAGCATCTGTCTCAGAAAAGCCACTTCCAATCCAAAAAAGTATATACACACACACTTCCTCCAAAACCAAGTCCTGGACAGAGATTAGCCTCGTCAGTAAAGTGCCTGCTAAACAAATGTAGATCTGAGTTCAATCCAGAACTCAAAATTTTAAGAAAATGTCAGAGCTGGACAGTAGTGGCACACGCCTTTAATCCCAGCACTTGGGAGGCAGAAGCAGACCGAGCTCTATTCCAGGACATCCGGGGTTACTCAGGGAAAGTCTGGCGGGTAGTGGTCCGGTGGGGGGTGGGGAGATGTCAAGTGTAGGGACTGAAGAGGTGGCACAGGAGTTAAGAGCACTTGCTGCTCTTCCAAGAAGATGTTCCATTTCCAGCATCCACATGTTGACTCACGAATGTCTGTAACTACAGTTCTGAGGGATCCAGTGCCTCTACTGACCTCCTTGAGCCAAACACAGTACACAAACGTACATGCTAATAAAACAACTGTACACATAAAATTATTTTTATTAAAAGGGGACGTAATGGCACACATTTGTAATCCCAACACTGGATTCCTTCCTGGGGATTTGCTAGTAAGCCAGCCTAGACCTGTGGAGCTTCAAATTAGTGAGAGATGCTGTCTCAAAAAACAAACTTGTAGATGGCTCCTGAGGAATGGCACTTGAATTTGTCCTCTGACTTTTACACAAGTGCATACACATACATATATACCTACTCATAAAAGATAATAAAAAAGCAATAGTTCTTTTATTTGTTTGTTTATATTATTTGAGACCATCTTATTCTGGAACTCACTATGTAGACCAGGCTGGCCTTGAACTCAACTCATGGAGATCCACCTGCCTTTGCCTCTTTTTTTTTTTTTTTTTTTTTTTTCTTTTGCCTTTGCCTCTTGAGTGCTGGAAATAACTATAAGCTATACTCAGCAGGTCTTTTTAAAATATGTTATCCAGGTTGAGCTAGCTCCTGACCTGAAGTAATCCTCTGTGTTAGCTTTCCAGAGGCATATGCCTCATGCCTTGCATCTTAACACTTTCTGTTGCTGTTTTCTAACACCCTACCCACTTCAGCATTCTTTTGTGCATATATATGCATGTATGGGTGAACTTGGGTGGTGTCCACCCCGTTTCTTGTTTTTAAGGCAGCACCTCTCCCCAGGAGTCCACCTGTCTTCATCTGCTGGGCACTCATTATTTTTACTTGGGTTATTCTAGGTTTAAAACTCAGGTCCTTGTGCTAGCATATAGATTGAGCTGTCAGCACAGTCCAGCACTCTTTTTATTTGGTTTGGTTTTGATTTGGATTCTTTGAAGCAGTCTTCATATATATCCAAAATAAGCCTCACACAAAATCTCCTCTCACTGCATCCCTAAGTACCAGGATTATAGATGTGTTGCTACAGCACTCATTTCTTTGTGCCCCAAGTAATCATTTTAATAATTTTCTTTTTTTAGAATTCTGCCCTACTGAATACCTGTTCATTATCTATCTACCTGTACTAAATCATGAGCTTGACAGACTTTTGTTTGGGTTTGGAGCAAGGTCTCACTATGCTCCTTGATGGGCCTGGAACTCACATAGACCTGCCTGCTGTCTCTGCTTTGTGCCACCATGCCCAACTGAATGTGAGAAGTGTCGTGGCCATTTTACTAATGATATTCTTTGCTTTCTTTAGCCCTTTGACTCGGTTGTTATTTCCACCAAAAGATGATCACACATTGAAGTTTTTATATGATGACAACCAACGTGTTGAGCCTGAATGGTACATTCCTATTATACCTATGGTGCTGATAAATGGCGCCGAAGGAATTGGTACCGGGTGGTCCTGCAAAATCCCCAATTTTGATGTCCGTGAAGTCGTAAATAATATCAGACGACTGTTGGATGGAGAAGAGCCTCTGCCCATGGTAAGTATTCTGGGTTAGGAACTTTGTTTTTCCTCAGGCATAGTTGAGTAAATTCTACAGTAAAGATTATACAGGTACAAGATTTATTTTATACTTTGGATTTGTTTGAACATATTTGTGATTTACCATTTAGAAACCTTTTTTGTTGTTAATTTAGCTCCCAAGTTACAAGAATTTCAAAGGTACTATTGAAGAACTGGCTTCAAATCAGTATGTGATTAGTGGAGAAGTAGCAATTCTGAATTCCACAACCATTGAAATCTCAGAGCTTCCCATCAGAACATGGACCCAGGTAAGTAACTGTTTATTTCTTGGTTTTTCAGGTGAAAGAAGCCAACAACAGTTGGTATTGACTATTCAACAAGGGACTCCTTACAAAAGGATTACTGTGTTTTGTTTTTGGTTTTTAGACTTACAAAGAACAAGTTCTAGAACCCATGTTGAATGGCACTGAGAAGACACCGCCTCTTATAACAGATTATAGGGAATACCATACAGACACCACTGTGAAGTTTGTCATAAAGATGACTGAAGAGAAATTGGCAGAGGCAGAAAGAGTGGGACTACACAAAGTCTTCAAACTGCAGACTAGCCTCACTTGCAACTCAATGGTATGTCTTATTTTGTAAGAGTTACATCTTTCAAATCTAATATTTTTAGGTATGTTGGTCCCCTCTGATAGTCCTCGCATTCCAGAGACAGAAGGATCACAGTGAATTCCAGAGCTATCTTAGGCTTGTATAGTCAAACCCTGTCTCAGAAAGAAAGGCTGGAAAGATGGCTCAGGACTTAAGAGAAATTAGTGTTTGTTCATTGGACCTGGGTTCAGTTCTCAGCAACTACATAGCAGTTCACAACTATGTAACTCAGTTCTGAGCGATTCAGGGTCCCCTCTGGCCTCCATGGGATAGTGCTTCAAGCACATGTTGTAATACAAACATGCAAGCAAACATCCATTTATGTAAAATATTTTTTAATTAATAATTGATTTTTAAAAGGTATATCAGGGGGGCTGGAGAGATGGCTCAGCGGTTAGGAGCACTGATTGCTCTTCCAGAGGACCCGGGTTCAATTCCCAGCACCCATATGGCAGCTCTCAGCTATTTGAGAATCCAGTCCCAGGGGATCTGACACCTTTACACCAATGCATATAAAATAAAGTTAAATAAATCATTTTTTTAAAGGTATATCAGGTAACTTTTATAAAAGTTATCCAATTTATTGAATCTTTTATTCTTTTCCAGGTGCTTTTTGACCATGTAGGTTGCTTAAAGAAATATGATACTGTGGTGGATATTCTAAAGGACTTCTTTGAGCTCAGGCTTAAATATTATGGATTAAGAAAAGAATGGCTTCTAGGAATGCTTGGTGCAGAATCTGCTAAACTGAATAATCAAGCTCGTTTTATATTAGAGAAAATAGACGGCAAAATAATCATCGGTATGTAAATGTCTACTAAATATTTACAGTGTGGGGTAGCTTTTCCTAGATCGTTTATTGTTTGTAGAGTTTTAGTGATTCTGGGGCTCACATTCAGAGCCTTGTACTTGCTAAGCATGTACTCTGTATTAGCCTCACCCCCACACCCTAGACTGATCATCTAAAGAAATCAAGACTGAATGTTTAGATAGGAAGACTAGAGAACTAAAAGACCTTGTGTGGTGCTGGGGTGTAGCTCAGAGTGGTAGAATGCCTTCCTGACATCCACAGGGTCCTAGGTCTGACCACAGCAACTGCATCAACTTTCTGTGGTGGAGCACATTGTTATCCCAGCACTAGGGACAGGGAGCTCAAGGCTGTCCTCAGCTACATGGTGGATTTTAAACCAGCCCATACATGGGACCTTGTCTGAGAAAAAGACCTTATTTTACTAATTGATCACAAGAAGAGACACTGGTCTGATCTTAAAATGAATAAGGTTATAAATGCCTTTTAAAGAAAAGAAGACTGAAAAAGAGGCAAATCTTAGGGATGTTTGTTTTACATTTTGTTATATTGAAAATTCTATAAGCAATTAGCAGGGTTTAAAGAAAGAAAGGAGTCTTGACTAAATGAGGTATAAGAATAGAGCTTAGAAGATGTAGCTCAACTCTAGCATAACCAACTAAGAAAGCCAGCAATAATTTCTTAAGGCAGGGTTTCTCTGTGTAACAGTACACACCATTACCACCTGATGAAAGCCAGCAATATTAAAAAGTTATAGGAAGTCCCAAAATATAATAGCACCAGTTACTGGTGATAAGACTAATTTTCTCATAGCTTAATAATGTTTGTTTTCATACCTACTTAAAAGCTTTAGCATAGGGCTGGAGAGATGGCACAGAGGTTAAGAGTATTGCCTGCTCTTCCAAAGGTTCTGAGTTCAATTCCCAGCAACCACATGGTGGCTCACAACCATCTGTAATGGGGTCTGGTGCCCTCTTCTGGCCTGTAGGCATACACATAGATAGAATATTGTATACATAATAAATAAATAAATATTAAAAAAGAGGGATCTGTTTTTAAAAAAGCTTTAGCATATCAGCCAACTTATTTGATAGATGCTATTTTGATTCAGGCAAGGCTAAAATGAATGATACTGGGCATGACTAGAATGGAAAAAAGAAAAAGGGGGGTTATTTGGCTGCTTGGAATAGCCCAATCTTCTTACAGAGTGAATATTGAGGGTCTGAATGTATAATCTAAGTTGGAGAGATGGCTAAGTGGTTATAACACTTGTTGCTCTTACAGAGAACCCAGGTTCAGTTCCCAGCACCCACATGGTAGTTCATTACCATCCATAACTCCAGTCCCAAGAGATCTGATGCCTTCTGTCCTGCACAGAATAGTTAAACCTGGGCTAGAAGGGTGCTGGAGAGATGGCTCAGGTCCTGAGTTCAATTCCCAGCCACCATATGGTGGCTCACAACCATTTATAATGAGATCTGATGTCCCCTTATGGCTTGCAGGCAGGCATGCACTGTATACAAAGTAAATAAGTAAATCTTTATAAATAAGTAAAGCCTAGGTTGGGCAGTGGTGGCACACACCTCTAATCCCAGCACTCAAGAGGCAGAGGCAGGCAGGTCTACAGAGGGAGTTTCAGGACAGCCAGGGCTACATGGAGAGACCCTAGCTCAAAAAGGGGAAGAAAAAAAAAAAAAACAACATAACTCATGTCAAGTTAAATTGAAGAAAGAGTGGTACTCCAAAATTATATTGGTAGTGACTTTGACTGTCCCTCAAAGCATAACTGAATACAGCAGACATTGAAAGAGGTCGTGTGCTGTGGTGATTAAGAGCATCGAGCTTTGAGGAGACTGCTAGAGCTTTAAATCAATGAAACATTGCAATAAAAGCCAGAATACAGAATAATTGAGTCACAGACTCTTCAGAGGTGGAGGCTCTAATTCTTTTTGTGGTCTTTGACAGTTATATAGATTTCAGCCTCATCTATATCTAAAAAATCCCCAGGTAATTCACCTTTGTCTTGCTTCACAGAAATTGAGGCAAAACATAGACAGCTGAATTTCCTGTTATGTGGATTTGGGTTTGTTTGGTTTTGGTGTTTCAAGACAGGCTTTCTCTATGTATCCCTGGCTCTCCTGGAACTCTTGTAGATTAGGCCTTGAACTCACAACTGCCTGTCTTTGTCTCCAGAGTGTGAATTAAAGGCGTGCACAACCACCTGGCTCAAATTTTCCAATTTAATCTTGTGACTTGATGTAGAAACACTTTATTCTTTTTTAAAATCTTGTTCAAAGCTATCTCTCCCTCTTTTTTTTTTTCCAATAGAAAATAAACCTAAAAAAGAGTTAATTAAAGTTCTAATTCAGAGAGGATATGATTCTGATCCTGTGAAAGCCTGGAAAGAAGCTCAGCAAAAGGTAATTTCGTTACTGTTTATCTATTGGCTACGGCACACGTGCAGGCAGAGCACCATACACAAAGATAAAATGGGGGAAAATTTTTTAATTAAAAAATGTAAAATCTGTTTTTTTGCATTTCTAGAGGTCACAAGTAAAAAAAATAATCAAGGACTCTATATGTTTGTTTCATGTTCTACATTTTAATTTGTCTTTTAGGTTCCAGATGAAGAAGAAAATGAAGAAAGTGACAATGAAAACAGCGACTCCACGGCAGACTCTGGACCAACTTTCAACTACCTTCTGGATATGCCCCTCTGGTATCTAACCAAGGAAAAGAAGGATGAGCTGTGCAAACAAAGAGATGAAAAGGTCAGTTGTAGAAGAATGATATGGTCAACAGTTAATATTGTTTTGATGGGAAAAACTGTTGTGTGTAAAAATACTATTTGTACATATTTACTACCTCAATTTTTTGTAATCTTATGAAGGAACAAGAGCTCAACACATTAAAGAAAAAGAGTCCATCAGATTTGTGGAAGGAGGATCTGGCTGTTTTTATTGAAGAACTGGAGGTATGTGTTTATAAAATTTATATTAATTATACTTACATTAATACTTATATTAATATTTACAAGCTAGCAGCATGTTCACTCTTAAGTATTTATTTTTCTTATGTGTTTGTGTGTTGAGGGGTGTGGGTAAGTGCAGGTGCTCACAAAGGCCAACGGGGCCAGTCCCCTGGAGCCACAGTTACAGTGTGGGTGCTAAGATCTGAACTCATCCTCAGCAAGAGCAATGAGATCTCTTAACCACTGAACCATCTGTCCAGCTCAAGCAGCATACCTTTTTTATCAAGAAACTTCAGGGCTGGAGAGATGGCTCAGTGGTTAAGAGCATTGCCTGTTCTTCCAGAGGTCCTGAGTTCAATTCCCGGCAACCACATGGTGGCTCACAACCATCTGTGATGAGGTCTGGTGCCCTCTTCTGGCCAGCAGACACACAGACAGAATATTGTATACATAATAAATAAATATTTAAAAAAAAAAAAAGAAAAAGAAACTTCAGCTGGGCGGTGGTGGTGCACGCCTTTAATCCCAGCACTTGAGTTCGAGGCCAGCCTGGTCTACAATAGCTAGTTCAGGACAGGCTCCAAAGCTACAGAGAAACCTTGTCTTGAAAAACCAAAAAAAAGAAACATCACATTTGATAAAAGAAGAAATATAGAAGAAAGAATACATCCCAAAATAAGGCTGGGTATGGTTGCCACTTAGATGTTAAACCTGTAATCTCTGACTAGGTCAGGAACACCAAAATTTTAGGCCAGCCTGGGTTACCCAGTGAGTTCAAGACCAGCCTGAATTATATATGTAATAAGACCCTGTCAAAATCCAAGTACTAGGAATACCATGTGTAAACTTTTGCCCTCTATGCTTAGCACATAAAAAAAAATAGTAACATAAAGGGAAAAAATTAGGCAGAATGTGGTGCACATGACTGTAATTCTAGCATTTGTAAGGAAGATGAGGAGTCGAAGGTCACCCTCAGAAACGGGGACTTGGACACCATCCTGCACAACATGAAAACAAAAGCAGAGAGGGCAATCAAGATGGCTCAACGGGTGAAGCACTTGCTGCCCAAAACTGGCAACCTGTGTTCAAACCCCAGAGGTCAGATAAGGAGGAAGAAGAGAGCTGATTCCACAAAGTAATCCTCTGGTTCCCACATGTTTTCTATGACATGCATGTGCTCACACATACAGTAATGAAAATATATTTTTAAAGGGAGGAGAGAAATATTATTAAATACTAGTTAGCATAAAGTAAATAATGGGAAGAAATACACTAAAATTAATATTTTTACAGAAAAGAACCAGTGTTAAATCACTTTTAGAGGTGGCCCCTCAGTTTCAGAATGTCCTTTGTTACATAAATCTCCTTAGCAATACTTAGTTTCGTAATATTACAAATGTGTGTGTGCATATATACACACATAGCATTTGTCCTTTAACACGGTTTTCTCTTTGTCTTCAGAAAGATTAAATGATGAAATTAGATATAGGCACCCAGTTCTGTCTCTGCCTTCTCAAAGTCAGTCACGTTGTGCCTTCACTAAAGCTGATCACAGATTTATATTAAATTGTAAAAACGGCAAGTTCTTAACTGTTGCTTTTTAGGTATCGTGTCTTCTTCACCTACGAATTTGTTCTCATAATTCTTTTTCATAGGTTGTTGAAAACAAGGAAAAACAAGATGAACAAGTAGGACTTCCTGGAAAGGGAGGGAAGGCAAAGGGGAAGAAAGCACAAACGTCTGAAGTCTTGCCTTCTCCTCAAGGAAAAAGAGTTATTCCCCAAGTGACCATGGAGATGAAAGCAGAGGCAGAAAAGAAAATTAGGAAGAAAATTAAGGTAATACTTTAAGCTTATTTCTCTTTAGAAATGAAATAAATTAAGACCAGTGAGATGACTCAGGTAAATGTTTGACCCCAAGTCTGAACAATCCAAGTCCAGTCCACATGGTGGGAGAAGAGTGCTGACCTCTGAGCATAAATAAGTGTAATACTTTTTTTAAATGGAGCAAGTTATATCTAAATTCCTAAGCCTATTGTTTGGAATGTATCCTGTTTCTGATCCACTTTCCTTTCTCAAGCACCTGATGTTTTTAAATATTTAAGTATAAAATATCATAACTACACCTTTATTTGGATCTCCTTTAATATCTTATGTCTATGGATGTTTTGCCTACATTTGTGTCTATACCATATGCATGTGTAGTACCCACAGAAACCAGAAGACCTTGGATCCCCTGGAACTGGAGTTAATGGTTGTGACCCTCCATGTGGGTGCTGGAGATTGAACCCTGGTCCTCTAGAAGAGTAGCCAGTGCTCTTCACCACTGAGTCATATTCCAGCTTTTGATTTTAGATTTGTTTTGTTTTTTTTTCCAGTTAGAGTCTCAATATATTGCTCTAGCTGTCCTGGAGCTCACTGTGTAGACCAGGCTAGCCTTGAACTCACAGAGATCCTACTGTTTCTGCTCCCGCAGGCTGGGATTAAAGGCGTGCACCACTACTGTCCTCTACTATTCTAGATCTCTTAACCAAAACCCAAAGAAAAATATATTCTTTCACTGTATTTGTGTCTGTGTCTATCTGTATATGAATATTTGAATTTATTATTCCAAATAATTAGACAGAAGTTGAGTGTTTCTGTCTTGCTGGGATTTGTTTCTTACATGTTGCTGTTTTTTTAGAGTGAAAATGTTGAGGGCACGCCTACTGAGGATGGTCAGGAACTAGAAGGCCTTAAACAAAGACTAGAGAAGAAGCAGAGGCAGAAGAGAGAGCCAGGTATTACAACATGTTGAGCAAGGTGGTATAAACTCTATAAGTGTTATTAATATATTCTACATAGATATTCAATGTTTTTGTAGCCTGGATTAAGTATTGTAAAGGAAGGCTGTACATGACTTAGATTTGAGCCTTATGTTGTCTTTGATTTGTTTTAGAAAGATTCTTGTAATATAGCTAGTGACTTGAATTCCTTGGTTGGAATCTAAAATAGCTCCTCCCCTTTCCAGGAAGTCCTGCTTGTTTGTCTTGTTCTACCTTGGCTTCAACAGCCTACAAAAGGGATATATGAGAGCAAATTCATAAGCATTAAAAGCATTATCACAGCCTAGTCTGCCCTTACAATCTGTGTGAGCAAACATGGATGACATAAAGAACAAGAGGTGACTATACAAGAATCCGTTATCTCCTAGTGACCCTCCAGATCTGAGATATCAGCTCTATTCTATATCTCTAGATCTGTTTCTTAGGGAACTTTGATGTTTAGACATTTGTATTGCATTATTTACTATAAAAACATCATTTACTTATGGGGTTAAATGGCCAAACTCTGTACTCTATAGGAATAGAAAATGTGTCTGTTCTACTCACAGTTGTATTCTCAGCGCCATTACATTATGTAGATAATGATGAAGAAACCAGAGTGTATCAATATAGTTAATTTCTGGGCCAGTGAAATGGTGTAACATGTACAGGAGCTTGCCATCACTAGTGACATCCTGAGTTTGATCCCAAGGACCCATATAGCAGAAGGAGAGAACTAACTCCCATAAGTGGTCCTCTAGCCTTCACTCAAGTACCTTTGCCCAAACGCACACACAAATACAGTAATGTAAAACTTTTTTTTGAAGTATGAATCCCTATCTCCTTTGTAGGTACCATGGCAAAGAAGCAAACTACATTGCCATTTAAGCCCATCAGAAAAGGAAAAAAGAGAAACCCTTGGTCCGATTCTGAATCAGATATGAGCAGTAATGAAAGTCATTTTGATGTTCCTCCACGAGAAAAAGAACCACGAAGAGCTACAAGTAAGGAAAAATACAGAACATGCTAGCTGTGCTAAAAGATTTGAATGGCCAATTAACTTCAGGGTACTAAATTCAAGATTACTGCCTGTTAGAACAACAAATAAAATTTTGAAAAATTGAAGCATCTTTTAGGATAATAAACTGCAGTTTAGGTGGTCGGTGGTGCACAGCTTTCATCCCAACACATGAAAGAGGCAGAGCCGGGCAGTGGTAGCGCACGCCTTTAATCCCAGCACTCGGGAGGCAGAGGCAGGCGATCTCTGAGAGTGCTAGGCCAGCCTGGTCTACAGAAGCAAGTTCTGGGATAGCCAGGGCCACACAGAGAAGCGCTGTCTCTAGAAACCAGAAGTTAAAATATGCTTTAGTTTAACTTTTAAGATATATATATATTTAGTATATATATATATATATTCATAAAATGTTAAGTCAGGGACTGGGGAGATGGTGCAGTGGTTAGGAGCACTTGCTGCTCTTCCAAAAGACTGGGTTCAGTTCCCAGCACCCAACATGGCAGTTCACTACAGATTGTAACTCCTGTTCCAGAGGTTCTGACTCCCTCTTCTAGCACCCATGGGTATTGGGTATGCACATAGTATACAAACATACATGCAAAAAAGAAAAAGAAAAAAAAACAAACATACATGCAGGCAAAGCACGCTCATGAACATAAAAGAAAATGATTGCTATGATAACACACAAGTATATACACACAAAAACACAAATTTAAAAAGTACAATGTCACTTCAGCCTATGTTTAAATGTCTTTTTGGTTCCTAACAGCAAAAGCCAAATTTACAGAGGATTTGGATTCAGATGAAGATTTCTCAGGTTTTGATGAAAAGGATGAAGATGAAGATTTTTTCCCATTAGATACTAGTCCACCTAAGACCAAAATTCCACCAAAGTAAGAATTTCATCTAACACAGAATTTATTCATGGCTATTTTAATAGTCACTGGTGTGTTTGTTGATCTTTGTTTGCCACATATAGAATTGATTGTCAGGATGCCTTCTCTGTGTGTTTTCTTTTTTTCAGAAATACTAAAAAAACACTGAAGCCACAGAAAAGTACCATGTCTGGTATGTATTTAATAAAATGACTGGGTGCATGGGAGATGTCTCAGTCAGCTAAGCAAGCGTGAGGACGTGGTCAGTGCACAGCACCTACATAAACGAGCGTACCCCTGTAATCTGAGCACTCAGAATTTAGAGGCAGGAGGATTACAAGTTCAAAGCCAATTTGTGCCATAGAGCAAAGCTCTGTCCCTCCCAAAACTAAAAATTTAAAATTCAGCTAAGTTCTCAGAGTAATACTAATATTCCAAGAAAGTTAAAATGAGAATGCACGTCAGGGACAGAGTAGCACATGGAATGTTTTAAATGCTTTTTGATCATTTTCCTTCCTGTTTGGAATAGTTGACCTTGAAGGTGATGTGAAGGACAGTGTACCAGCTTCTCCAGGCCCTGCTGCTGCTGACTTCCCAGCTGAAACTGAGCAGTTAAAGCCATCTTCCAAACAGACTGCAGCAGTGAAGAAGACAGTAGCCAAATGTAAGCCTGCATCTCTTAGAAGGTTAATTATTAGGGCTAACTGACTTTTCCTAGTCAATTTTAATTTTTTATTCTGAAAATGTCTATTGATGATGAAATTAAGTATCCTAGCTGGGTGGTCATGGCTCGTGCCTTTAATCCCAGCACTTGGGAGGCAGAGGCAGGCAGATCTCTATGAGCTCGAGGTCAGCCTGGTCTACAAGAGCAGTTCCAGGACAGGCTCCAAAGTTACAAAGAAACCCTGTCTCAAAACAAAACAGGAGATGGTGGCACACATCTTTAATCCCAGCAGTTGGGAGGCAGAGGCAGGCAGGTCTTTGTGAGTTTGAGGCTGTCTGGTCTATAGTGCAAGTTCCAGGACAGGCAGGGCTCTATACCTTGACTCAAACAGAATAATGAATGAATGTAGTAGCTTAAAATCAGTGCATTACTCAGATTCTAGACATTATCTAGCGCATTTCTCTGACATGAAGGGAAGGAGTTATAAACAGTTGGAAGTAATCCATGTAATATAATTCAGAAATCGGACTGGAGAGATGGCTCAGTGGTTAAGAGCATTGCCTGCTCTTCCAAAGGTCCTGATTTCAATTCCCAGCAACCACATGGTGGCTCACAACCATCTGTAATGGGGTCTGGTGCCCTCTTCTGGCCTGCAGGCATACACACAGACAGAATATTGTATACATAAATAATAAATAAATATTTTTTAAAAAAGATAATTCAGAAATCAAGGCTGGGGTATGGCTCAGTTGGTAGACTGCTGGTCTATAATATAAAATGCCTTGGAATTGATCCCCAGCACCATATAAACCAGGTGTAGTGGTATATGCCCCCCGGGGCTTTCTTGCTGGCCAGTCCAACTTACTTAGGAACTACAGGTCAGAGAGAGAGAGAGAGAGAGAGAGAGAGAGAGAGAGACGCCTTGTCTCAGAAAGAAGGTGATTATTCTAGAGTTTACAATGAGAAATCACCAAAGGATGATCATGACCAGTACTCATGTTCACTTACAGCCCAGGCTTCAACCTCCACTGCTGCTGGTACTAAAAAGAGAGCTGCACCAAAGGGAACCAAATCAGATTCAACCTTGAGTGCTCATGGCCCTGAAAAGCCTGATCCTGCCAAAGCTAAGAGCAGCCGCAAAAGGAAGCAGTCTTCTTCTGACGATTCTGACTCTGATTTTGAGAAACTAACTTCCAAAGCTTCCGTGAGCAAGGTATTTATTGCTGCTTAATCCTTTTGCTTTGAAACATCTAACTTAGGTTTTGCTCTAAATTTTGCATATTTTTAAAGAAGTAAATTTAAACCTCAGAATTCATTATATTATGTGTAATTTAGCTATAAGAAAGTTAAATCTGTCAGTCAGTGCAACAGTTGCTTTGGACCTTTTTCTTACTACTTAGTAGGAAGTGGTGGTGAAGTCTGGAATGACCCTATTGCATTAACAATATCAAATTACTTGGATTTTCTCTTTTTAGAAATCCAAGGGAGAGAATCAGGATTTCCATGTGGACTTAGATGAGACTGTGGCTCCTCGAGCAAAATCCGGACGAGCAAGGAAGCCTATTAAGTACCTGGAGGAGTCAGATGAGGACGATCTTTTCTGATGTTTTAGGGGATTGTTTTAGGAATGGTTTTACTGAGCTGGATTCATTTTAAAGTTACTTGAAGTTTTTCCCTAACCCCCTCTGAATTTAATTTGGGGAAGACTTTTATAAGACTATTCTAGTGAGTGGGCCCACGTGACCTTTGCCTTTGTACTCTACAGACTGTCCCAATGGTGACCTCACATGATACTGTTTTCTTCTGCTTTGTCTACGTTTTGTGTCTATTTCTTTGGTCTCTAAAATCTTGCTTGAAATTCTTTTGGATTCCACATAATTATATGGTCATTTCGGCATAACAGAACTTATTGATCATATACTAAGCTAAATGAGTATGTTTTCAAAAGTGCCCCCTGCCTCTTCTATTTCCACTAGATATGCGGTAGCATGGTGTTTCTGTTTTCAGTTGTGTAGGTAGAATTCCACCACATAGAACTGGATAATTCTACTACAAATACGGTATTCAACTATGATGTTTTGCATTTTTGTTTAAGCCACGAGAAATTGCTCATACCCTTTTGAACATCATCAGAGGCTGTAGAAAGTCACTTTGACTGTGTCTTCATGACCTCAGCACAGGCAGCAAGGAGGCCAGCTACATGGCGTCCTGACTTTCTTATGATGCCTTTCAAACATGAGATTACAGGGAGTCGTAAAGTGTAGTCCAGTCTGAGTCTCCATACACAGTTTCACCTTGAGAACGCAGAGACCTTTCTGTGCTGTTGTATGTGTTACTTAAGTGCTGTTATCAATGGTTTTTGTAAATATTTAATATGTCTTTCTATTCAGCTTTATTTCAACAATTTTGTACTTTAATAAATGTTCTAAAACAACATTGTGAGTCATTCATTCCTCTTATCTTAACCCACTTTACGTCCTCTCCGCAGTCTGAAATAAAGCCTCTTCACTTCCCTTTCAGGACTGTTACAGCCAGATTCGGCCAAGACTGACAGTCTTTGGCTGGGTGAAGTATACTAAATAAAGAGTGGCAATGTGACCTTTGTTGTTATTTTGTTTTTGTTGGTTTTTTGGTTTTCGAAACTGGGTTTCTATAGGTATTCCTGGAACTTGCTTAGTAGACTAGCCTAGCCTCGAACTCAGAGATGCACCTGCCTGGGCCTCCTGAGTGCTGGGATTAAAGGTGTGTGCCACCACCGCCCGGCTCAGCCTGCTTTCTTATAGAACCACCAGCCCAGGGATGGCGCCACCCACCATGAGCTGGGCTCTCTCTCATTCATCACTATTGAGAAAATGCCTTACAGCTGGATCTCATGGAGGCATTTTCTCAACTGACTGTAGTTTGTGTCAAGTTGGCACACAAAACTGGCCAGTACATGCATATTTCATTTTGTTATTTGGGTTTTATGAGATAGAATCTTTTTTTTTTTGGTTTTTCGAGACAGGGTTTCTCTGTAGTTTTGGAGCCTGTCCTGGAACTAGCTCTTGTAGACCAGGCTGGTCTCAAACTCACAGAGATCCGCCTGCCTCTGCCTCCCAAGTGCTGGGTTTAAAGGCGTGCGCCACCACCGCCAGGCCGAGATAGGATCTTTTATAGCCCTGGCTGACCCTCAGACTAACTACAAAGCAGAAACTGACCTTGAACTCCTGATCTCCTTCAGCCCGCCAAGTGCTAGGATTAAAGTTGTCCACCACCACCTAGCTTGGTCCAGTTTTACTTAGAATCTTTTTCATGGCTGCTGAATTGTCTATGTCCTCTGCACTCAGGATATGTAGGTATCATGCTAGGAATGTAACTTCATTGGTAGAGTCACAAGACACAGGATGAAGTCCCTCTCACTATGTAAGTATAGTATAGTATGGTAACTTCTGCCAGTAATCCTAGCACAAGACAGGTAGAGGCAAGGGCATCAAGAGTTCAAGGCCACTCTGTTAAGTTTGGGTTTTTTTGGTTTGGTTTGGTTTTGGGTTTTCAAGACAGTTTCTTTGTGTATCCCTGGCTGTCCTGAAACTCATTACGTAGACCAGGCTGGCCTTGAACTCAGAAATTCACTTGCCTCTGCCTTCTGAGTGGTGGGAGACAGATACCCTATCTCAAAACCAAAAAAAAAAAAAGCCTACTTTAACCAATTAAGCTCTATTGGGAGCAACTGGTTAGAGAAAAACGGTAAATCCAATTCCTTTCTTAACCTCTTACATCAGAATTCACTCAAGGTACACTTGAGTTTTACTTTTCATGCTAGGGTGTAAAGTCCACAGCCTGCTGTGTGTTCTGGATATTAAACCAAAGCTACCACCCCACCCAAGATTAAATATTTAGTGTCAAAGGATAAGAAAATGTTTCCAGTGGGCTGAGATGGCCACCAAAACCTGACCGCCTAAGTTGGATCTTTACCAAGAGATAGTTGGTAAAGTTTCAATAATAAAGTGGAAAGTTACCTAAATTTCCAACAGTCAAGGACATAGGAGCAGACAATAGGATTAGACTTGGTGAGTGCTCACTAAGCAATTGTACCTCTTGACATTGTCATGTTGCTGAGGGAAAGAGGCAGCTTCAAGGCAAAGGTGGAACCCAAATCCATATAAGAAAAGTCGGAAATAGGTGTTCTGATTGGTCACGAGCTTCTCAGAGCAGTTAGAGACTTGACCACTGACTACTCAAGTTACTAACATTCAAAGGAATCGTTTGAGATCTACCACTAAGAGTTTGGTAGTTAGAGGCATTTAGACCCTTTAGAGAAATTGTTTGCTTCCTGTATATATGAAGCATTCATAAATGTTTATTACAAATAGTTATTGAGAGGAGGGGCCCAAAAGCTCAGCGTGTACGGCAGAGACATGACTAACCAGGGGGCTTGCTGGCCAGCCGGTCCAGCTGCAGCTGTGCTCCATGTTCAATAGAGACCCTGCCTCAAAAACTAAATGGTAAAAAAAAAAACACCCAGTGTTGACTCTGGCCTCTATACAGGTGATGCACCCACCCAAAAACATGAACACATGCATATAATGTACACACCAAAAACAGTGATTCAGACCTATGCAATATCTAAAACTTTCTTAGTAATTCCACTTGGATAGCTTGTCTGAACAAGAGCTGGTGTGGTAGTGCACCTAGTCTGTAGCACCAAGAGACCCTATGTAAGTGTGTTGTAGAGCTAGAGATGGCGCAGCAGTTTCAATTGCTCTTACGGAGAACCTGTTCAGTACCCAACACCTGCCAGGATAGGCTCCAAAGCCACAGAGAAACCCTGTCTCGGAAAAAAAAAAAAAAAAATACGCAACACCTCCATCAGGAGGCTCACAAACACCTGTAACCCCAGCCCCAGGAGATCCAACACCTCTGGCCTCCTGAGAAACTGAACTCATGTATATGCTCCCCTCAACACACACAAGTAATTAAAAGTAATAAAAGCAAAACGTTAAGAAATGTTACCCAGACCACCTAGTTGGGCATGTAACTCAAGTTCAAGAACAGACGGTTCAGCCGGGTGGTGGTGGCGCACGCCTTTAATCCCAGCACGCGGGAGGCAGAGGCAGGCAGATCTCTGTGAGTTCGAGACCAGCCTGGTCTACAAGAGCTAGTTCCAGGACAGGCTCCAAAACCACTGAGAAACCCTGTCGAAAAACAAAAAAAAAAAAAAAAAAAAAAGAACAGATGGTTCAGTTAGTGACGCCTCCATCTCTTAAGCCAAAGGTATCTATTAAAGCATAATTTACACAGGTGGGAAACTGGGAACAGCCTTGATGTCCAGCAGCAAAATTAGTTCAATTGAGCCAGGTTTGTCTCATACCTGTAATCTTTGCACTGCTGAGAGAATCTCTGCAAGTTCAGTCTGAACTACAGAGTAAGACCCAACTCCACCAACTTGTTTCCTGACCTCAACATATTTGCTATATGGCACATCAGACACCCTCAATAATGATGATGATGATGATGATGATGATGATGATAATGATGTACCCCACAATAATGATTTTAATAATAAATATTAGGGGCTAGAGAGATGACTTAATGATTAACATTTGTTGATCTTGTAAAGGAGCAGGGTTCAATTCCCAGCACCTACTTCAAATCCATCTATAACTCCAGATCCCAGAGATCTAATACCTTCTCTGACTGCCTCAGCCACCAAGCACTCATATGTGCACAGACATACATGGAGGCAAAAAACTCATATACATAAAATTAAAACTATAAAACAACCCAGGCAGTGGTGGTGCAATATTTAATCCCAGCACTCTGGAGGCAGAGGCAGGCAGATCTCTGTGAGTTCAAGGACAGCCTGGTCTACAGAGGGAGTTCCAGGACAGCCAGGGCTACACAAATTCTGTCTTAAAAAAAAACTTTAAAATGAGATGAAATTAAAAAATTATTACATAAAATTTAAAATGTAGCGGGGCGGTGGTGGCGCATGCCTTTAATCCCAGCACTCGGGAGGCAGAGGCAGGTGGATCTCTGGGAGTTCGAGGCCAGCCTGGTCTACAAGAGCTAGTTCTGGGACAGGAACCAAAGCTACAGAGAAACCCTGTCTCGAAAAACCAAAAAATAAAACAAAATAAAATAAAATTTAAAATGTACTCACATTGCAAGTATCAGTAGTTCTTTTTCAAAACAGACAAAAATAGCTTCTTTTTATTATTGCTGAGTATTATTCCATTGTGTGGGTTTGTTGATCCACTCACCTGCTGATGGACATTTGGATTGTTTCCAGTTGGGCCTATTGTAAATAAAGCTGTTGTGAATTGTATAGTATGTATCCATTTCACGCTTTTTTCACAGTGGGTGGGATTCCTGGCAGAGGGATCCCCCGCCCCGTGTTTTACTCTACAAACTGAAGAGCTGTCTTTCCGAACATGGTTTCATTTATTCTCCACCCTAACATTTTCCTCCTGTTTCTTTGTAAATGTTACACTCACCTACCTCAGGTTGCCCCAGTTCAAATCAAAAGATATACCAGCAAATGTTATTTTAGCTGAAGGAAAGGAAGCTCGGTCTACAGCCTCGTCTTCTGACTCCAGTGTCTCTCAATAACTTGCCAGGAGCAGTTTCAAACTTGGTCCAGGGAGGGCGTGGCAGCCACTGGTTTAGGGTTGACCAGATTGCAGTTCTGCCTGCATCCTCCTCCCCAGATGCTGGAGAAGACATCAGAGCGCTCTCACGACCACACCAGCTACAGAACCGCAAAATAAGCCTGTGGTAATGACAGGACCAGGCGGTGTGCCACCATTGTGGCTGTGTACATACAGATGCACATAGAGATACAGGCTTTTTTTTTCTTTTTTTTTAAATATTTATTTATTATGTATACACTATTCTATCTGTGTGTATGCCTGCAGGCCGGAAGAGGGCACCAGACCTCATTACAGATGGTTGTGAGCCACCATGTGGTTGCTGGGAATTGAACTCAGGACCTTTGGAAGAGCAGGCAATGCTCTTAACCACTGAGCCATCTCTCCAGCCCCGAGATACAGGCTTTTTGTTTTGAGAGTCTTGTTCTATAGTCCAGGATAGCCTAGAGCTTGCAATCCTCCTGTCTCAACATCTGCAGTACAGGAATTACCCATTTGTGTGTTTTTTTAAAGATTTATTAATTATGTATACAGTATCTGCATGTATCCCTGCAGGCCAGAAGAGGGTACCAGATTTCATTATAGATGGTTGCTGGGAATTGAACTCAGGACCTCTAAAAGAACAGTCAGCGCTCTTAACCTCTGAGCCATCTCTCAGCCCCTCCAGAAATTACCCATTTGTACTATACCACCTGGGCGCCTAACTTTGACATTTCCAAACACCAGCAACTCGGACCAGCCTGCGGGCAGGGCTTTGAAAGATGCTTCTCTTTCGTTCGTTCTTCTGTAAAGTCTATGTGTATGAGTGTATGACTATGCATCACATGTGTGCCTGGTGCCTGAGGAAGACAGAAGAAGGCATTGGCTCCTGGAACTGGGGTTACGGATGGTTTCAGGTTGACATGTGGGTGCTTGTTGTAGGGGCTGCGGGCTACATTCCTGCCACCCAGCTCCTGACCGCCTGGCTAGCTTATGCCCCAAAATAACGACACACAAACTGTATTCATATAAACACTGCTTGGCCCATTTCTATTAATGTGTGTAGCACCATGAGGTGGTGAATTACCAGGGAGATTCTAGCCTACGTTCATCTTGGGTCAGAGCTTCATCGCATCTGCCTCAGAGAGGAGAGCTATGGCGTCTGTCTGAGGCGTCTTACCTCCCAGCATTCTGTTCTGTTTACTCCACCCACCTATGTTCTAACCTATTAGGGCCAAGCAGTTTCTTTATTAATTAACCAATGACCTTCCTCCATCAGGTGCTGGAAACCAGACCCGGGTCTTCTATAAGTTCTCTTAAACCCTGAGTCATCTCCCTAGCCCCAAGCTGGATATAGCTCACTGGCAGGGTGCTTCCTTAGTCTGCATGAGGACCTAAATTCCATCCCTAATAAGAATATAGACACACCCCAATGCCACTTGAACCTATAGGAGAATTGTCATAAATTCAAGGCCAGCCTAGGCTACCTGTAAGCTTGTCTTAAAAAAAAAAAAAAAAAAAAGATGAGCCAGGCAGTGGTGGTGCAAACCTTTATTCCCAGCTCTTGGGAGGCAGAGGCAGGAGGATCTCTGTGCACTCAAAGCCAGCCTGGTCTACATAGTGAGTTCTAGGACAGTCAGGGCTATGTAAAGATAACTTGTTTCAAAACACAAAAGAAAACAACTTTAAAAAGATGGAGCATGTGGGGGAGGGCTGGAGAGATGGCTCAGAGGTTAAGAGCATCACCTGCTCTTCCAAAGGTCCTGAGTTCAATTCCCAGCAACCACATGGTGGCTCACAGCCATCTGTAATGAGGTCTGGTGCCCTCTTCTGGCCTGCAGGAATACACGCAGACAGAATATTGTATACATAATAAATAATTAAATATTTATATATATTAAAAAAGATGGAGCATAGGTAATGAAATGGTTCAGCCTGATGACCCACGTTCAATTCCTGGGACCCATGTCCTGCAAGGAGAGAAATAATTCCCAAAGTTGTCCTGTGACCTCAACATGCATGTTATAGTACATGCATGCATACACACACACACAGACACACACACATGCACTCAGTCCCTCACACGTAAACATACACACATCTATAAGTATAAAACCAAAAATTTCAAAGCGTCAGGCGACAAGGTAGCTCAGGGGGTAAAAGCACTTGCTACACAAGCCAGCCTGACCACCTGAGTTTGGAACCTGGAATTCATGGAGGAAGAAGAGACCCAGCCCCTAGAAGTTGTCATCTGACCTCCACATATATGTGACGGCACATATGTAGGATACACACACACACAGTACTAATCATGTTTTTAAGATCCAAGGGGCTGGAGAGATTGCTCAGTGATTAGGGTCATATGTTGCTCTTCTAGAGGTCACCAAGGTCTGTTCCGAGCACAAACCATCCTGCCCCCAGGGTGCCTTACAACTGCTGTAACTCCAGCTCCAGGGGGATCCGCTGTCTCCTGCAGGCACCTGCACACATGTTCACACCTGCACCCACCCACACGAGCACACACACACACACATACACTTTCTAGGTTTTTTTTTTTTTTTTTTTTGTTTTTCGAGACAGGGTTTCTCTGTGGTTTTGGAGCCTGTCCTGGAACTAGCTCTTGTAGACCAGGCTGGTCTCGAACTCACAGAGATCCGCCTGCTTCTGCCTCCCGAGTGCTGGGATTAAAGGCGTGCACCACCACCACCCAGCCTTGTTTTGTTTTTCAAGACAGGGTTTCTCTGTGTAGCCCTGGCTGTCCTGGAACTCTTTCTGTAGACACAACTGGCCTCGAACTCAGAACTCCCAAGATTAAAGGTGTGTGCCACCACTGCCTGGCCTTAAAACATTTTTTTAGGGCTGGAGAGATGGCTCAGTGGTTAAGAGCATTGCCTGTTCTTCCAAAGGTCTTGAGTTCAATTCCCGGCAACCACATGGTGGCTCACAACCATCTGTAGTGAGATCTGGTGTCCTCTTCTGGCCTGCAGACATACACACAGACAGAATATTGTATACATAATAAATAAATATTTTTAAAAAACATTTTTTTAATCTTAGGAAACATTCAAGCCCTTCCGCACCCCAGTCTCAGAGCTCTACCTCCAATTCCTGAGCTCTCTGGTCACTCAGATGAGCCCTTGCAGGGCCCAGGCTCTACTCACGGGACAGAGGTTATGTTCCCAAAGTGGGATGGAAGGCTGAGAGGGATGGAGCCTTCACGTGAGGTAATGAGGGAAAAGGGTTGAGGTTGGTTGTCAGCTACCCTTGAAGAAAGGCCTAAGAAGTGCAGTGGTTTGGAAGGGTCTAGAATAAGATGACAAGCCAGTCCAGAAAGGCTTCTCTTCTTTCTCAGCTGGTGAGGGCAAGGACTGGGAACACCAGGTAACTCCAGTGCCCATTCCAGTATGGAGAGCCAGCACCAGAAGTGAACCTATGACCCTGACGGTATTCTCCCCTCCTGAGGGTACAGACTACACTTCCCATCCTCCATTTGCCCATGGGAGTAGACATAGGAGCCCGCTCTGGCTAAAGATGTATGAGAAGAATGGATACAGGTCCGTCCTGGACTCTCCTAAGACGCTGTGTGGACGCTGTGTGGAGCAGGGTTTGGGTGATGATGGCTTGGTGTCTACTGCATGGCAGTGTGGTCCTCTACCCTTCTTAGGAAGGAAGACAGCAGCTTCTTGGTTAACAAAGCCATTGGTTGGTATTCTTGCTGCTACAAAACCAAACAGTAAAGAACTCCAGATCCAGGTGGTGGGGCACACATTTAATCCCAGCACTTGGGAGGCAGAGGCAGGTGGATCTCTGTGAGTTCAAGGCCAGCCTGGTCTACAGAGCAAGTTCCAGGACAGGCTCCAAAGCTACAGAGAAACCCTGTCTCAAAAAGAGAGAGAGAAGAAAAAGAATTCTAGAGCCAAAGGAGATATCCAAGCAGAGGAGGGGGGTGGGTTCTGTAAGAACTACATACAGCACCCAAGAGCGTGGAAGCCAAGGTCAAGTATGAGGTACCAAGGGAGGAGGGAGAAGCTAGGCCGTGGAAAAGGTTCAAAGGCTCAGGAGCTGTGCAGGTTGGAAGGTGGCTACAGAAGGACCGGAGAACACCCACCTCTTTCCCCACCCGAGCCCCTTCCCCACTTGGGTGCCAACCCTCCGCCCGGGCCTGTACATTTTGCAAGCTAATCGGATACCGAACAGGGCGCTTACTGGACTGAAGCCCAGGAGAACAGGGCAAGCAGCTGGCATGGAACCGGGACGCTACAAGCTTGCTGCCATCCCTCTCGCTGCCCCTTATCCAGCCAGCGGCTATTTCAGAGCATCTACCGTGGCCCCAAGTGTTCTAGGTGCTGGGGGTGACATGGAAGGAAGCACCCCAAGTCCCATCACTAACATTGCTTACATGTTTAGCTGAACAGAGAGGACTGGTGTAGAGGAGAAAGGCAGGGAGGGATGGGAAATAGGAATTAAGTTCAAACACAGCAACGCCACTGAGAAGGCTCTGTGTCCAGGAACGACTCTACGCAGCCGCTTGTGACTTGTTTGTTTCATTTTCAAAATATTGCCATGTATGGGCTACAGTACTGCCGTGAACTTGCCAGTTACAGACGCATGCGTGCCCCTGTGTATGACCATGAGCGGCTGTTGCAGGGCTCTGGCACCACAGCCCGATAGCCAGGCTGAGGTGTCTGGGACACAGAGCTCCTCAGCCCAGTTCTTCTTCAAGCAGGGCCCAGAAGGGCCAGTGCCACTAGGGCTGGGTATTGTCAGCAACACCTCCCAGCCTGCCCAGTGCTATCTGGGCAGGGGCCTGGGTCCTGGAGATTGCAGAGTCTCCTCTGGCATCAGGAGCTTGGGGGTGGGAGGACGGGGCAGGGTGACCATGGGCTCCCTACCCTAGCCACCGCTCTAGCACGTGTTTCCCCTCCCTGCAGGCACAGAGTGGGGCGGGGTGGGGTCTGGTAGGCTTTTTCCAGGCTGATGAAGCCGGAGTGACAGGGATGGGCTGGGACCATTCCCGGACAGTTAGGAGAGATGAGACGTGACCCCGAGCCTCCACGGCTGAGAACTAAAGCCAGTGGCAGAGGTCACCGTGAGCGCCCCACCTCACATCCTGTTTGCCAAATGTGGGGCTCTAGCACGTGCTATTTTCTTGGATTTTATCCAGGGCAGCACCCCCACACCCAGACCTGTTTCTACCGGACCCTGCAGGAGGGTGGAAACGGTCAAGGGCACACCCGTGCTGGAGTTAAACCAAAGGTTTTTTTCAGATCAGGCTAGACCCCTGCCTGAGCCAATGGAAAGAGAACACATTTCCCATCAGGGGACCCGCTGTTGACAGACAGAAACCCGTGCAGGCCTTCGTGCCTGACTGGGGGAGCAGTATCACAGAGAACAGGGTGACTAACGGCCTTCCCCTTCGCAGGGATAAGCATGGCCACCTCCAGTGGCCGCAGGCACCCTCAGCCCCACACAAGACCCTGGGGAAGCCCAGCCTGGTTAGGGAGCCAGGATAGCCCCCTAGTGTGCTATACTGTGCTCCAGAAAGCTAAGGCCCAGCAAGACCAGGATCTGCCGTTCCCTGACTGAGCATCTATGACTAAGGAGCCCCGGCTGTAAACAGTGTCCCCCACCTGGGTTGCTGAAGACTGTACTAGAGAGGAGGGGCAAAGAGAACATTTCAGCCTGAACTGTCTTCCTCGCCCACTCGGCTCCCCCTCAGGATCTTCCTCACTCTTCTCCTCGGGACAGAACACCCCTGCTCCTAGGTGTTGGAAGACACTCAGTGGAGAGGCCTTGGTGGAAGCTCTGGCTGCTGTCAGCCTTATGAAGCGCTACACTCTTCACAGGAAAGCTAGAAGTTTCTGGAAAGGAGAGAGCTCAGAGCCTTTGCTTAACCACAGGAGCCAGCCACTCTCCACACCTTCATGCCGTCCATACCGAGTTCTTCCAGGCACCAAGCTCTGAGCTCCCATAACATAACTGAGACCTGAACTTGGATGGGCACCTAAGCTGGGTGTGATGGTGTATACTTAATGCCCTGGCACTTAGGAGACTGAGGCAGGAGGATCAACACCTCCAGGGCAGCCTGGCCTATACAGTCAGTCAGCCGAGCCCAGGCCAGCTTGAACTACACTGAGATTCTGTCTCAGAGCAAAGTAAGATGCATCTTGGCGCTTCGCCTTCTCAGGTGACCATGAGATTCTGACCCACATGACCAAAATGGTTCATCCAAGGTCGAGTGCCCTAGAGCCGAAGTCAAAAGCCATCGGATATTCATTGCCTCCTAAAAAAAAAAAAAAACACGGTATCTCCCTCTGACTCTTTCAAAAGGGGTCAGTTAGTTGTGCGGACCTTGTTCTGAGTTTTGGGAGTCTGTCGGGAGGGTTTCCATGATTCCTCTGCTCCCTCAACAAAAGATGTGGCTCTAGTTGACCTCAGTCCATCACCAGACAGCTATGGGACGGGGGCATGGGAGGGGGTGAAGGGTGGAAAGGGAGGACCCAGCAAGGGGTGTGGTCCCGGGTCTGATCCCAGGGTGGAGCCAGACAGCAGGGTCACCCTGTCCCTTTAAGAGAAGGGGGAGAGCTAGCCCCTCTCAGCCATCCTGTCCTGTCATCCACCCCAGCCAAATCCGAAAAGGAAAATGAAAGAGGGATCAAGAGGAACAGGTCCCAGCTGTCTCCCAAGGTCCTGCTCTCAGCTCTAAGCACAGGCCCCAGGGTAAGTAGAGTCGGGAGGGATCCAGAGGCCAAGGGTCTACGGGGACATGGTGTGTTCTGTATGTCAGGGGAGGCTTACAGGAGATGCTTGACAACTGCTTGGGGGCTGCGGGAGGCGCTGTTCCCATTCCCCTTGGCCCGAGGTAGGAGAGCGAGGAAAGGGCAGATTAACGGCGAGAAATTCCTAAAGCAGGTTTCTGTGTCAGCCTCCAACGGTGAGGAAGAAAAGAAAGGAGACAGTGGGGGCTCACCCGGCCTGGCCTTCCCCTTGCTCCCAGGAGTCTCAAAGGGAACGAGGAATTCCGGACTCCAGCAATCGCTCTGACTCCTAGAGATCATCCTGGCGCAAAGAGCCAGGCAGGGGCTGGCCCTGCCGAACAACCTAGAATCTGAGAGATCACAGGGTCTAGCCAAGCAGGCCCGGGCGGGGGTGCGGAGGAATCCCGCCTCAGCACCCCTTTAAGCCCAGGTGAAGGGATCCCATAGCTGAGGACGGACTCACCTACTATCCTCACACTCAGACTCATTGAACCCCACAACATCTCTGACCCCTGGTGCCCTCCAAGGTTTGAAATTGTGGTGGGCGTGGAGAGGTGGGGGTCAGGTCCATTCCAGCCTCTGATTACCCCCCTTCCCTTGTCCCCAGCGTCATGGGGGAGTGGGCGTTCCTAGGCTCCCTGCTGGACGCGGTGCAGCTGCAGTCGCCACTCGTGGGTCGCCTCTGGCTGGTGATCATGCTCATCTTCCGCATCCTGGTGCTGGCCACGGTGGGAGGTGCCGTGTTCGAGGACGAGCAGGAGGAGTTCGTGTGTAACACGCTACAGCCCGGCTGTCGCCAGACCTGCTACGACCGCGCCTTCCCGGTGTCCCACTACCGCTTCTGGCTCTTCCACATCCTACTGCTGTCGGCGCCGCCGGTGCTGTTCGTCATCTACTCCATGCACCAGGCCAGCAAGGAGGCGGGTGGTGCGCAGCCGGCCACGCCGTGCACGCGCGGGCGTCCCGAGGCCCCGTGCGCCCCGTGCTCCCTGCGCGCCCGCCGCGCGCGTCGCTGCTACCTGCTGAGCGTGGCTCTGCGCCTGCTCGCCGAGCTGGCCTTCCTGGGTGGCCAGGCGCTGCTCTACGGCTTCCGCGTGGCCCCGCACTACGCGTGCGCCGGCCCGCCTTGCCCGCACATCGTCGATTGCTTTGTGAGCCGGCCCACTGAGAAGACGGTCTTCGTGGTCTTCTACTTCGCCGTCGGGCTGCTCTCCGCGCTGCTCAGCGTAGCCGAGCTGGGCCACCTGCTTTGGAAGGGTCGCCAGCGCGCGAAGCTGCTCCCGCCGCCGCCACCGCCCTCTCTGCCTTCGCAGCGAGCGGATCCAGACCCCTTCGGCCCGCCGGCCTACGCGCACCGCGCACTGGCCGGCGACAGCGAGGGCGAGGGCGACAGCGGCCACAGCAAGGCTTCGCTGGCCACCGTGCGTCAGGACCTGGCCATCTAGCGGCGAGGTCCGAGGCCGAACCTTCAGTAGCACTGGGGTCCTTGGAGGCAGAAGGGAGAAGTGGCTTCTCGCTGCGTAGGACCCTGCCTGAGCTGAAGATGGGAAGAGGGGTACACCCCCACTCCCGGAGCAGAAGATGCAGGACCACCGGGGTTCGGGTCGGGGTAGCGTCGCACTTCCTAATATTGGTTGCACCAGCGTGCTAGGATTGCTTTGAATCGGGGAGGCTGTGATCCCAGCGGAAAGGGAGGATGCCAGGGACCTTGAGAGGAAGCAAACCAGGCCAAGGGCAATGAGTGATCTGATTGTTCTACCGGGGGCAAAATCAGCAACGACGGCAGCATTCCCAGGCCCCCTGCTTGGTCAGAGAAGTCCTTTTCCCAGTGGGCTCTCTGTGCACACATACACGCACACCTGGATACGCGGCGATGGGTTGGGTGCTCGTGCACATTAAACCTCCGTGGGCTGTGTGTGTGCTTGCATGTGTACACCCTCTGAGAGGTCCGTCCACACATGCATGTGCACACTTGTATACACCTCACAGGTAACAGGAGGTACAGACCTGTGTTCACGCATGCATGCACAGACATGCACATAGATGTCCTTGTGGGCTCTGTGTGCAAGCATGTGTGCATGCATCCTACGTAAGCTTTGTGTACACACCTATACACACACATTCTGTGTGTGCATCTGCTAACACTGTCATTTACTACCAGAACCCAATGCCAGTGGGAGCCATAATGGCTTTCTCCTTACTGACCTAACCCAGCCACCTGTGAGGCCATCGGTGCCCCCGTCCCTGTCCCCAACAGAGGGGGAGGAAAGTCTTGTCCAGCCGTCATCTTGTAGGTTTAAGCCGCCATCCATGCTCTGCAAGCCTCACTGGGAGTGGGCCGGAAGATACAGCAGGCAGTGTTGTTCTTTTGGCTTCCATCTCTACTCTTCCCACCCGCCATCGTCCCTATAGTCTGTAAACGTGGTTTGAGGTCCTTCCATCCTTAGGGAAAGTTGCCCCGAGACAGATTTGTTCCTGGGTCCCCATTCCCTTGCAACTAGCCTTCGTCTAGCACAGACTTTGAAAGAGTTGCCCCATGGCTACCTCATCCTTTCCTATCCTTCCTCACCTGCCTTCCTCCATCGCCCGTGTGGCCACTCTGAATACACCAGGACCAAGTGAGAAGTCCTGATAGAGCAGGGCTGCCCCTCCTCGGAACCTCAGACTCCATTAGACATGTTGCCGGGTCATACCTTTAGCCACCGCACCCCAAAATATGTCATCACCTTCCTGAGGGCTTTCTACCTTAGCCCCCGGGGGATCCCTGTCATTCGGACACAGCCAGCCCTTTCCCTCAAGCTTCCTGCATGTTGGGCTCTCTTGGTTAGGCCTCCGAGATGGCCATCTTGCCTTCTGTCACACCAGGCTGAAGTTTTGCTCACACCCACTTCGGACGCCAGTTTTAGACACATTCTTGGGTGTAGTCTCTTTCTGAAGCCCTGCCCCGAGGCTGCCTGCCTTTGCCCTTTGGGCTCACTTGAAAGAAGCAAGTGCCTCCAACAGGGGCTCTCCCTGCCCCCCCCAGCTGGAGTCAGCACCCCATGTCCCAGCCCTTCTGCTGGATGGTCACACGGACTCCTGGGCTTGGCATGTGGTCACTATTTTGGGAGAGAAAATGAAGAGTTACAGGGGCCCCCGCCGTCAGTATGCTCATGTCTGTGCTCCCAGTGGACACATCTGGCTACAGCCTAGACCCCTCCACACAAGCACAGATGTGGCTGTCCAGCTGTTTTCCAGAGAACAAGCCACTCAACAAATACTGTTCAAGGTCAGCATCTTTCAGTACAATTGTACGTGAGGCATAGTGTAATTTGTGTTTGTTTGTTTGGTTTTGGTTTTCGAGACAGGGTTTCTCTACATAGCCCAGGCTGTCCTGGAACTATGTAGATGGGGCTCCCTCAAAAATCACTAAGTCTGCCGGGCGATGGTGGCGCACGCCTTTAATCCCAGCACTCGGGAGGCAGAGGCAGGCGGATCTCTGTGAGTTCGAGACCAGCCTGGTCTACAGAGCTAGTTCCAGGACAGGCTCCAAAGCTACAGAGAAACCCTGTCTCGAAAAAAAAAAAATCACTAAGTCTGCCTGTCTCTGTTTCCTGAACGCTGGAATTAAGGGCCTGGGCCATTGCATCCAATTTGCAATGTAATTTCAAATTTTCCTGTAGCCACATTAAAAGAAAAAAAAACAGTTGAGACGGATGTAAGTGGTATTTTCTCTAACCTGCTTTACCCCAAAACATCTCCATTCCAGAACATTGTCAATATTCAGAAGTATTACAGAGATATTTCCCATTCTTTCTCAGAAATCTTGTGTGAGCTTTACACGTAAAGTACAGGCCAGGTCAAGTCAGCCCATTCCGCACACATGGCTTAGTGGCTACCACATGCAGCACTGATCCAGATGTTGGGCTGCAGCACAGATCCAGATGTTGGACTGCTGCAGGTCGGCATCTCTGCTCTCAGAGCCTGCCTTCTGGTGGGAAAGATATCACAAAAAAAGATAAGGGGAAAGTGATGTCCCTGAGGAGGTGACATCCCAGAGGCCAGTTGTGAAGCTCTTTCAAGAACAGCATGCAGGTGGCAAGTGCCACAGCCAACAAAGACACTAGAGTGACCGGAGCTGAGTGAGCAATGGCCCTGTGGTGGGGCCAACCAACTAGAAACAGTTCTGCCTTTCTTAGTCGTTCCTCTCCATTATTGGCTCCACCATGTGTGGGGGCACCTCTACCAGCTGCTGTACCCACCATCTTCAGCAGGGGGGCACCTCTACCAGCTGTTGTATCCCCATCTTCAGCAGAGGGGCACCTCTACCAGCTGCTGTATCCCCTGTCTTCAGTGGGGGGCACCTCTACCAGCTGCTGTACCCCCATCTCTGGGGAGGCACCTCTACCAGATACTGTACCCCCATCTCTGGGGAGGCACCTCTACCAGCTGCTGTACCCCCATCTTCAGCAGGGGGGACCTCTACCAGCGGCTATACACCCCATCTTCAGCAGGGGGGACCTCTACCAGCGGCTATAAACCCCATCTTCAGCAGGGGGGACCTCTACCAGCGGCTATAAACCCCATCTTCAGCAGGGGGCTGTACCACCCATCTTCAGGGGGGCACCTCTACTAGCGGCTGTATCCCCATCTTCAGTGGGGGGACACCTCTACCAGCTGCTGTACCCCCATCTTCAGCCCCCCTAGGAGTCATTGGTCACCCACACCTCTCACTTTGCTACATCATCATCACCTCCTGATCTACCCAGGGTCAGCTGGGCCTAGTGCTCCCCCACAGCCTCTGTTCAGGAGGCCCTGCTAGCTCCATCTGAAGGGCCTGTCTTGCTGGCTTAAATCTCCCTTCAGGGTCAAATCCTGCTGCTGCAGCCCCTGTCCCGGCCTCTGCAGCCTTGCTGTCTCCATATTGGCTCTCACAACCAGACCTGAGTTGCTGATAAATTCTGATCATGCCTAGCCACCTCATTATCCCCATACCTCACCAAGGTCCTGCAGGGGTGGGCAAGCGCTCACCCACAAAGATTCCCTCCCGAGTATCAATGGGGAGACACTTCTGACTGGGGTTCCTTAACCTCCTGAGTCCCTCTGCTTATGGAGGATAGACCATGGAACAGGACAGAGCTCCCCTGACCCCAGGGGACAAGGCCACAGTCCTTCAAATAGCACTATGAGCATTCAGAGAGTAGAGGCGGCTGAGGGAGTTCAGTTTGGCCAAGTGCTTGCGGAGCATGCAGGAACTGTGGGCTTGATACCCTAGTGTGGTGATAAAAGGCTGTAATCCCAGCACTTGGAGGATGGAGGCAGGAAAATGCCATCTCACCAGCCCACACACACTTTTGGGAATGTTCCGTTGGACATTCACATAGTGGAAAATCACTTTGTGGGGCTGGAGAGATGGCTCAGGAGTTTAGAATCCATCCTGTTCTTCCAGGACTCAAGTTCAGTTCCCAACACCCACGCCAGGAAACTCACAATGGCACCTAACTCCATCTCCAGGGGATCCAGTACCCTCTTCTAGCTTCTGGAGATGTCTGCACACACACACATAGACTCATCAACACATAAGGGAAATAAAAAGTCAAACTGTAAAATGTGTTTGTTGTTTGTTTGTTTGTTTGTTTGTTTGGGGACACTGGACTGACTCCTAGAGATCATCCCGGCACAAAGAGCCAGGCAGGGGCTGGCCCTGCAGAACAACCTAGAATCTGAAAGACAGGGTCTAGCCAAGGAGGCCCGGGCAGGGGTGCAGAGGAATCCCGCCTTAGCACCCCTTTACGCCCAGATGAAGGGATCCCATACCTACTAACCTCACACTCAGACATTACCTCATTGAACCCCACAACATCTCTGACCCCTGGTGCCCTCCAAGGTTAGAGATTGTGGCGGGCGCGGAGAGGCACGGTCATCCTCAGTTATATAGTGAACTTAAGGCTGTCCTGGGATACCTGAGACCCTGTCCAAAAACAGAGGGGTGGGTGTGGTGGAGTGAGCTAGGTGTGGAAACACACAACTGTGATCTCAGAATTTGGGAGGCTAATGCAAGAGAATCTCAAATTCGACGCTTGCCTGGGCCACACAACAAGACCAACAAAGACTAGAGCATAGCTGGTAACCATTGTTGAGTACTCCGGACAACTCTCACAGAAGGAAAAATACAATATACTTGCAGTTGGGCTGTCCCCCACCCAAAATGTCACTACTAGACCTAAATTACATGGAGAGACAATGTCTTAAAATTTTTAAGGCCAGATGTGGTGACGCACACACCTTTAGTCCCAGAAAAACGTGGGAGACACGGCAGGTGGAGCTCTGTGAGGAGTACTCCAGGCACAGAGGTCAAACCAGTCAAGGCTACGTAGTGAAACCCCTGTCTCAAAAAAAAAAATGTCATTAGTGCCAGAGCTTGAGAAACTGCTTCACAGCGATGAACTGAGGATCCGTGAAGACAGCTCATGCCCAGCAATTCACCACAGGGAGGATACCCTGTCAACAGCTCCTCATCAACGGATGGGCCTCTTCTAGATTGTCAGTGACTTCCTGCTGGCGCTCTGTGGACAGGAACTATGAACCTCAAGATATCTTCCTGCAGTTTAAAAAAATAATAAGTCACGGGGGCTAGGGAGATGGTCTGGTCTGTGGGAAAGTGTTTGGTACGTGGACACAAGAACCCGGATCAGATCCTCAGCATCCTCCTGAAAACACTGGCCCGCTGGTGCACACCTGCAATCCCAGTGCTGGGGCATACAGAGGCAGGGGGATTCCTGTGGCTTCCTGGCCAGCCAATTTAGCCACGTTTGGGAGTTTCAAGGTCAGTTAGAGACACAACCTAAAAGGTGGAGTCCAGTCAAGTCAGATAAAATCCCAGCGTGGGTTAGGAAAGGGTCACCAGGTCCCACCCCTAGCTGAGGAGCTATTGGGGGAAGTTTTCTTCGGGGATGTTGCAGTAGGTGTGCGTACACACAGGCCGCACAGAGTAGACTCAGTGGGGTTTTAAAGAGCACACGAAGTTGGAGGTGGGGGTGTTATGGGAAGGGACTGAAGGGGTGGGAATGGGGAGTAGATTTGATCAAAATTCATCATATGCAAGTACAAAATTCTCTCTCTTTTTTTTTTTTTTTTTGGTTTTTTGAGACAGGGTTTCTCTGTAGCTTTGGTGCCGGTCCCAGAACTAGTTCTGTAGACCAGGCTGGCCTCGAACTCACAGAGATCCGCCTGCCTCTGCCTCCCGAGTGCTGGGATTAAAGGCGTGTGCCACCACCGCCCGGCAATTCTCTTTTTTTGTTTTCATGTTTTGCTTTAGTTTGTTTTGTGAGACAGGGTTCCTCTGTGTAGCCCTGGCTATCCTGGAACTCACCGTGGAGACCAGGCTGGCCTCAAACTCACGGAGACCCACTTGCAGAAGACTAGGATTTAAGGCGTGTACCACCACAGCCCAGCTGCAAGTATGAAATTCTCAAACAAAAAATAAAGGTGGAAAGAAGTTGGAGACTTCAAATATACACAAAACTGTCACACAAACTTTTAAGTGTCTTGTTACACACGTGTGTGTTTGTGTAAGCGTGTCCATGCGACAAATGTAGCGGTCAGAGGACAACTTGTGGAAGTCGGTTCTCTTTCCTTCATGTGGATCGGGTAGATGGGGGCTCAGACTCAGGTTGTGAGGTTCCTGCAAGCTCCTTTGCTAGCTCAGCCGTCTCGCCAGCCCACACACACCTTTGGGAATGTTCCATTGGGCATTCACATCGTGGAAAATCACTTTGTGGGGCTGGAGAGATGGCTCAGGAGTTTAGAATCCATCCTGTTCTTCCAGGACTCAAGCTCAGTTCCCAACACCCACGTCAGGAAACTCACCATGGCACCTAACTCCATCTCCAGGGGATCTGGCACCCTCTTCTAGCTTCTGGAGATGTCTGCACACACACATACGCACAGACTCACCGACACATAAGGGAAATAAAAAAATCAAACTGTAAAATATGTTTGTTTGTGGTTTGTTTGGGGATACTAGATGTGTCACCTATCTACTTTTTATTTGTTTATTTTTTTAATATTTATTTATTTGTTTGTTTGTTATATATACAATATTCTGTCTGTGTGTATGCCTGCAGGCCAGAAGAGGGCACCAGACCCCATTACAGATGATTGTGAGCCACCATGTGGTTGCTGGGAATTGAACTCAGGACCTTTGGAAGAGCAGGCAATGCTCTTAACCACTGAGCCATCTCTCCAGCCCCTATTTGTTTATTTTTGTTTGAGACAGGGTTTCTCTGTTGTAGCTTTGGAGCATGTTCTGGAACTTGCTCTGTAGACCAGGTTGGCATTCAACTCACAGAGATCCGCCTGCCTCTGCCTCCCAAGTGCTGGGATTAAAGGCGTGTGTCACCATTGCCTACCAGCTTTTTTTTAAAAAAATATTTATTTATTTGATTATTATGTATACAGTATTCTTCCTGTAGGCCTCATTACAGATGGTTGTGAGCCACCATGTGGTTGCTGGGAATTGAACTCAGGACTTTTGGAAGAGCAGGCAATGCTCTTAACCGCTGAGCCATCTCCCCTGCCCCCCCCCCCCTGGCTTTTATTTTTTTAGGGCTAAGTTTTTTGTTGTTGTCTTTTTCTTTTTTTATTTTATTGATATTTATTGAGCTCTACATTTTTTTCAGCTCTCCTCCCTGCCTCTCCTCTTCCCCCTTCAGTCCTCCCCCAAGGTCCCCATGCTCCCAATTTACTCAGAAGATTTTGTCTTTTTCTACTTTCTACTTCCCATATAAATTAGATCTATGTGAGTCTCCTTAGTGTTCATATTGTTGTCTAAGTTCTCTGGGATTGTGGTTTGTAGGCTGACTTTCTTTGCTTTATGTTTAAAAACCACCTATGAGTGAGTACATGTGATAACTGTCTTTCTGTGTCTGGGTCACCTCACTCAAAATAGTGTTTTCTAGTTCCATCCATTTTCCTGCAAAATTCAAGCTATCATTATTTCTTTCTGCTGTGTAGTACACCGTTGTGTAAATGTACCACATTTTCCTTATCCATTCTTTGATTGAGGGGCATTTAGGTTGTTTCCAGGTTCTGGCTATGACAAAGCTGCTATGAACATAGTTGAGCACATGTCCTTGTGGCACGATTGAGCATCCTTTGGATATATACCCAAAAGTGGTATTACTAGGTCTGGAGGAAGACTGTTTCCTAATTTTCTGAGAAATCGCCACACTGACATCCAAAGAGGTTGTACCAGCTTGCATTTCCACCAGCAATGCAGAAGTGTTCCCTTTACCCCACAACCTCTCCAGCATAAGTTGTCATCAGTGTTTTTGATCTTGACCATTCTTACAGGTGTAAGATGGAATCTCAGAGTTGTTTTGATTTGCATTTCTCTGATGACTAAGAATGTTGAACATTTTCTTAAGTGTCTTTCAGCCATTTTAGATTCCTCTGTTGAGCGTTCTCTGTTTAGGTCTGTACTCCATTTTTTTTTATTGGATTATGTGATATTTTGGTGTCCAATTTCTTGAGTTCTTTGTATATTTTGGAGATTAGACCTCTGTCTGATGTGGGGTTAGTGAAAATCTTTTCCCATTCTGTAGGCTGTCGTTTTGTCTTGTTGACCGTGTCCTTTGCTTTACAGAAGCTTTTCAGTTTCAGGAGATCCCATTTATTGTTTCTCTCAGTGTCTGTGCTGCTGGGGTTCTATTTAGGAAGTGGTTCCCTGTGCCAATGCGTTCAAGTATACTTCCCACTTTCTCTTCTATAAGGTTCAGGGTGGCTGGCTTTATGTTGAAGTCTTTGATCCACTTGGACTTGAGTTTTGTGCATGGTGATAGATATGGGTCTATTTTCATTTTTCTACATTTTGATATCCAGTTATGCCAGCACCACTTGTTAAATATGCTTTCTTTTTTCCATTTGATATTTTTTGCTTTTTTTTTAAATCAAAGATCAGGTGCTCGAAGATGTATGGATTGATATCCGGATCTTCTATTTGGTTCCATTGGTCCTCCTGTCTGTTCTTATGCCAGTACCAGGCTGTTTTCAGTACTGTAGCTCTGTAGTAGAGTTTAAAGTCAGGGATTGTGATGCCTCCAGAAGTTCTTTTATTACATAGGATTGTTTTGGCTATCCTGGGTTTTTTGCTTTTCCAAATGAAATTAAGTACCGTTGTTTCGAGGTCTTTAAAGGATTTTGCTGGGATTTTGATGGTCTAGAACAAAGTTTTATTATATAGCCCAGGCTAGCCTGGAACTTGCTGTATTGCGGGCTAGGCTTGCCTTGAACTTGTTGTAATTCTCCTATTGCTTCCCAAATGCCTATTGGTTCTTGGAAACCTATGTACACATATGTAACATTTACTTCAGCTAAGTAACCAAGTTAGAAAATTACTAGGAAGAGATAGTGTCCAAGGCCCCTCTGAGACACTGAAGTTGAGTAGCTGCTGCCACCTAGTGGCTAACCTAGAAATGGTTAGGGCCTCCAGGGAAAGAACCCTTTGGTTCTCCCTTGCTAAGGCAGGGGTATGAGTGTGAGGCAGGTGTGTGTGTGTGTGTGTGTGTGTGTGTGTGTGTGTGTGTGTGTGTGTGTGTGTGTGAGAGAGAGAGAGAGAGAGAGAGAGAGAGAGAGAGAGAGAGAGAGAGAGAGAGAGAGAGAATGAGTGTGAGGCTGGTGTGTATTGGAAATGGGAGCCCACCTGCAAGCACCATCACCTTGGGGTGTGTGAAGCTTCTGGAGTCTCTGGAACCCAATAGAGAACCCTGGGTTGAGCAGGAGCCCCGAGTGCTGACCCCGCTCCCCAACCTGCCACTGTCTGGCCCTGGGCAAGAACACCGACCGGCCTCTCAGCAAAGACTACCACAGTAAGACACAGAAAGCTCACGCTCCAAGCTCTGCTGCTGCCCAACGGGCCTCAAAGGGGACAGGACACTCCCTTCCGGCTCCCACCGGCTCCCCACTCTCCTGTTGTTAGGACATTGGGAGCCCAGCTCCAGCAACTGTGGGAACATCCATTTATACCCACTTGTCTGTCGCTGGGTAACTTCAGTGTCTAGGGGCTCTGAGGTCAAGGGCTGGCTTCTTTTCTCAGACTGTGGCAAGAACCATTTGTCCACCTGCTCCTCCTTCCCAGGGTGAGTCCCCTGCTGTGGATGAGAGATTCTTCCCAGCCCCAGTTTGAGGGCACTGCCAGACTGGACCTATGAGACCTGAACCCTGCCACAGGGCAACTTTGACACTGGCTAAGCCCTTGGCAGTTAGCGCTTGTGCTTAGTCCCTGGGGCCCAGAACCTGCGGAAAGCCCCCATCTCGAGGCCCCAGCCTGGACACGGAGAGGAGAGGGTGGAGGCAGAGAGGCAGAGGCATTGTAGAATAAATAGAACTTTATTCTTTCTCCAGTAGAATTCAGTGGAAACCCAGCAGTAACAGGTATACCAGTGGGCTCCGGGGTGAGACCCCACCCAGGCAGGAGGGCAGGGTAAGCCTGCTCCCCCAGCCCAGGGGTGTAGGGGGAGGGAGGGGACCCCCTGGAGTCCCGTCCTGCGGGGCAAGGAGGGGGCACAGAGGGATTGGGGGGAGGCCAGGGAAATGAAGGAACTCAGGCCAAGTGTGTGTGTGTGTGTGTTGGAGGGCCCCATGGGGTGCTGGTGGCTATGAGGCTGGGGGCAGGGGTAACTTGGACCCCTTAGCCAGCCCCTTCACAGTGGGGCTGAGGCTTGGATGAAGTGAGCTCTGATGGGCAGTGAGGAGTAGCATCCTACTCATCCGAGGGGCCCTAGCTTTACCCTCCCCCTACTTCTTGGTGGTCAAAGGCAGAAGCCAAAAGCCAGGATCCCTTCCTCCCAGGGGTAGCTGCCCGGGACGCCCACACCCAGTGCTGGGCAGAGGGAGAAGGGAAGCTGCTTCCCGCACAGGTCAGGAGAAGGCGGCCTTGGAAAGTTAATATTTCACAGTATTAGAGAGAACGGGAGGACGACAGGCTGCGGGGTGGGGCGCATCCAGGAGAGGGGAGCCCTTCAGAGCCCTGCCCATCCCAAGGACCCACCCCTTCAGCTCTAGATCCAGCTCCCCCAATACACAGCACAAATTCCTTCAGTATAAATGTGCTTAAAATGAAAATTCTTATTAAAAAAATCAAAACAAAAAAAATTAAAATAAAAACGAAACCAGCGAGAATTAATATCTGGGGGGTTGGTACGCAGGATATGTACAGGGGATCTCCCCCACCCTGGACACCCCCCTCTGTCACCATCTGAAGCAGGGGGAAGTTCCCCAACAGGGGAGCGATGGCTTGAGTTCGGAGGACAGGAAGCCAGGTCCCGGCGTTTGCTGGTGATGAAGACGTGGCAAGGTGCGTTGGGGCTCAGGCCCAGGTCCTCACATGGCTCAATGCCTGGCCCCTGATGCCAGCCCAGGCTGCCGGAAGAGGGCAGTCCATCTTGGGTCCAGGCCTCTGTCCACAGAGTCACTGCCTCCTCCCTCCTGTCCCCGCAGAAGGTTCCCAGTTCTGTCTGGGAGGAAGAGGCGGGGCAAGGCTGATGGGTCATGTGGCCAGTAGGAAGGCAGAGAAAGCCAGGGCAGGGTTGAGGATCGTCCATGTGGAGGTCATGGGGACTGGGTGGCAGGGCTGCTTCTGTGGGAGCTGGGGCTGAGGCTGGGGCTACAGCTACCCGGAGGGGGGGCCAGGCCACCCCCATCTCGGGTTCCGCCCCCCGACTGTCCGCTTAGAGTGTCCAAGCCCTCAGAGTTCTCCAGCATTTCCTGGATAAGAGGAGGCATGGAGCCGGGAATCTCCATCTTCAGGGTGATCACTCGCTCCGCTCCTGTGGGGACGAAGGAAGAGGTCAGAGACTTGCCCAGAAAGGGGCATCACAGGGTGAGGAGACCAATGCCACCCATATGGGCATCTACCATGTACCGCACCCAGGGCTCAGTCTTGATGCAAAAGCCAGCTCTCTCGAGCCCGCAGTGTGGCAACTGGATAAAGCATTTTGAATGTGAGTCTTCTGCCTGTCTGGGTTTGGCCCTGGGTTGTCCCCTAGGCCTCAAGTCATGGATTGCCCAGCAGGCACTGCCAAACACCATCACCGCCCCCTTCCTCACAGGAAGCTGAGGTTCAGAGCTGGCAAGAGGCCTGCCCGCCAGTCTATACCCACATGACCTGTTACAGAGGCAGGCCTTGGACTACCATGAAAAAGTGACAATAGCCTAGACACAGACGGGGACAGACTAGCTTCAATGAGGAAGACACACAGCCTGACTCAGTCCTGAGCCTTCTTCCACGCGAAAAACTCACCCTTGGCGCTGATGCTCCGAAGATCTGTGATCTTCATCAGCATCTTGGGGAACATGTGGGGACGGCTGGGCCTCCGTTTCCGGACGTAGACCTTCAGTGCCTCCAGCAGCGGCTCCTGCAGCATGTCCACCTTGTCTGGCTGCTCCAGGTCCTGCCGGTCTGAGCATAAAACCGCCCCTGAGCAGGCGCACCCTCATCCCCCAACCCCACACCCAAACCCACTCCACCAAGCAGGCGTACAGCTGCATTCCCAGATATGGCCACTTGGGGGCGGGTCTGCCCAAGCCACAGAGGGCAGAAGGCTGGCCGCAAGGTAGGCCTGAGAGGATCTCTGGGCTGGCAGACAGCACAGGGCTTTTAAACTCTAAAAGGAAGTGGGGTGTGGGCTGTTCGAAGCTCTCCACAGTAGCCGTGTTGGTGGAGATGGGAAGCCCAACCCCTAACACGGGGAACTCTCCCCATACAAAGCAAGGACTTCCCGGCAGCTTCTCCTCTCCCGGCCTTCATTCCTATGACTGATAGAGTCTCTATCAGTGTAGCACGGAAGAACAGTAAAATAACAACCAATATCAGCTGGGTCTCACTCTTGATGCTGTGGAGGAGTGTCGCCTGGGAGAGAGTAAGTGCCCCGAGACCAGACCTGCCCCTCCAGGCCGCAGCCCACCTCCCGAGAGCCACCTGAACCTCACCCACCTCCACAGATGAGGCAGATGGCACTGAGGAGTCCAGTCTCCGCATCGTCCATCTCC
The DNA here is from genome assembly GCF_014885135.2 of Alexandromys fortis. Taxonomy (NCBI): domain Eukaryota; kingdom Metazoa; phylum Chordata; class Mammalia; order Rodentia; family Cricetidae; genus Alexandromys; species Alexandromys fortis. The sequence goes on along the minus strand of NW_026067974.1, from coordinate 10,890,452 downwards.
AGGGGCAGCAGCTGGTTGGCGAAGGCAAAAACCAAGTCGGTGAGAGGGCCAAAGCCAGCATTGTGCATCTGTGTCCGGTTCAGGGTCAGCCCGTCTGAGAAGGTCATTGTGTCTTGTTCAGGCGTGTACCGCGTGCAGATTCGCAGAATCTGGGTGCAGAGGATGTACAGGTTCGGAGACTGGGGCGCCACCCTCGCCCCCCCCTGCTTCTGCCCCAACCCCTGGTACGCTAGCTCCAGCATTCCCGGAGGCCCTCCCTGGCAAGCGGCCAGAGCATGGCTGGCTGGCTGACAGAATTTTCTCCAGTGATGGAAAGGTTCTGTCTGCACCATCCAGTGCGGTAGCCACCGGCCCCATGTGGCTCCTGAGCACTTGAGATGTGGCTAATGCAGCTGAGGGGCTGAACTGAGTCTAATCGCAATTAAACTTAAACAGACGCACGTGTCCATCGCCAAGACACTGGGCGGCGGATCTAGGCCACGCCGCCTTCTTACAGGGAAATCAGGAGGGAAAGGCGTTTCCAGCCAGCAAGAAGTAAGGCAGAGCCGTCCCCAGGACTGTCCCATTCAGCCTCAACAGTTTGCTCCCGATGGTGCTTCCCACATCTGTGCACGGCACTGGGGACAGGCACCGGGGTCAGGCACACGATACCTCCCAGGTCTTTACCCGGGATGTGTCTGAGGAAGAGGCCCGGAACCCTGGTGAGGGATTCTGTAGAAGCCTCCTGCCAGCCTTGGCTTGGGCAGCTCACACTACTTCAGGCATCCCACTCACAACTCAGGCCATGGAGCGCTCGCTCGCGCCAACTCCACCGCGAGTCCCCGCAGCAGGCCCTTCCGCTTCCTGCTCCCAGGAAACAGCACTTTCTCCTGATGCCCCACTACCAGACGTTAGTGGTATCGCCTCTCCAGGGTCTCTCCTCACAGGGAGGGGACAGGACAGCTCTCGTCCCACTGCCAGCCGGCACTATCAGCTTGCAGTGTTCATTTACTTGTCCGTGGCCTCCTCCCCTCGGAGAGAGGATGGAAGTGTGACCACCTCTAGCCGCCCAGCTCAGAGGGGTCTAGGTTAATCTTTCTACGGACTGAATGGACAGGTGGTAAGCTGACGGGAGGCTGCACAGATAAGCAGGTGGACGGCAGCAGCCTGAGTGCTAGGTGGCTGAGTGGACAGACGGACACAGGAGAGGGAGAACATGGACGTTCGGGTTCTGGGAAAGGTTCTAGAAAGTGACTGCTTGGTCAAGCAGGGACACAGCGAAGGGCCGGGGTAAACGCTCACCAGGATATCCAGGCAGGCTGCCTTGAGGAGGGTGATCTGGTCAGCAATGGTGAGGGTGGTGAAGCCGGGAAGCTGCTTGGCGAATTCCACCGTCTTAATGATGCACTTGGTGGAGAGTTCACTGAACTTGTCCCAGAGGTCAATGTCCAGAGAGACGCGCTGTTCTGAGCTGTTGTTCTGAGAGAGGCCAGGAGAATAAGGGCCTCAGTTATGCACCCATTCTTCAGCCTGTCCCCTGCCTGCCCTCCACCCGGCCTTTGCTTCCAGACGGCGGCTAGGAGGAAGGTGCTGGAAGGGGTGGCGGAAGAAGGGGCCCTGGGCGTGTGGCACCCCTCCTGGCCAGCATACCGTAGTGTACTTGCCCAGCTGGCAGAGGGCCGGGAAGGTCTCCTGGTGAGCCTTGCGCACCTTCTCGATGAGCTCCCCCACCTCCGGGGTCAGCGTGTAGCTCTCTGAGCACTCGGCCTTGGGAGCCTCTTTCTTCTTTTTGTTTCGATCGTTTCGCACCGCTGTGGGGGACGTGGATGGGTTAGAGAGAAACTGCCGTGGCTCAGGGCCAGGCCCAGCCCATGCTGTCCACTAACCAGACAGACACACAGACAGACAGACGCATGCACGCACGCAAGCACACAAAGCAGTGTGACATTCCAGCCCTCCGTGTCTACCTGACTCATCTTAAATCCTATTCCAGGCCCATGACCACAGCTGCGGCCACACGTGCACACAATGCCCTTGGCCGGCGTGTAGCGCTCTGTCATGCATCTACTCCAGCCCACACTCTAAGAACATGAGCCCAGACTGGCAGTCATGCTAACTGAGTCCTCGCTCTGTGCCTGCCTGCCAGGAATCCTTAGTGTCCCGGCTCTCCTGGCAGCAGTCTCCCTGGGGTTCCCTGAGACTGGCTCAAAGCAACTCCCTGAGCAGGCAGGGAATAGGGCTCCCCAACCACAGAATGGGGGCCCCCCAGGCGGAAGAATCTCTTGGCCCATTAGCCGGGGGCGCTGAGCCACACACACCACTCGGCTTTAAAGAAGCAATGGGGTCGTTACCAGCCGATTATCCCAGACACACAATCACTCACAGGCCCTCGGTGGCGGCTGCTGACGCGGGAGGAAGGAAGGGTGGGGGTGGGGGTCCAGGGAGGGGATGGGGGTGGGGGGGAGCTGGCATAATTTGGAGATCACTCATGTCGATTCTGCAAATTCAATAAAGTGCAGGGGAGAGAAGGGAGAGGGAGAGGCAGAGTGGGGGGATAATTTGGGAAGAGAAAATTGCAGCTGTGACAAGACGTTTATCATTCGGAAGCTTTAATTCTATTGAAATGGCAGCTGCTCAGCTCCGGGGCACAGAGCAGCCAGGGAGAGGGGAAGGGGGGGTTGTTGGTAGGAAGGAGAGGGGGTCCCCACCCTCGTCCTGTCCTTCTGCAGTGGAAAGAAGGAAGGTGGACCAAAGGGAGAAAGAAGGAAGTGACAGTCTTTTAGCGAAAGGTCCGTCCTGCACGTCCCAAGTAGTCACAGACTGCAGAGGACAGTCAGCACTTCCTGAGTGCGGGACCAACACTCCCAGTCTTTGGTGACAGGAGGTAGCAGGATATCCAGCCCTCTATTCCTGCCTGGGGCTCTTGGTGTATTGCTCAGAACCATCTTTCCCTGCACCCCTCCCCACAAAGGGCTGGAGGGGGTCCTGCAGCCCCCTCCCCCACCTCATCCCCCAAGGCTCGGGCTCCATGGCAACGGCCACGCAGACAAGGAGGCGTCTGTCAGCGTCATTTATCTCTGACATCATCAATCACTGGTCACCACGGCAACACCTATGATTCAACACAAGAGGGTCTCTCTCCCTGTCCAGCCCTCCTTCTGTCCCTCCCTCCTTCAGGGCCTCAGCTGGGCCCAAACTGGAAACCCCTGTTCCTCCTGGATCTGAGAAGCCAATCCTCTTCCAGCTTGGGAGCGAGTTCCAGGTTTATCCAGACAATGGCTTCAGGGGTCCCATGGCAGCCCCCCAACACAGACATACCAACTAACACCCTCTGGAGTTCAGGCCCATTCCCTAAGATACACAAGGGACAGGGGTATGTTACTCAGCCACACCCCAAAGCCAAGCCAAGCCCAGGAGAAAGCTAACCTGGGGGCAGGTACTCATGCACAAGCATGCAAGCATGCAAGCATGCAAGCAGATGTGCTAACGGGAGGATTCTGCGCATTCTGTGCTTAAACAACGCACGGACACAGAGCCCGCCAGACTCACAGACAGGTTCGTGTAGTTGTCCACAAAGTAACCTTAACTAGAAGCCTGCCTGCCACCGCACACATGCTCACACATGTGTGCACAAAGACGCACAGCACCCCCACCCCCAGCCTTCAGAAATGCCGCAGGCCCCACCTTGGGCAGGGCTTGGCCCCCAGCCCTAGGACACTCACACTCCTTGGACATGCCCACTTCGAAGCATTTCTGCAGCCGGCAGTACTGGCAGCGGTTCCGGGTCACCTTGTTGATGATGCAATTCTTGTCCCGGTGACACGTATACACCATGTTCTTTTGGATGCTGCGTCGGAAGAAGCCCTGGGTGCAGAGGGAAAGGAGACAGGTTATACACACCCACAGTGAGAACAGCCCGGCTGCTACTCCCTAAGCCTTCTGCCACGGCCTGCCTAAGAAGGCGGGAAAAGGCGGGAATATGACTCCCCCAAAAGGACACTCAGAGAACCCAGGCCTGTCTGTATCTCATAGGCTGGCTTGGAGTTCCCCACAACCTCCATCTCTGTACCTGATTCTTCTCTTTCAAAGAAAGGGACTCAGGGTTGAATCTGGGGTAGGACGCACAAGGCTGGAGACGGGAGAAAGAAGTGTCTGGGTCTCAGGACACAGCACAGTAACCAGTAGGGGGAGCTGGGCAAGGTGGAGCCACCTTTAATCCTAGCACCCAGGAGACCGAAGCAGGTGAGACTGAGAGTTTGGGTCCAGCCTGGTCTACATAGAGAGTTGCAGGACAGCCAGAGCTGCATGACAGGGAGACCCTGTCACAAAAGACCAAAAGAGGCCGGTGGTGTGGCACGCCTTTAATTCCAATTCCAGCAGTAGGGAGGTGGAGGCAGGCGGATCTCTAAGAGTTCAAGGCCAGCATCTTCTACAAAAAGCTAGTTCCAGGACAGCCAGGGCTATAAATAGAAACACTGTTTCGAAGCACAAAATAAAACAATGACCAAAAGAAGACAGCTGGAGGAAGCTGAGAAGGGACCCTGTGCACAGTCACGCACACTTATGAGCAAGACGTTTACCAACTACACATATGCACTGGACAGTCACAGAAAGACCAGGCTGTCCAGGGTTCTGTGATACAAGCGAGCACAGAAACTGAGTGACTAGGCAGCAGGAAGGCAGGACAAGCCAGACAGGACTAGCACACCGCACCGCTGTCCACTACCCTTGACTTCTTTGATCTCACACCTGGAGATGGCTAGTCCAGGCTGAGATTCTAAGAGACCAACATACCGAAGGTGTACATATTCTAGACCCTTTTTTGGTTTGGCTTTGTGTGTGTGTGTGTTTCGAGACAGGATTTTTCTGTAGCTTTGGAGCCTGCCCTGGAACTAGCTCTTGTAGACCAGGCTGGCCCCAAACTCACAGAGATCGGCCTGCCTCTGCCTCCCGAGTCCTGGGATTAAAGGTGCGCGCCACCGCCCAGGTTCTAGGCCCTTATCTTTGAAGGAAGAAACCGGAGCAGAGGCTCTGCTGTTTGGTAGGAAAGATATCCAGGACCAGAGTGGCCAGGAAGGTTCAGCTACACACGTGCTTAGAGACCAGCCCAAGTAAGAAAGCAGGAAACCCAGCGGCCACTAGGGAGCCCACAGCCTGGACACCTGAAGGGAGCCAAGGCCGGGTGTCTGCTACTAGCTGTCTCCTGCAAGGATGCCATGAACAGCTTCAGGCAAGGCCACTGGGGGCAGGCCTCCTGGGTCCCCAGCCAAGAGTCAGGCAGCAGCCAGCTCACCATGGCAACCTGGGCAACAGTGGCAGGGCCAGTGTATACCCTGCCAGCCGGAGGATAGAGACAAGGAGAGCATGGCAGGAGGGGGCTTCAGGCGTGAGGGAACCACTGCTCATTTATGGCGGAGGCCCTGCGGTAGACAGCCTCCTCCTCCTCCTCCTCCACAGTTGCTGAAGAAGCAAAAGCAGGCAGCTTCGGAAACAACCCTGCCAACTGCTCGCTGAGGCCACAACAGAGGGGGGCATCCGATGTATCTACTCAAAACTGTCTTCCACGACGCCCTTGCTCACCTTGCAGCCCTCACAGGCGCTGACCCCATAGTGGTAGCCCGATGACTTGTCCTGACAGACGAAGCAAGGCTTGTAGATGCGGGGCAGAGGTGGTGGCGAGGGGGGGCTGGGCACTATCTCTTCCGAACTGCTGCTCTGGGTCTCGATGGCTAGGAGAGAAGGAGGAGAGTTAGAGACCTGGGCCACTACCCTCAGCATCCTGCCCGCCCTGCCCCAGTAACCCTGGCCTGGACACTGAGGGCAACATTCAAAGCCTACGCAGTGACGGTCTCTGCAGCCAGGGGAAGGGCAGTTAAATATCCAGACCCCCATGATTCCTATGTCCCCAGGACCCACCTTCAATTCCAGCGCTCGCGCTCTCTCTCTCTCTCTCTCTCTCTCTCTCTCTCTCTCTCTCACACACACACACACACACACACACACACACAGCTATAATTGGAGGGTGAGGGGAGTGAGCTTGGTTTGGAAGCCCTAATACAAATAGCACCTTAGGCAGGGCTCCCCCAAGTTCAGAAGGAGTTAAGGCTTAATGAAGAATGAGGGAAGGACAGAGACTAAAAGCAGAGGAAGCAGGGGTCAACAGGATATTCAAAGCCGGCCACTCCCTGGCCCCTTCTGCTTCCGCTCTCCCTCCTCCACCCCCTTTAACAGCAGTCAGAGCCCCTCCCCCACCCAAACAATCCCCTGGCTAAGGTGGGGTCCAAGGCAGCACACAGGAAGAATCAGATGTTGGGGCGAGACAAGAGAGCACGCCCTGAGATAGAAGGGGGGGACGGACCTCCTGGAGACAGAAGAGCCCCCACAGCTCCTAGAAGCCCATCACTCTGGATGCCCAAGTCTGTGGGGAAGACAAAAAGGGTCTGTTCCCATCAATGCTCTGTCTGTCTGTCTAAAGACTACGTCCGGGTTACTACCCCCTCCGCTGTTATTCAGCTCCAAGAGGGCAGCCAGGAGGGGGTGACCTAGCCAGCAGGGGCAGTCCACCCAAGCAAAAGCTCTGTGCCTGGCTCTCTGCCCACCACCCCAGACAGAACATGGCTACTTGGGTGAGAGTTGGCTGTGCCCAGAGCCTGGGCTGCTGGGGATACAAGATGACAGATAACTATAGCAGAGACCATCCCAGATTCCCAGAGGGCCCTCTGGCATCCTCCTTTGTCCCCTCCATTTCTATGGAGGCAAGGATGAGTGGGAATCCACTTCCCTCCCATCTAGTTCTGTCCATACGCCACCGAGCGAATGGAGAGATGGCCAGGGTTCCCGTGCCTAAGCTCCTGTGGCTAGAGTCAGGCGGAGAGGTAGGACACTTGGGGACACTGGAGCCTGGCTGCATACTACCACCCTCGTTACCTGCAAACACACCGGGGAACTATGCCAACAGCCTTGGCAGGACTTCTCCTGGCTCCTGCTTGGGCCTGGACATCAGCCTAGCCAACCAGCATGGCTGTAACCCATGTCCCCTTCCCTAACCAGAGACTATCCTGAAGGAGGACATTTCTGTCTACAACCCCGTGAGGTGTGGGCTGACCTGCAGCAATGTGCTCCTCATACCTACACAGAATGCCCTGCCCTGCCTTCTCACCCCACTTCCTTCTCGGGAGGCCTGACAAGCAAATCAAACAGGCAGGGAGGCCTGAGAACAGCTGCTGGGGGGCGGGGTTGGGGGGCCTGGGTGAGGCCAGGAGGCAAAGGGGCCAGTGACAAAGGAACCCTTTGTTGTGCTAACTTTTTCCAAGACGTAAAAGCAGTAACAATAGACAATCCAGACTTAGGGGGGCATCAAGGACAAGCGGGGAGCCTGGCCTCCAATCCTGGTCAGCATTTCAACAAGCACAGGAAGAAGGCATTGACCTGCCCCCCCCCCCCAAACACCAACCTCCAGACTGAGCCAAACTGGAGGGAAAGGAGGACTGAAGGAGATCTGGGGTTCAGGGCTGAGGGAGGGCACGAGGCATGGCAGGTATGGCACTGAGGGAGGGGAGAACAAGGATAAAGAGCAAAAGGCCAAGGACAGACCAGAGGGGCAAAGGCTCAGAGAAACCTAGAGTTAAGGCAAAGTCCAGAGAGTTGTTTATGGGGATTGAAGAGCTGGGCTTTTTTAAATCGTTTTCGGTGAGATAGTGGGCATGGCCCTAGGAGGGGGTCAGGGCTGGGTGAGGCCTCTTTTCAAGCCACCCCAGGCAGCTGGCTGGCAGGCTACCTCTGAGGCTCTAGCTTTGTCTGCACCCCACTTCACCTGTCACCCAGGTAACTCAACCTCTGAGGTTTTAACTCAAATCCTCAAGGCAGGGTCCCCCGCCTCTCCAGACCTTCGGTCTGCAGCCTAGGGAGGCTAGTGTCAACACCAAGCCAGAAGTGTGTAGGTCTTCTCAGCCTCTGCTAAGACAAAGTTACAGTGTAGCGGTGAGCAGGTGTGTGTGTGTGTTTGTGTTGGGGGGGGGAGTACCCTGGCCTGGCCCCACCCATCAGCCACCCTCCCTCCCTTGAGGCCCCAGCCCACAAATCTCTCCACTTCCTGCAGCAAGGCTGGGGCTGGAGAAGGACCAGACCTCAGCTCAAAGTTCCAGCGAGCAGCCAAGGGCTGGAAACGGCCCAGGAAGCCCGGCGTCCCCTCTCACCGCCGCTGCCAGGGCACCCCTCCCCCGCTCCCCTCCTGGGCGGGCGTACACAAGGCGCAGGTCCCCACGCCCCAAAGCCGTTCGCAGGCTCGAGCAAGGGGCCAGTTTCCTGAAGGAGATCAGCAGGAAATCAGCTGGGCCCCTGGCCAGCGGCTCCCCTCCCAATCCAGCTGGCGCCCTTTGCAGCTCCCTTTATAGCCCCTAGGGAAAGATGGGGAGGGGGCGCGGAGCCCTCCCTTTTGCCTTTTCTCCTCATGGGGAGAGGGCGAGGGCAGTTCTGGGTGCAACATCGCCAGAAAGCTCAACGCAAGGCCCGAACTTAGCCATCGGTCGATGATAAGCATCTCCCCCCCCCCACTACGGGCATCCACGTGCTTCACATTCTTGGACGTCTGGAAGCGGGCGGAGGCGTGAGCTACAGAGACTGGTGGGGGACAGATGGGGAGCCACATCCTGTGCACCCCTTGTCCTCTAGTGTACTGAAATGGGGGCTGTGGGAGGGAAGCAGAGTCCCCAAGGCCTTGCCATACCCAGCAGGTCTCCACCCACAGCCAACCTGCTCTCTTCCCTCCGCTGGTACAGGCCAGGCGGTAGGATTCTCCAAGACATCTAGAGGTGACTCCGGGCACTAGTCTCCATACACCAAAAGGCTCTTTTCAAGGTGGTGACACAGGTCCAGTGGTCACGGTCACCAGGACTGCAGATCACCAAGTACCCCAGAATAGCCTCCATGAGGGGAGAAGGCTGAACATAGACAATACTGTCCTACTCAGACCACCACCGTTTTCCCACAGCAGGTTCTGTGTGCAGACAGGTCTCCACTTCCCCAAGTTCAGTGGTTGGAGAAAGGAGGGTGGGAGAGGCTCCCTAAATGGGCTGTCTCTCTACTTGCCTCCTCCCTCAAGTTCCGGGCCAAGAAGAGCTCAGCTGTCCTAGAGAGAGGACTTGAGGAAGAGACCCCAGGGGCTGAGGTCCCACCTTCCCCCCAGTGCAATGGAGAAGGCAGTCAGAGAGGAGAGCCTGGGGCTCACCCCAGGGGTGACTCCTTACAGATAAGGGGGATGCTATTTCCCACCTCTTTTTCCCAAAGTCAGTGATCACCCACCCCTCCTGGTCTAAAACCTAATAGCTGATCTGCCTTGGAGGCAAAGGTCAGGGGGCAGGACAATAGGAAAGGCCCAAGGAGGTGTCTCCGAAAGGGCGGGGGTGGGCTGCCCTTCTCCTCGGGTCTCCCTTCTGATGCAAGAAGGGTTGTGGGTGGGCAAACCCTTTTCTACTCCAGCCTTCCCCAATATGCTAGGCCAGTGGGGTTCTCACCCTCCCTAACTCACAACCCTTTAATACAATTCCTTGTGCTGACCTCCACCCAACCATAAAAGTTATTTTCGCTGCTACTTCGTAATTGTAATTTTGCAACTGTTATGAATCGTAATGTAAATGATATCTGATATGTGATCCCCGTGAAAGGGCCCTTCAACACCCCCCCCCTCCAAGGGGTCACGACCCACGGGTTGAGAAGACCTGCGGTAGTCTTTAAGAGACCCAATCTTCCGTTGCTCCCTGGCAGGCAGAAAGGCGGCAGCAGGTTTGGGAAGGTGGGGGAGCCTCCTGGGAAGAGCCGATCCCACAGCAGAGTGGGAGATGAAACCTGAGCCACCTAACAACACCTTAGCACTAGCTCCCCACCGTCTAAAACACAACTACCTCACAGCCGGGCATAAACATGCCCAGGTGTGCACCCTGGGGCATGCGCACAGGTCCTGGGTGGGAAAAGAACCTCCCCTTACAGCAGAGCCTGAACCCAATTGAACCAGACTGGCGAGGGTGCTCAGCTGCCAGGACATCAAGGTTCGCAGCGGTCGTCCCTCTCAACAGCACAAAGCCTGGCCCTATTTCCCTAGACAGGGTAACAAAAGGACCCAAGAGTAGTGAAGACACATTCTCACTGCCAGAGAACCCCTCCACCCCGCCCTTAAAAACCGAGTATTTCCTAGAGAACAACCGGGATGAAAATTAAAGAGGCTTCTTCACTCCAGCTTCTCTTCCCGTTCCCAGCATGAAAGTGCGCCCGCCAGCCAGGTGCCTAGTGCCAGACCTTCCCCCCAAGATGGACTAGTTGCCTCTCAAATTGTAAGGGGTAGCCAGGACAGCAACTGTCTGGTGAAGTCCCTTTCTGCCACACCCCACTATCAACACCAAGGACAGGGAGCAGTCAGTCCCCTACCACCGGCCACAGCGAGTCAAGAGCAGGGGCTGGGGGCATCAGTTGCCGCGCACGGGAGAGATGTCTCCCTAGGCTTTGACAGGGGTGGGATCTGGGGAGGTGGCCCCTCCTCTTCAGAACAGACAAGCCCACAGCCAGGACCTTTACCCCACCCTCCAGCAGGCTGTGGAACTATGGGTTCCTAACCAAGAAGATGTAAAGGCTGGAATTTCATGTCTCCGGGAGAAGGAATACTCGAAGTTACTGAGCCCTACACCGTGGTAGCGCGCCAGGGTCACTGGGTGGAGGGTAACTGTCCAACTAGGACAGCCGAGTTACAGCGAGACAGACGGAAAGAAAGTGAGGGGTAGAGAGGTCCCCACCGCCACCCCCACCCCAGCTCCTACGGTAGCACTTGGAGGCCGGTACGTACAGTGGTTTGAGCCATTCCAAAGCGGAGTCCGGAGCGGGGTGGAGTAGGGACCCGGGGCAGGGAGCCCCTTCTCCGGGAGCAAACAGGCCCGGTTCTGGTTATAGAAGTCCACCACTAGGAAGGGGTTAGGGGCGGGGGCGAGCCCCCCGACTTCCACACTCTCGTACATCTTGCCCCACGAAGGCCGGAGGTCCAGGAGGGGAAGTCCTGCACGCGGTTCCCCTCACTCAGCCGGAGGCGCCATCCCCGCCAAGCGGCTGGGGGGCAAAGGGACAAGTCCCCTCGCCCCAACGGGCGGCCCCGCGGTGGGGCGCCCTGCCCAGAATTGCCCTCGCCTAAGTCCGCAGGTCGCTCCGCCGGTCCCAGGTGAAAAGCGGGAAGTTGCGCGGGTTGGGAGGAGGTCCCTCGGCGCTCGCTTGCAGGGAACGCCCGGCGGCCCGAGAACTGGAGGCTCCGGTGTCCCAGGCAGAGTCCAGCGGTTCCCCAAGTCCGCTGGCCTGGGGCGGGATCGGGGCGGAGACGGGGGTCACCGAGCACTTCCTTCTGCCGGCCAGAGCTCCCGGGCTTCTCCGCGGCTGAGATTCCGGGTACGGGTGGGGGAACCCCGTGCGGCCCCGCCTCCGCCGGCCCGGCGGCGGGCCGCTCGCTGGGTCTCCGGTGTGCACGCCGCCGCCCCCCCAACCCGCGCGCCCCCTCTCTGGGATCCCAGCCCCTCGCCCCGCCCTGGCCAGGCGCCGCCCCTGGCTTAACCCTTTCCTGGCCGGTCGGGCTGCAGAGAACGAGAAGAAGCGAGAGCCAGAAGGCAGCATGTGGACCTCGAGTGGGAGAGCCTCAGAGTGGAAGCAGGCAGAGGCGGGAAATGCGCCGAGCACAGGGCTAGGCTGGGTATGTAGAGCGGTGTGCACCAGGAGGCAGGACGGAAGAGTGGAGGGAATCCTCCCCATCCCAGTTCCGGCTCTCAGCCTCCCTAGTACTTTTGGTCAATCCCGGGCCCGGAGATGTTGAGGCGGGGAGGTGGGGTGGTCCCGGTGTCCTCCCCCTAAAAACACACCCCTCACCCAGCCCCGGCTTCATTTGCCTAATGCAATGCGGCTGAACTCTCGCTGAACTCGCCTGGCGGCGCCTCACCTCCTGGTGACCCACCCACCGCGGCCCGTGACATCACCCGCTCGCCAACCCGCCCTCGAGGCTCGCCCACCGGCCCCTTTCTCGGCTCGGTCCGGCCCCAAACTCCGAACACGCGGGCAATGGGCACAGAGCCCAGATGCAGGTAGCGCAGCATTAGAACCACCAATGTGGCATGCTGGGTGTCCCGGGTATGACATTGTGCAGCTTGGGCGCTGTGTCGGAATGAGACACCCAGCTTGTGTCACTGTCTGTGACATCATGTGAGACTCCGGCTGCCGGCTCGCCCGCCGGAATCCGACGCGGCAGATCTGAGCTGTTAGCACAAACACTAGCGGGGAGCTCTCCTCCTACACTCTGCGTGCTTCCGGCGAGCAAAGCTCCGCCTAGGGTGTCTCCCAGCCCGGGAACTGGGATGGGCCAGCCCAGGACAGATAAAAGGAGAGACTGGTTCCTTCCAGCTGCCCACTTCCTTCCTAGGAGGTCTGTTTCTGTGGAAGAAACGCCAAGGTTAGGTAGGCCCCTAGAAAGAAGGGATACCCAGGGAAGACTAGGGTATCCTATGATCCTGCTCTCCTAAAAGAAGGGATAAAAATACACAGATTAATCTAGAAGCCAGGTTTTGTCCACACGTGATGCCCAGAGGTCCTCATGCTTGCACAGCAAGGACTTTAACAAATGAGCTATCTTCCAGCTCAAAGCCAGGTTCTTCAGGTATGCTGCCATTTAATGCTTACAACGCCAAGGAAACATACAGACAGGTCTGGAGGTACAAGCTATAGACACAAGAAAGAGGGTCACAGATTCAAGGCCAGCCTGGGCTACCTACAGAGTGGATCAACATCCTGCAAAACCACACAGTGAAATGGTATCTCAAATTTTTAAAGAGTTAAAAAAAAAATAAAAGAACTCAGCTGGCCATGTAGCCGAGCTGATAAAGGCACATTTGCATACTTGCTATAATCACAACACTGGGCTGGTAGAAGCAAGAGCAGCTATAACCCCAACCCGCAACCCTAACAGTAATCCTGGCACTTGGGAGGCAGAGGCAGGCAGATTTCTGAGTCTGAGGAGTTCCAGGAGAGTCAGAGCTACACAGTGAGACCCTGTCTCTTAAAAGACATTCTAGGGTCATCTTTGGTTACTTGTAGCAAGTTTGAGGCCAGCCTTAGATACATGAGACCCTGTCAGATATAAAGAACACTGGAGGGATAGCTCAGTGACAGCATGTTTGCCTGACATGCCCCAAGCCCTGGGTTCAATCCCTAATCCTAACTGTGGGAAGTGGGGAGACTTTATGAATGGAGGTCTCAGCCAAAGAAGGTTGGTCCTCCAACACAAAAGGAAAGAGGAAACTATGCCACTAAAGCTCACGCCCCTACCAAACCAGGCCAACTCAAAATAAACTGTATTTTCTGAGCGCCTTGTATATGACTGTCCTGGTGACTTTATGAAGTGACAGAAAATAGGCAAGAAATTACATCATCCCACATGTTTAAGTATCCACACTGCAAACCAATAAATGCTATTGTGACACAAACAGTGTGTTCTGAGGGGCAATTAAGTTCAAGGGTCAGGGAAGAACTCGAGGCAGAGACCTAAAGAAGGCTGAAGTCCAGAGTGGGGCAAAGAGGGCAAGTGAGGGTGGTGGTTGTGCCAAGGCCACAGATACTGGTGAGTTCATACTATCCTCTGAGAAAAGGACCAGAAAGGATGGCTGATAAAATCCCAGAGTAGAGGGTACACAGAACCAGGCCGGAGAGTAGACTAAGGCCAGCTCAGACCAGATGGGCTGGTAAGCCTAAGGCTTACAAGGGAGGCCAGAGGAAGGCTCTAAGGAAATGAGAGGCAAGAGTCCACTGCAGTGTGAAAAGACCTTTCCAGGTTATGAAGACTGAGTTACAAGACAGCAAGAGTGTACAGTTAGAGGTCAGCCGCGGTGGCGAAGGCCTTTGATCCCAGCACTCTGGAGGGAGAGGCCGGTGGATCTCTGAGTTCAAGGCCAGCCTTGTCTACAGACCCAGGACAGCCAGGACTACACAGAAAACCCAAACAAGATTTAAAAAACAAAAACAAAAAGAACATGTAGTTAGAAGTCACTATGGTAACCCAGAAAGCAGACAAGGTTGGCTTAGCCTAAGTAGCAGTGGTAATAGAGGATAGTGGGCTCACAGATAACTTCAAATATGATCCCGTTTACTGTGTGTGTATGTATACTACAGTGTGTGTATGGGTGTGCTGTGTGTGTATACTACAGTGTGTGTATGGGTGTACTGTGTGTGAATGTATACTACAGTGTGTATGGGTGTACTGTGTGTGTATGGGTGTACTGTGTGTGAATGTATACTACAGTGTGTATGGGTGTACTGTGTGTGTATACTACAGTGTGTGTATGGGTGTCAAAAGACAACTTTCAGGGATGTACAGCGGTGTGTACTTTTAATCCCAGCACACAGGAGGTAGATGCTGATGGATCTCTGTAAATTCCAGGGAAAGATGGCTCAGCAGTTAAAATTAGTGGCTATTCTTCCAGAGGACCCTGGTTCCATTCCCAGTACCCAGATGGTGGCTCACAATGATTTCCAATTCCAGTTGTAGGTGATCTAAAACCATTCCTGTCCTCTGTAGGACCAGGTACACACACGGTGAACAGACATGCATGAATACAAAATACCCAGACACATAAAGTCATATCTTTCTGAGAGAGAGAGAAGAAAAAGAGAGAGAACTTTCAGAAATTGGCTTTCTTTCACCGTGTGGGTCCCCAGGATCACAGATTGGTGGTAAGTGCCTTTACCTACTCAGCCGCCTCCCTGGTCCTCACAAGAAATGTGGAAAGTAGAATCGATGTGGGGGAGCTGGAAATCGTATCTGGTATGCAGTTTTAGGGTTTTTATAGGGGACACAAGGCCTCCCTATGTAATGGGAGCTGGCCTGTAGCTCCACCCATTCCCGTTTCAGCCTATTAAGTGCTGGGATTAGGGCCCCTCCACCACACCCAGTTGTGATATACACCTGCACCACCAAGGTTCCAGAGATGGCAGAGGCTACCTGCTGCAGGGCAGAAGGCTGCGGGACTCCCAAGAGAGGGCAGGGGCTTGCCAATGGAGTGCTGGGGTCCAAGGTCAGTGTGAGGTGTTGGCATGGATGCCCTCCATATTTTCTGTTCACTGATGTGGCACCTGGCACAGCGATGTGGGTAGACACTCTCCTCACAGCTGCAAGGGGCTAAGGGATCGGACACTGTCTCTCATGATCACTCAAAGATCTCCCAAAGAGCTGGCACCCAGTATAGAAGCCAGAGGGAAGTAACTTCATGGTAGAGAGATGAGTGCTCTGAGAGAGAGAGAGAGAGAGAGAGAGAGAGAGAGAGAGAGAGAGAGCGAGCCATGGGCATTCAAAGGAGGGAGGAGAATGTGATGAGGAGGGGACATCTGAGATGGATTCTGGGAAGTGGCCACATTCAAGATCCCCAGCTTTAAAAAAAAATGCCCCTTGAAGGATGAACAGGATTTCCGAAGCTAGACAGAAAAGCTGGGGTGAGAAGCCTGCTCTGGCAGCCACGAGGTCGAGAAGCAGGTCAAGGAGGAACACAGTGTCCTGAGGCTGTGAAAGGAGCAAGAGCGAGGGAGGGAAGGCCCTGGCCGGCAGCAGGGGCTGGGATGCTGGGTGGCAGCTGCCTGCAGGCTGTGGCCTCATTGCTGCGCTGCTCAGCCTCAGGTCCCATCCCCAGCTCCCCCGGGGCTTTGTGCTGAGCAAGCCCTTGGCAGGTGCGGGCTGAATCTTCACTACCACCACCTCCAGCCCCGGCCTGGGCGGAGAAGGGCTGCCTCCTCTGCCCTGCCTCATCTGGAAGGGACGACGAATAGGAGAACAGGAGGCCTGGTGCCAGATCAGACATCGGGTCCTAATACAGGGCATCCACCCCCGAGACAATACCCAGCTCCACCCCGCCCCTTGTCCTCACTGCTCTTCAAGGTACTTGAAGCTACTGGAGGCCATACCCAGCAAGCAGGTCACCGTGGCCTGGCAGCAAGCAGCCTGCCAGAGGCAGAGCGGAAGGGCAAAAAGATTCAGAGAAAGGATGAGTGACCTGCCCAAGGTTGTTCATTAGAAAGACTTCTGTCCGTGAGCAAGTAGGGGAGCAGCATGAGCCTTTGGGCTGGCATGTTCAGCAGCTTGGGGTTCAGCTGTGCAGGGGAGGACCTGGATTCCTAATGCTACCAGGGCTAAGGGACACCCCCCCCCCAGACTATCCTGACTATTGAAGAAGGCACTGTCCCAACTTTAATTATTTGGAAAAGGTTCTCATTTCCTCTTTTTTTTTTTTTTTTGGTTTTTCGAGACAGGGTTTCTCTGTGGCTTTGGAGCCTGTCCTGGAACTAGCTCTGTAGACCAGGCTGGTCTCGAACTCACAGAGATCCGCCTGCCTCTGCCTCCCCAGTGCTGGGATTAAAGTCATTTCCTCTTTTTTCTGACTCATTCTATTGCCCCCTCCCCAACACATACAACATGAAGATGCTACAGTCCCAAACACACACACATATGGATGCTACAGTCCCAAACACACATCCAAAGGCAGCCCTGGGCTGCACTGGCACAGCCCCCATGGCACACACCGCTTGGCAAGAGGTGGATACGACGCCTGAGGCCCTGACTGGCCTAAGAGGAAGAGAGGAAGACAGGCTTCCTTCCCTGGGTCCCCTCTCCCAATCCATGCTGGGATCCTACCCTAAGATAGCCTGTACATCTCCCTCCTGGGAGATAAAGAGTGAGGTGCCCCACTTTCAATGAAAACCCTGTGTGGAAGGACTTTTGGCTGACTGCACTTTGGACCCCAAGAAAGGCATAGCTAGGCGGCACCCTGTCCCTGAGGCTGTGGTTCTTACTGTACTGGAAAGAGTGGAGAGAAGCTGGGGGAAACAGCAGAACGGGGGATGCGGAGAAGAGCTCGCCACCCCCGCCTTCCGAGGCCTGGGCACTGAGAAGACAGGGAGGAGGAGGGGGACAGCAGCCCCATATCTAGACACGTATCCAGCCAACACGTGGAAGGAAAATCTGTAACCGCCTCTCAGGTTCCTGTCCCAATTCTTCTATTGATTGCTTCTATCTTCCCTGCCCCCCCCCTCCCCACCTCTCAAACTGCAACAAAATCTGAATAGGAACTATGGCTTTTACACTCTGTTCCTTCAGAATCTGTCCCGGGATGGGAGGAGGCGGCGGCCGCTGTGTTCTGCAAACTCATGTTCTTGCTGGACTGCAAGAGGGCAGAGTGGGGTTGGGCGGGGGTGTGAACAGATTGTATCCACAGCTTCCAGGGCAGGATGGAGATTTTCCCTGGGCCTCTTATCTTCCTCTCCAGTCCCAAAGTCCAAAACACAGGAGGAGGCAAGAATGAACGTGGCCTTCTCTGCGCCCCCTACTGGGAGAAGTCAGAGGCGGGGTCTCCAGCAACCTGGACAAGATTCAACAATGGCACTAAAGCCCCAAAACTCTCCCCACGCCCCAAAACGTCCCCCCACAGTCTCCCTCTAAAGCCGCCTGTCTGGATGGTGGGAAACAGTCTTCAGGGCAGTTCTACTGTATTGTAAACGCCCATCTTTTTTATGACTTCTTTATTCGTGTATGCGAGCGCACTGTCTTCATGTGCACCAGGAGGAATCTGATCCCACTACGAATGGTTCTGAGCCACCATGTGACTGCCGGGAACTGAACTCAGGACCTCTGGAAGAGCAGTCAAGTGCTCTTAACCACTGAGCCATCTCTCTTGCCCCACCTTGCATCTTCTATCCTCCTTTGTCAACGAGAGTGCAAGGTGCCTCTACTGGAACAGTCTAGAAGGTTTTTAAAGTACAGACAAAGTCCCGACCCACGGCAGGTGCCTCCCGTTCTACAGGGTCACATGCCCAGCACACACCAAGTGTGCTCCCCGGATATGCTAGCCTAACCTGGCCCTCTTAGGAATCTGGTAATGTCCCTGTGGTACAGAGGAGGAACCATGCCAAAGAGATCTCCATCTAAGTGACACCCCTGAAGCCCAGGGAATTCCAAGGGTGCCTAAGACGACCATTAGGGCAGGGAAACACAAGGATATCAGAGATACTGCTCCCTTTCCCGAACACAAGCTGAAGGAAGGTCACGCCCCCTTAGGCCCTTAAACCAGGACACCTCTGCCCTAAATCATGCCCCCCCCCACACACACACACAGTCCCAGCGTACGTACAGGCTGACATTCCCCTCTTCAGCTCCAGATTTGATTCTCTTCAAACACATCGAATTCTAGAACACTCTCGCGTAGTATACACAAGCCATTAATTCCCCTACTCAACATACTCAGCCTTGACCCCCACACCCCCCAAAACACAGAACCCTGACCTCCCACAGTAAACACACCAGGCCTCAGGGGCCAACCAACAAAGGGGACAGGAGTCTAGTGCTATCTCTGGGGCCTCCACCCTGGTTCCCTAGGAGACTAGCAGCAGGACAATACCTAGCCTCCCAGCGGTGACCTGAAGAGGCCTTTGGTCCTCCCACGGGGCACCTGTTCTCTTCAGAGTTCATGCAAGACACCTAAGGTGCAACCTCGCAAGAGGGCCAGGTAGGGGAGGCCATCTAGACAGCTATGTGCTTGTGGGACTGGAGCAGGGAGCCTGGGAGGCCACCGGGGACATCACCGCTTCAAGCTGGAAGGAAAGGCCTCCCGCCTCCAGGAACTGCCTGACCCCTGTGCTAGTCCCAGGAGAGGCTAAAGCTGTAAACTTCTGAGCCGCTTCCAGGCACCCAGTGCACAGCAGGACGGGGTTGGGATGCCTGGTGGTCTCAGACCCAAGGCCAGGCCTCTGGCCCCTAGTCCTAGAAGGTGCTCAGAGGCTGGGGAGTAGGGAGGAAGAGATGTTGTTGTTTACTAGAGAGGGGGAGGGGTGGGAAACCCACAAGCTCACAGAGGAGGGGGCAGGAAAAGGGCATTGCCTAACCTGAGTGGAGAAAGCCAAAGAAGGCTGCCATTTGCCCGGTATATGGGCACCCCACCCTGGAAGTAGGCTACCAGGGTGGGGGCTCTCCCCACCCACCTCTAAGAAAGAGGAAGGTGTTTGCAACGCTCAGAGGAAGGCAGAGAATTCACTTTATCTCTCACAGGGGTCAGATCCCAAATCCCCTTGTGGCCCCTCCAGGGAGTCTGTCTGTCCAGCCCCTTGTTACCAGCACATGGAAAAGGAAAAGCGGGTCACTAGTACCAGCTTGCAGGACCCCTGACTCCTTTGCTTCTTAAAAATTCCACCCTGGAAGAAAGTATAATTCTCTCAGCTCCCTTCAAATGCAGAGAGCATCTGTTCTGGTTTTTTTTTTTTTTTTTTTTTTTTTTTTTTTTTTTTTTTTTTT
>NW_026067974.1:10834189-10871103 GCF_014885135.2 Alexandromys fortis | reverse complement strand
TTTTTTTTTTTTTTTTTTTTTTTTTTTGAGACAGGGTATCTCTGTGTAGTCCTAGCTAGCCTGGAACTTGCTCTGCAGATCAGGCTGGCCTTGAACTCAGAGATCCACCTGCCTCTGCCTCCAGAGTGCTGGGATGAAAGGTGTGCGCCACCACCTCCAGGCTGCAGGGATGTTTTTTACATAGGTGCACTTGCTCAATCCCCAACACTCTGGTCGCCCCATCAGCAACACAGACTAGAAAACCAGAACAGAATGGGGTTCTCCGACTCCCCTATTAAGGTGGGGAGAAGGGGTAGAAATCGAAGGTGAAGGCTTGAGGCGTTACTAGCAGGGGAAATGAGGCAGTGCCTGTCTGCGCTGCAGCCCCACTGCATAAGGGATTGGAGATGGGAAGGAACATGGGCATAGCCTATCTCTTCCTGAAGGCTGGTGGGGCCTGGAAGGGAAGGGGCTGCGACAAAAGCCAGAGGCCAGAGGCGGCGATCCAGGAAGCAGTGGTGGCTGTGGGCAGGCGGCCAGTTGTGGGCAGTGAGGCGCCCAGCCAGAGCCTGCCCCAGGGACAAAGAGACTCCCTGGCTCCGGGGAGAGAGTGCTACCCCCACACCAAGAAGGGGGCACTGACCCAGCCCAGCCAGGCACACAGGGCAGTGGTGCCAGGCAACTTGCCAATGGCTGTGGGAGGGGCAGTGGGTGCCAGGCAGGGTGCTTGGTCCCTGCCAACCAGGAGAGGTGGGACACGTTTCCCAGGTCAGCAGCTGACCAGCCAGCCAGCCAGCCAGCCATGGCCTGCTCTGCTGCTTCCCACCCCCTCCTGCCCCAGGCCAGGCCCAGCTCCCTCCTCCTAGGCTCTGGCCTGGAGCCCAGCTGGGCCCTGGGGGCCAGAGTTACTGTAAGCGGCCTGGCAGGCCCCGAGCCTGGACTTTGCCAGCTGGCTATAGCCACTGCCACCTCCCACTACCTGGCTTGGCCAGCTAGGGAAGGGTACTGAGACCCTCGCCCAGCCAACTTGTGACCCTCATGGCAGTGGGTAGAGGCAGAAAACACAAGCCCTGCCAACCCAGTACATGTGTCCAAGGTCAGAGTCCAGGCAGAAAGCCCCCACGGAGTCCCTCCCTGTCCTTCGGGGGGCAGGGGAGTTGCGGGGCGGGTGTGTGGGGGTGTTGCAGGGCTCCAGCTGTGCCGAGCTGCCCTGGGCTGTCTCTCGAAGCCCTTTCCCTCAGAGTACTGGAAGAGGGTGGGGTGGAGGTGGGTTTCAATCTCGGTGTGGAGCTGTCATTTCCCCCAACGCTGAGAGGTTTGTTTATCCACCTCAGCCTCTGCGTCCATCCCTCCTCAGAGCTATTTATAAGGCCCTCAATAGCATAGCACCAGGGACACAGGGACAAAGGGGGAACAACAACAGAAGGAAGGAACCAGACGGTTTCATCTTTTCTCTACCCACTCCCAACATCAAACAAGCTAAGAGCAGTGGGACCATCGTCAAGCCCCCCCCCCCCCGCACCCATACACACCATGTTCCCCCTAATCTAGAAAAGACCTTGTCACTCACTGTGCCTCCAGCGGAACAGACGTGTCCAGGAACCCCAATCCTGGGGCCTGCCCCCCTCCATACTCCCTCCCCCAAGCCTCCCCACCTAGACTTACTGGCTGGGGACGGTGTGCTGTATCCACTAACTGGAAGCTGGTGCTGGAGACTGCTGAGGGCGCCTGGAGGGGAGAGTCCACCCAACATAGGGGGGAAGAAGAAGGCGTAGGGGGGCACCGGGTACCCATTGAGGTGCCCGCCCCCAGGTGTTGGGCAGGAACTGCTATTGCTGGCCATGCCAAGCGGTCACAGTCAGAACGGCAGGCGAACAGTCTGGCAGGCAGCTGTGATACGCTTCACGAGGTCTCTCCTCCTCCGGGCATGGGGCCTGGGCCCAGAGGGGGTTTGGGTGGTCAGCCCACCCCCACCCCGTTCTGTCCCTGGAGTTGCAGTCCAAAGTGAGTGAGTTAATTTCAGCCTTCTGGAGCCCCCTCCCTAGCCAGGGGCCAGGTGGACTGGGGGATGTCCCAAGAGTCGGTCCTTTGGTTAAGCAGTTCTGTGAGCAGACACTTCTGTAGGAAGGTCCAGAGCTGGTCTTCAGGGTGTCAAAAAGGATGCCACTCCCAGAAGGGCCCCAGCTAGGCGGCTGGGGGGTGGCATGTCCTGCGGTGCTGCAGAAAGAGGAAAGGCAGGTAAGTGGGTACTGAGCAGGCGCATGGGATTCCCCACGGCGCTCCCCAACCTGGGCAGCCAGAGATTTTCCTGTGGCACCCAGCTGAGCAGACACCTGGCACCATTCCTGGCTGGCAGGGCCAGCCTAGGCCCAGGGCCCAGACACTGCTGGGGGTGGCAGGATAGCACAGCCAGGCTGGGATTATGGGGACAGGGCCCAGAGTATGGGAGGGCCTCTCACCCAGAATGCTTGGGAAAGGGTCCACACAGTGCCACCCCAAAGATCAGTGCAGCTGAGGCAAGCAGCTGGCTCTCCTTCCCCCAGTGTGGGTTACCTGAGGTCAAGATACAGAGAAGGCGCTGGCAGGGAGGGGGGAGAAGCCGCTTCCCTAAAGCACGGGCACTTCTCAGAAAAATGACTCCCTAAGTGGAGGGGGGGCTCTCACACCACTTCCCCCCTAAACCTAAGACCCAGCATCCCAGATCAGAACAACCCTCCCTTGAGGAGGAGGAGGTCCAAATCCATATCCACACAGGGGAACGGATCTCCAGGTCTCCTAGGCAACATTCCCAATACCGAACAGTACAGGTGGCCCCGGGAAGCCCTAAGTCAGGAAAACGACACCCAGGGGATGAGGGAGTAAGTGGACAGGACTTACAAGACCAGATGCTACCCTCCCCAGCGCGTACGCAGATCCATCCACACCCTATCTGAAGAGCTGAGGCCAGAGGGTAGACACAGATAACACCTTGGGGTAGAGACACAGCTGGGACCTACAGATTCCGATACATAGCCAGATAGGAAGAAACAGAGCTAAGGGCTCTTCAAGTCGGTCTGAGTGTAGATTATACACAAATCTATACCCATGTGTAGGGACATGTGCTGCAAATACACACTACACACACATGAATGTATCATATATACATATGATAGAAGAGACACAAAAATAATCACAGCCAAACAAAACCAGGTCTTACTTCCGTCTGTCCCCCTGTCAGGTACTGATCCAAGAATACTTTGAAATGTCTACACACTAGGATGGCTGGGACCAGCTAACAGGGCCCAGGGATTTGGCTCTGTTGGTAAATGTTTTGCTCTACATGCGTGAGGACCTGATTTTAGACACCCAGCAAAAAGCCAGGCACAGTGTCACACACCTGCAACCTCGGAGCTGGAGAAACAGAGCCAGAAGGCTGTCTAACGTCTGCTGGCCGGCCAGCCTCACTGAAGCAGTGAGCTCCAGGTTCACTCAGAGATACTATCTCAAAAACTGCAACAGAGTTATTAAGAAAAAGACATTCGGTCAGGCTTGGTGGCGCATGCCTTTAATCCCAGCACGCGGGAGGCAGAGGCAGGTGGATCTCTCTATGAGTTCCAGGACAGGCTCCAAAGCTACAGAGAAACCCTGTCTCAAAAAAAAAAAAAAAAAAAAAAAAAAAGGACAAAACAAAACCTTAAACATGGCACTTGCGTACATAGCAAGTCCATTCCTGGGTATCTACCCAAGAAACAAGACAATGGAAGCCTTGCGCAACAAGATTTGTGTGCACGCTCAGATCAGGATCACAGACCCCAAGTGAGCAGTGAAACCGACCCAGAGGTCTAAAATGGTGGACACCCAACGCGCTAGAGTATTTCTGTGCCAAAAAAAAGAGAACAAAGAACTGACACACAAGCATGGCCAAGCCCTGAGAGCAATACAATTGCCCAAGATGCTATGTTGTATGACTCGACTTCTAAGAATGTCCAGGAGGAGCAGATCTGTGTGCATACATTTGTGGTTACTAGGAACTAGGGTGTGAATGTCAGGGAAAGGAGAAGTAGCTGCTAGTGGGTATGGGAACTTTCGGGGGTGGTGAAAACGTTTTAACGTCGGTGGTGGCGGCGGCGATAGTGGCGGTAGCTGCCGTGACTCCATACGCAGGCGAGAGCTATGCAACTGTGCAGAGTTGCAACTCCTTGTCTTTCTGGCTTCTTTCTGAAAAGGTATCACTCACTAAATCACTCAGGCAGGCACTGAACTTGCAATCCGCCTGTCTGAACCTCCAGAGGACTGAGATTACAGGTATACACCACCCACGCGGGGCTTAAACTGTATACTTTTAATGGGTGCATCCTGTGGCAAGTGAGTTACTATCGCAGTAAACCTCTTTAAAAGAAAAAAAAAATAGAGATACAGAGACCTAAAATAAGAATTGTCAGCTGGGTGGTGGTGGCGCACACCTTTAATCTCAGCACTCAGAAGGCAGAGGAAGGCGGGTCTCTGTCAGTGAGTTCGAGGCAGGCCTGGTCAATGAAGCGAATCCTAAGACAGTCAGAGCTGTTACACAGAGAGAGCCTGTCTTGAAAAACCAAAACAAAAAAAGAAGAAGAAGAAGAATCATCCCTTTCCAACATTCCCCCTCCATCCCTACTCCCCACACTCAGGACATACCAGGTTCCAAGCTCCAGGCTCCAGGCCTAAACCTGGAGACTGGAGGATGCATATATAACCAGCATTTGCCTGGGGACCAGGATGAGAATGGGGAGTTCTTGCCAAGGCCACTGTGGAAGAGCACTGTGTCCTCTGTCGACTGTCCCAGCCTGTGTCTTCTGTTAACTGAGGAAGACAGAGAGAGAGGGGGCAGGTAGTGGCCACAGAAGCAACAGCTCCGCTGAAGTGAAATCCGCACTGTGTTAGTGATTCATCACACCAACCACTGGGTGGGCCTCACTCCTGAATGAGGTGCCTCCTTCCCTTCAAAGACCGATGACTGATGTCAGAGAAAAATGGGGGTTCCACCTACAGGGCCAGCGGCAGCTCCGTCCCCCATCTCCTATGGGATCCCATACAACAGGAGCACAGGCTGCAAGAGCCACGCTGAGGAGGACAAGTGTCTGCACTTGGACCCCCTACAGACACGCCACGCCACACACCTGCAGAAAGTCACCCATGCGAGCCTACAGAAAACATATGGGTGGGCGAGAGCAAGCCTGCTGCCCTGGCCTGTGCGGAGGCCGCATGGGAGCAGAGCAGCCTTGGAGTATCTCTCCACACCTGGCCCCAACCACACGAGTGCAGTCCAGGACTTACGTGCATGGGCTCCTGCACAGACTCCCAGAAGACACACAACTCTCGCCTTAAGTCTCTCAAGGTGCACAGTCTAGCTTAGGAGATGCCCCGAGGTCCTCCCTGTGGGCCAGCCCTCAGGAGGATTCATGTCTACACAGAGGCTTACCTACTGATAGGTGAGGCCTAGGAGACAGCTGACCAAAGAGAGGCCACCAGACCCACGACTGAAGCCAGAAGCTCACTTCAAACTAAAGGCATTCTGACCTTGCTTGTGGGAGTGGGTGACACCTGGCTCGGACTTTTGAGGCCCAGTCTTTTATATTCTAGAAGCCAGCTTTGCCCACACAGAAGACTAATGGTATCTACCTTAGAACGAATGCCTCAAGTCTCCCCTTGAAGAGGTTAAAACTGTGTCAGACTTCGAGCCACCAGCCTGCCCCAAACACACAACTCTGGGGAGAGTCTGGAAGGCCTCAGAACCTCTAGTATCCTAACCCAGCTGTGCCTACACACTTCAAGGCAACGATCTACAGCTCCCTGAGGGGAAGAGGGAGGGCTCTCCAGTGAGGGCGGGACAAAGGTCACAGAAATGGGCCAAGAGCCAGGCTGACCAGGGAACAGGGATAGGCAGGGGCAAAGATGATGAGGGGGTGGAGCAAGGTCCTTTGGGAGCCATGACCCTCACAGAGATGCCTGCGCCCTGGCCAGAGAATTTAAACCGGCACCAAAGAGGGAAAACAAGCAACCTACATATAACCCCCACCCTCTGCCAGCAACCTCCACTGTTCATAGGCGCCCTGCCTGAGAGAGAAAACCACAGACCTGTCCCTCCAGTCCAGCCCAGCAGAAAGAGAAGAGGCAAGGGTGCTGCCACCAGCCATGCACCCCTTCTTAAGGAGCTCTTTAATCCCAAATCCCTAAAAGGTATCACGATCAGTGGTCAACCACACACACACATGCACGTGCACGCACACACACCCACCATACACACAGGCACCATACACACACGCGTGCACACACACCATACACACACGCACGTGCACGCACACACCATACACGCACGCACACTCACGCACACACATGCACACGCGCACACATGCACACACACACACCACACACACACACACCATAATACACACAACACACACGCACACACACAAACACCATACACATACCACACACATACACACACCATACACACACACACACACCACACACACCACTCCAAAGTCACACCTTTTAGGGGGAAAAAAAGTGAGAGTTGCGGCAGCCATGAAGAGGGGGGAAAAAACCAACCCAGAGCCCAATCTCAGCTCTGCCACTCTGGGTGACCTTAGGCAAGTAGCTTAACCTCTCTGAGTATGTTTGCTTGCCTGTGAACTGTCTCCCTTGATGAACGAGGTCCTGGAAAGCACCTAGCACTGCCTGGCGCAGAGAAGGCTCTTAGGTCTCCCGCCTCCCCCATCTCTCACCATCACCTGGGGTCCCTGGGCTCTTTGCCTCCTCTCCCTGGCCTTGCCCCAACCAGGGCCAGCATCTGTGGACAGGGCTAGCAGGGAACACTAACCATTTTTTCTGGATCTGCTTCCTCCCAGACGGAGGGGAAGATTGTGGGGGAGAGGGATATCTGGGGTGTGGGCAGAGGCCTGACCACAACCCTTTCCCAAATTCCCTTCTTGCATTTCACAAACCGAAAAAGGGAAATCTTTGGATTTGGGGAGGGAAGAGAAATAGACCATTTCCTCCCGTGTCCTGGGGAGAGAGAACTTCGAGGCCCCCATACCCAGCGAGGCCACCTCCCAGGCCTCCCGTCTTCAGGCATCCTCTCCACCCTGTGCTCCTTCAAAACGAGGGGTCCCCAGGGACAGAAGTCAAGCAGTTCCCTCTGTTTTATCTGTATGCTTTGAGACAGGGCCTGCCGCCCAAGCTGCCCTCAAACTAGCTGATGACCTCGAGTGGCTGGCTCTCCAGCCTCCACTTCCAGAACCCTCTGGGGTAGACGGGCACCAACGCGTGACAGGTTTACGTGGTGCTAGGGACAGAACCCAGGGCTTCCTGCACGCCAGACAAGCACTTCACCAACCAAGTTACACCCTCAGCCCCAAGCAGTTCCCTCTGAAGGGGCTAAGGCTGGGGAGCTTAAAACAAGGGGAGATGGGGGTTTCCTAAACATTCTAGACAGTTAATGAATCATATGCAAATGAGACACAGAGCTCAAACTCCACTTGGGTGGGAGGGCCTCCAGCCCTGGCAAGACAGGGGAGCCCTACCCACCCCCAGACCCCCAACCCTGCCCAGAGTTAGTTGAGCTGGCCAGGCAGGGGCAGGGCAGGACAGGACCGATTTCAAACCAGAACAGTGGGCTCAGGCTATTTATAAGCTCTCCAGGAAAAATCCTTGTACACACAAAGCCACAACCTCTCCCCTCCCCCACGAGGCTTCATCTGCAGGCCGACAGGGCTGGGAAGCAGAAGAGAGCACTACCCTCTTTTCTCCAAGGGTCCTCCCACTAACAGCTCTGGTCCTCCTCACAGGCCCACTCAGCCTCGTTAAGGGAAAAGACTACCGAAGGCAGGGCCAGGCAGAAGGCATTTTCCCCCACCAGCCCTACACAGCTGTATCTGTACAGCCAGGCCTGGCGGGCCACCTGCCCCAGAGCGTGTCCTCTCTAGGGGGTCAGTGAGGTAAGAACACAGAATCTTGCTGCTGGATGCCAACCAACCTTGCCCATATTCAGACACGGTGCCTCGTCCCACGAGAATGGTTCTCATCCCTCTCCAATGTATACTCCATGAAATGTATACCTCCTCCCTAGCTCCCAGACGCCACGCATCAGCTGTGAACGACCAGCAAGCATGAGGATCAATCAGAGACCGTGAGGCCAGGACAAGTTGGGCCCCAAGAGAAAAGAGTGGGGGATCTTCCCGATACAGCAGAGACCATACGCCAGAGGGCCTGAGGGACACAGTCATTCAGGACTTCCCACGCCCAGGGCGGCTGAGGGGCCCATCCAGAACCAGGGCTGTAACTGGGTCTTCCATGGAAGCAGAGAGTAGGTGAAAGGGCAGGGGGCAGCCCAGGCCTACAGGAAGAGGGGGCCAACCCATGGGGAAGGAAGAAAACAGGAAGAGGAAGAAATGAGCCTGCTCTGGCCACAGACAGACCACAGGAGTACGTGGACAGTACAACAGTAACTCTACCTATGAGGGACCAAACGGGCACAAAGGGGACCCCCCAGCTTGGAAACCACCGATGTGCATACCCAGCCTGGCATGGGGCTTTCCCCACCCTCACCCTGGCAGCTGCCCCCTCTCCACCATGCAGGAAGCACAATTCACTCATAATTAGGGGAAGGTGTGTGTGTGTGTGTGTGTGTGTGTGTGTGTGTGTGTAGGGGGGGATGATCAGAGAAGCAAACCGAGCAGTCGCAAGTAGAGATGGGCTACATCAGTCCCCACTCCTGCCTCAGCTCAGCCCCAACCCCAGCCTGCTGCACTCTGAATCCTAGGGCACGCTGCCAATAGAACTAGATGCTACCCAGTCCCCTCCCGTCATCCCTCCCTGGGGACCCAAGCTGCAGGGAAGCCAGGAACACCCCCCACTACCTCAGGATATCCTTTTGGCTCTGACCCCAGACCAGGCCTGAGTCAGACTGGGCCCTGCCCCACAACCCCACACCCTAGGACCCCCCAGGAACTTCCTACGCCACAGGGAGCCCCTTAGTCCAGCAAGAACCCGGGGGAATCTCTTCTCTTCTCTTCTCCACGCCTAGCCAAGCAGAGAAGCCCCACATGAGGTGGGAAAATCTGGTCACTGAACTCTTGGGCCTTCCCTTCAAGCACAGAGCTTGCTGAAGCCGAGAGAAGCTGGTGTGGCCATGTGTGGGAGAGCTAGCTGGCTGCAGAGCCACTTCCAGTCTCCCCACCCATAAAACATCAGGGACCCGGTGGCCCAGAGTCCTGTATATTCCAGTGTGGATCCCAAGAAGCCACAAACTCTCCGGGGAGGAAGGAAGGAGAGGAGAGAGGAAGGTAGGGTCTATGAAGTGATGTCTGAAAAGGCAGAAGGACCCAGACTGAGGGGATGCGGCCACGAAATCAGTCTCACACAGTCACGGCCACAAAGTCAGTCTTCCCAACACAGTCTGAGTAGGTGGCTGTGACTCCTTCCCACAGACACAAGTCTGAGGGCCCTAAGGGACCTGAGTCGTCAGAGACCACACACACAGGCTCAGCTTGAAAGGGCCCCCTAGACAGGCCTCTCAAGCACCCCCCTCCCAATTGTGGGCCTTGAGGGGAGGGGCAGGTCCCTCCCCACAAAAACCAGGGGTAGTGCCTACGGCGGCTATCACCATGGCAACCAACAACAAACATCCCAGGAACCACAGTGGGACAGGAAGTGATGAGCACGTGACAGGAAGACTTTTTTTTTCCCCCTCACTGTTAGGGGGGTGCAGACAGGAGAGTTTGCAGCCCTTGGGGAATCAGCTGTCGTCCCCCAACATTCCCTTTCCTAGAGCTGGAGAGAAGAGGGGTCTGCTAGGAGGGTGGCCACTCCCCACCACTCTGTGCCCTGTCAGTTCATACAGGCTCACAGTGCCCTCCTCCACCTGCCACTCAAGGTTACCCTCCCTCATCCCCCCCCCCCTCCACTTCCTGCCGTGACTGGAGATCAGAGAACTCCATGCCACAGCTTCCCTTTCTCAAGTCTCGATTCCTGGGCTGAAGGTTTCGCTGTGGGGCAAGGGACAGGAGGGCTGGGGACCTGCAGTAGATAGAGCCCAAGGGACAGCTGCTCCAGGGGGAGAGGCCGGGAGGGGCTACCCAATAGGTGTGTACTCGTGAGCACACAGCGAGGAGGTCACCGTGACACACTGAGGCTGCCTGACCTTAGGAAGCTTTGAGGAAGAGGGAGCCAGGGCCAGAGGACCTAACCAGTACCCCACATACTCCACCTGGGTCCTATCCTGAGCCTCCGGGTTCACTCTGGTTTTTCCGGTGGCCTTCAAGCAGGCAAATTCCCAAAGACCCAGCCCTTATCACCTCTCCCCTGCCTTTTGTGCTGAGGAATCCCTGCTCCCTGTTCCAAGGTGCCCGCCCAGACGAGGGCACCTTGGCTGAGGTGAGGGGAATGGAACCTCCCTCCACTCCCCTCCCCTTCTCTGCAGATGTCCCAGGCTATATTTAGCTCAAGCCGGGCGGCCAGCCAGCCCCAGACTCCCCACCGGCCGAGAGCTGAGCTCCCAATTTTTTATGCAATTAAAACATTAAGAGAACCACCCCATCGGCCCCCCCCCCCATGTGCACAAGCGCGCGTGCACATACACGCACCCGCACATGCACACACACACTGCCCTGTCAAGGCAGGAGAGCTCTAAGAACTCGAAGGAGGACTGCCTACTCTACAGCATCCAATGATGGGGTAACAGGGTCCTCGGGCAGGATAGGAGCATCAAGGCTCAGATGAGGGTGACTGACACTTGCAGCAGTGCGGGGGGGATGGGCTTTGCTAGTTCCCACCAGAAAGGAAAGGCCTATCTAGAAGAGGCTGGGGGCTGGCTGGAGAAATTCCACCTGTCATTTTGCAGCCCCTCACTGGCCGGCTCCGGTTACAAGGCTGGAGTTGGCAACAGGTGCTGGCCAGGCTGGCAGCAGCTTAATCCCCCACCAGCTACTGGGACTGAGTGTGGAGCCTGGAGGTCCAGCAGGGGCCTTTGGGGGCAGGATGCTAAATGGAAGGAGGTATCTCAGGGCCAACGAGGGGCCTCTGCAGGAGGCAGCCCCCGTGTAATGGAGGGACCAGTGTGGCCAGGCAAACCCTACAGCAGCACCTATTTCATCTTCCCTATGATGCCAGGCCAGCGGGCGGACTAGAGTGTGGGAGGTCTGTCTGCCTGCCTGCCTCTTCCTCCTCCTTACCAAATTCCTGGAACAGGCAAGGGAGGTTCCAGTTGCAGTGAGGGGAGAGCAGGCAGGCGGTCCCGGCTTGGGGGGAAGGGTAAGTGGGGAGGGGAGGTGAGGACCAGAGAGGGAGGCAAGATCCAGACAAGATCCAGACGAAGCAAGAGACACCCACACCCAAACCAGACTAGGGACACACACACCAACGCTGACACGTTCTCACACTCTGGGCCAGGTCCCCGCACGCCGCCCACCCTGTAGGGACACCCAGACACCCTCAACTAATCCTGCCAATTCCCAGGACACCTCCTGGACACACAAGGAGATCCAGAGCTGCCCTGCCCCCACATCCCACAGAAACCGTGTGGGCTCCAGACAGCAGCAGGAGGGCGGAGGGGGAAACAGGAGGAAAGACAACAGGCGTCAGCTAGGATGCGGAGCCAAAGCCTTGCGAGCTGGGGGTATCACTGGCTACACTTCTTTCTCAAGACTCAGTAAGTCATGACAACCTTGGTCATCTCGCCAGAGGCTCTGCCAGCTTCCCACACTCCTAAAACCACCGCCACCAGACAGGGGTGTGGGGTGCTGGGAGTGGATGATTGTGTTTATTCGTCAAGGGGTTGGATTACCTTCCTCCATGTCCATCACCCTAAATCCTAGGCAGGGCTCCCCAGAAGACCCCATTGCGGGCTGGGCTCAACTCCTCTCTTCTCCAACTGAGAAAAGGTGCCCTGCTGAGGTATCCCAGGGGACAGGGATCTGGGTATTAAAGTTTATTTCATGTCACACAGTTCTGAGGACAATCCACCTACAACCTCAGAATCTGAACGAGAGTGACCTGGTGAGAAAGATCCCAGAAGGTGGAGCTAGCTTCAGAGACCAAATGGTTAATGGAAGGGCAGTTCATCTGAGTCTGTGTCCCCCAAACAGACCTGAAGGCCACTCAATGTTCTCACCCCCACACTAGACAGGCTGGCAGGAACAACGTCATGGCATGTGTGGGTGACTGTGCCCATCGGGGGAGGCACAGGGGTGATCAGGCTGCCTACAGCTAGCTTCCTGCCAGCCTGCCACATGGTTAGGAGTAGGAGGTGAACTAGGAGGTATCCCAGGGTGCCAGCAGGTGCATTTAGGGTCAGACTACAGAGACGAGATTCAAGGCTGTGGCAGGACAAAGCTAATTCCCAGCCCAGTGTCTGCCACTAGATCTGAGGAACCCCTGCAGTGATGGCCTTCTGCACACACTGCAGGCTCACACCCTCCAAGTGCCTGCAAATCCACCATTGTAGGCTCCCAAGGGCCTACTTGAGTCTGACCCTATTGACCTCTCTGCTTCATGGCCCAGACTCCCAGGCAGCACTGGTGTGCCAGCCCCTCCCCGTGTGCCATCTTTCACAGCTACAAATTCTGTGACTCCACATCCCTCTTCCTCACAAGGAAGAGCCAAGCATCTACCGCCAAACCCTCTTCTCGTTCCCGTCCCCAGACCCATTTCCACCCCTCCCAGGGGAGGCCCCAAGGCTCCAGGCCACCCCCACTCCAACGTAGGGCTTTCCCCAGCTATGTCTCCACACAAAGCCCTGTAGAAGTTGGAGGAGTCTGGGAACCTGAACCCTAATTTTCTAGCAGGGCCTAGGAGTCCATACTAGGTCCCCAAAAATTCCTCCCCCAAAAAAATTGTGCCTTGGGAAGCCTTCAGCTGCAGAAAATGCCTGGCACTCCTGAGTCTCCATGCTGGTAGGGTGATCAGGAGTGGGACTGGGAGCTGGTTAAAAAAAAAAAAAAAAAAAAAAAGCAAAGGGCAGAGGAAAAATGCTGTTGGAGAGCACACACACATGTGCACACAGGCAGCAGGTAGCAATCTGGCTGCAAAATCGGAAGCTGGCACTAGGTAGGAGCAGGGGGTACCCTCCCTTCCATGCCAATACATTGGGCATCCTATCCAAGAAAGGAAGGGCAGTGAAACACACACACACACACACACACACACAAATCCAAAAAACTTCTCAAGACTGAGTTTGTTGTTGCTTTTGAAATTATTTCCATATGAGGTGGCCCTCACCCCCAGCCTAGCACACTGGGGGATCTGTCCCCCTTTCCCACGAGCAGTCTGACAGCAGGGCAGGGCCCAAAGCGGAAAGGGGACACAGTTAAACTGAGTTGCCAACCACCCCTCAACATACACACATCTGGCTAGCAGCTTCCAAGCCTCGTGGGTGGCACTAGATCCCAGACATCCTCAGCAGAGCAAGGTCGGCCGGTCTACTCTGTCCTTCCCTCACCCCGAAAGGCTTCCACAACCTCCAAGTAACACAAGACACAGGCGCATCTCACCCAACCGCACTGGCTCCCGCACCCAATTCTGACGGCTCCCCCACACTCCAACCGAGACACCAGCTGAGCGGGCCCCGCCCCCCAGCCAGATCCCTCTGGTGGGGGGTGGGCCCCCTGGCTGATTCTCCCCAAACCACAGGGCGGCTCAGGTAACAGGAGAGAGAGTAGGAGGGGGCTAGTCCGTTGGGCATCTGATCTCTCCCCAAACAGGTTTTCAGAAGTCTTTTTGTTTGGTTTGGTTTTGAAGAGAAAGAGAGAGTCCCCGGCGGGTGGATCCTCCAAGGCTGGAGCTCTGGGGACACGCGCGGCAGACAGCCGCAGAAGCCTCAAGGCTGCGCGCGCGAAGATGCGGCGCAGACGGGGCTCCCCAACCCCGGACACGCCAGCGGCAAGCTGGGAAGCCCAGGGAACCCCGGGTTCCCGTGGAAACCGCCCGGCACCCTGTCCCCGCCCGCGACTGCCATCCAGAGCAGGCCACCGGGCCCCGATACGTGAGAGCACCGAGGGCTCCCCAGGATCCCAGGGGAGAGGTTACCTCGAAGCGAGGGGATGCAACCCGTCTGGGTGTCTGTGAGCACTGCGTCTGCCCCAAGTCGGAACCTCGGCGCTGCCGGGAGTCAGGGGTGTGAGGTCCTCGGAGAGGAGCCGTCCGGGGGGCCGCGGCTCAGGGGCGCGGGGCGACGGCAGCGGCCATGGCGAGTCACGTGCGGAGGCTGAAACTTTACCCGGAGCCCCAGACTGGGGGGGCGGAGGGTACGGAGCTGGGGTGGGAGGGAGGCTCCCCCTCTCGCAGGCCCGCCCCTGCCTGCCACGGGCCAATCACTAGCCGGGGGCGGGTTCTCAGGCTCACACCCGCCCCTCTCTCCTTAATAGACCCAGGGAAGGGCAATTCTTAAAGGAGACGCTTCCAGCCCACGGCTGGACCGTGGGAATCTGGGAGAATCCTCCTTCAAAACGCCAGGAAAGAGATTCAGAGCGAGGAGTGTGAGTGTATGTGTGTGTGTGTGTGTGTGAGGTTCAGAGAAAAGAATAAAAATAAGACTCAGCGGAGAAAGAACCTCAGCGTGCGGTATCCTACACACTCCCTTCCCCCAGCTACACGCCCACACTCACAGGGACACACACACATCGCACACACCTACTAAACCTGGGAAGAGAGGAGGTGGTGTAATATGGAAGAGAACGCACTGACTCCTGCCCCAGCTGTCAAGTCTTTGTCTCTCCCGAGCACAGTCCTCTGGGGCCAGGGGAAACTGAAAGCTATCTGACCTTGAGCAAGCCACTTCCCTTCTCCGGACCTTTACAGTTCTCATCTGCAAAACCGAAGCACAAAGAGTGGACGTCTTCCGGATATCTTTCCCGACTATCTTTCCCCAACACCTCTCCAGCTCGAGTGGGTTCGAGGAAACTTCTAACAACTCAATTCCTCCGAGGAGCTAAAAGTATAACCCTAAAAGACGGGTCTTAGGTTGGCCAGGAGCCCTCTCCATCCCCATCCCCCGCCCCCGCCCATCCTAGAAGACTCCACTCGAGTGGCCAGGGCAGTTCATACATGTTCCAGGAGGACAGGATCTGAATCATACTCCATCTGCAGCCCTCAGTCCCCGGTTGTCATAAGCCCCTTTCCAGCCATTTGGAAGGCTAAAGTCCCCACCGCTGGCAGTCCACCGGAGGAGGGTGGGTCCGCTATGAAGCGCCTCCCTCACCGAGTTCCTGGGCTGGGCAGCGAAGAAGCAAGTGCCCCCACAGGACACAGGACATCCCACTGGAAAGGGAAGTGCCACACGCCCAGGCCTCCACCCTAGAGAAGAGACGCTCAGTCTGACCAGGTGGCCCGATTTTCAGGCTAGGAACAAGAGGTCCGAGACCCATATTGAATTTTGTCCACCGTTGCATCGGTTGCTGAACCCGCTTAGAATTGGAGTTATCTGCTTGTTTCTCTCTCTGGCTCTGCTCCTCGGCCTAGAAAGGGTAGCACAGGCCAGGTTGGTGGGACGCTCTGCCCAGAGGTCGGAAGCAAGGGAAAACTAGCCTAGGCAAAGGGGAGCTGTGCTTCCCCAAGCCCTTCCCGCCCGCTGGGCCAGAGCAGAAAGCCGCCTCCGGCTCCTGTCTGGGTTTCCGCCGGTGCTAACCACCCGTCCAGCCCCTCCCTCCTGCTCCTGCTCCGTCCCCGTCCCGTTCTGTCCCGTACAGATCCATCCACAAACATGCGCTCAGCAGGCAAGAATGCGCCAATGGCTCCCAGATGTGGAGGCCGACGCTTAACCCCTTCCCCTCCACACACCCCTCCACGCACCCCTCCCCACATCCCCCTTAAGCCGTCCTGTCAGAGCCCCCATCATCTTCAGGGTCCTCCATCCAAGTGAGGAAACAGGCTAAGAGGGGGCTAAGGCCAGTCCACCTCTAGCTCCTAGCTCCCACAGGTTGCTCCCAGCCTGTATCCTACGAGGCCAAGAGGGAAGGTTTATGGTCAGGAAAATTCAAGTGTGCATGCATAGAGTTACACCGCCTCCACATGGGTAGCCTTTAGGAACACCTGCCAGCATATGGATTCAGGTACACTCTTATACACACACCCTGGTACAAAGGCATAACCCCACACACGTTCATGGTGTGAATGTGTACACCTCCAAGACAGATATGAACACCCCAGCACAAAAAAGCAACAACAGGCGTGTGTGTGTGTGTGTGTGTGTGCACAAGGTCATGAAGCAGAGAATGTACCGTGGTTGTGAACAGCCGTGGTTGTGAACAGCCGTGGTTGTGAACAGCCGTGGTTGCACATCCATGTGGAATTGATGGAGGAAACCTATGCTCACACAAACCACTTCCTATAGGAGGTCAAACACAAGATTGCACACAGGGCCTGCACACCTTTGGGAGGCTTCCTTCATGCCCAGGGCACTCAATACCACAGGTCCAAAGTCCAGACCTACCCTCCTCCTACTGCAGAAGTCAGAAGTCCCTAGGTAGAGGGGCCAGGAACCAGGGGCACCTTTCAGGAGAACAGAGTACTTAGACTATAGCAAGAGTCTAGGAAGGAAGGTGTCCTAGGGCCTCTACTATCCCTGCACAAAGGAGACCGGCTGGGTGGGGGTGAGGGGGACACTTTCCCAGGACAAGGGTCCCTCTTCAGACTAACAAAGGCCAGAGAGGGCTCAGACAGGTAAGGACAGCTGTCCAGGAACCACTCCTAACCATCAAAGGAGTTGCAGCCTGTGGGGGGCTCCTACAGAGCAGCATTAAATCAGGGGTGGTGGTGCACACCTGTAACCTGTACCAGCAGCAAGTGGGATCCTCCAGCAGGGACTGCTGAAGCTGCAGGCCAGTTTGGGCCAGCCATGGCTACAGAGTGAGAAACAGAACAACAAAGTACAGCATGGAGTCAGCATGGTGGTGTGTGCGCGCGTGCGTGCGTGCGTGCGTGCGTGCGTGCGTGTGTGTGTGTGTGTGTGTGTGTAACCTCAGCATCCCAGCACTAGGGAGGTAGAAGCAGGAGGATTAGGAGTTTGAGAACAGCCTAAAGAGGGAGCGGGAGAACATTGGCACAGGCAGGCAAGCACTAAGCAGAATCTGAAGAGGGCGCGGGAAAGACGGCTCTCGAAGACCACCTGGGGGCAGGAGAGGCGCTCAGCGGTTAAGAGCACTGCTGGCTGGCTGCTCTTCCAGAGGATCCAGGTTCAATTTGCAGCACCCACAGGGCAGCTCGCAACTGTCTGTACCTCCTGTTCCAGGGGATCCGACACCCTTACACAGACACACATGTAGGCAGAACACCAATGTATGTAAAATAAAAATAAATGCATTACTTTTTTAACAAAAAGACCACCTGGAGGTGGGTGAGGTGAGAAGTACCTGCTAGAACCAGCCTCAACTCGTTCCTCCTCCCCAGCCTCCCAGCTTAGGTATCCAAAAGGTGTACTTCACGGTTATCTTGGATCCACTTTTCAGTCCAACATGGGTCCTGTACCCATAGTACAGAATAGGAAACTGAGGCTCACAAAGAAATCGCCAACCAATTGAATGTGCTCGTTCACGCTTATCATCCCAGCCCTTGGGAGACTGAGACTGGGGATGGCCATGAACTCTAGGCAACCCTAGTAAGTTCCAGGCCAGCCTGGGCTACAGAGTAAGAACCTGTCACAAAAGAAAAATGAATTGCTTTGCCAAGGTCATGCAGTTTGTCAATGAAGATCCCAAGGCAGCTGTCTGTGCCAGGCTTCCACCATGGCCCGTCACCAGCACACTCCCCTGTTCCTTCAACTCAAACATCTCCCACTCTATCCTGAAGCCTGCAACTTCATCCTTTACCTCCTCAACAGAGCCTGTGGGGAAAGCAGCATGCCTGCCTGGCTCTGCAGGCTTATGGGTAGGGCCAGGAGATGAAAGAGCCCGGAGAAGGCACTGAGGGTACACATATAACCACCACCCTAGCCCTCGCATGATGCCCACCTACCAGGCGGGCATGGCCTGGTGACTCAGCCGCATCCGGGTAAGATGCCAGGGCAGTGACTCACCTACCGAGAAGAGCTGAGTCTGGTACTTTGCCAGCCCCGGGACAGAAGCGACTTAGTCACTTACCCGGGCTGTGCTGCCCAGCAGGCATGGCCTAAAGATCAGGGACGGGGCCAGCTCTGTCCCTCTCTGGTCACATGCGCCCCCTGGTGAAGGCAGGCCTCAGTATCCAGGACTGAACTGTGGCTCTGCTGCCCCCCCCTGCCTCCTCCCTACTGCCCAGCCTCATGGTACCAGCTCTGCTCTGGTGCCAACAAGTTTAGTGAGACCCTTGGGCAGGATTGCCCCTCCCCCTTGCAGCCTGCCCCCCTGCCCATCACTCACCACCCACTCTCTGACTTACCCCACCTCCTCCTGCCACCCAAGTTGTACCCAGGCTATGAGTCTCCTTTAAACATGTCCTGGCAGCACCCCTGCCCCCACAGCCCCTCTCACCCTCCCTACCCCCACATCACTCACACACACACACACACACACACACACACACACACACACACTCCTGCCAGCAGCTGCTGAAGTTGTTGAGCAGGAGGGAAATCATGAGGGTGGGGCCAGGGATTAAGTTACCAAAGCCAATGGGGTGGGCTGTCACCCGATCCCTTCTCTAGCTCCTTCCCCAGTCTCCCTCACCCACCTGCCTCCCGCCCTACCTCTGGCTGGCAGCCCGCTGCCCTTTGAGCCCCTCCACCCCACTCCACCCAAACTAGGAAATAAGTGTTCGGGTGGATTTGTCAAGCTAAGACCAGCCCGGTATATGTGAGCGGGAGAACATGAGAGAGATGGAGACGGCGTGCCTGTGCCCAGTATTGGGGCTACAACTGTACACTAGGTGTGTCTATGCCCATGTTAAGCCAGAAAGGGACAGAATGACTTACAGGGTCCCGGGGGAGTTGGAGGGGCCCAAAGGGAGTCGACCCGCTGAACGGCCTCAATCCATTTGCGCTATTGATTTCTCACACGCTGCAGCAGGCTTGATGGGGGGCGTGATAAATCAGGACCCCAGAGACAGGGAGACTTAAGTGGAGAGGGGGGAGGGGCTCCTGACCATAAGACCCACTAGGAGCGGAGCTGCGGGGTGAGGAGGTGGCAAGCCAGAAACCCAGAAACCAGCAGAGGCTGAGTGGCAGGAGGTAGGGTCAGAAAGTAGGTGTTAGATGGCCACAATGCCCTCCAGCTGGCAACACCGGTAGTTCTGGAACAACTCTAGGGGGCGTCACTCACCTCACAAACTAAAGAATGGCTTTCTCGGCACCTACACACCATGGATCCCTTAAGGAGCCAGAATGCCGACAGACTCCCAAGAGACAGCGACACCCTACGGAACTGTCTCCCCATCCCAGTCCTTGGCTCCTAGGCCAGAGGACATCTGCTGAGGGCTCTGTTCCCTTTCTGGGCTGGTGGCAATGGCACGGGTCCTGGGCACGGCAGGAACGGGCTCACAAAGGGTTCCGAAGGGTCTGAAGATCCGTATTCTTGTCCTCCATCTGTTCCCAAGTCATCCTGCAACTGTGGACAAATCCCTGGGCCTCTCTAAGTCTCTAAAACGAAACAGCTGGGCGGGATGTCCCTTCCAAAAGGTGGCTCCAAGCCCCAGAGTTTGCCAGCCTGGGAATGTGCTGGACGCTGGCCAGTGCCTCCATTCACACCAGTAGCCACAGGCCACCCAAACAAACCCCAGCCCCAACCTCCTTCCAGCCTGGACACAGACTCTTTCCACATGGTGGACATATAAACAAACCAAGCTGGGTTTTACAGAGACCCTGCACAATTCAGCAGGGAGGGAAACAGCCCTCCCCGCTGTCCCTGACCTGAGGTTCTCCTTGCTGCAAACCGGGAAGGGAAGCAGAAGCAGAAGAACGGTGCAAGCCACTAGCATAGCTAGTGACTGGCAGGGAGTCCTAGGGCAAAGCATATCCTGATCTGGTTCCCCTCTGTAAGGGGAAGGGGCTTATCTGAGCCTCAAAAGCCCCTTTCAGAGCTGAGGGAAATTGGACAGAGAAACGTGAGGGGTCCCCAGAGCTCCTCTGTTGGTCTGATCTGAGCCGAGCCCCTCTTTGCAAGGTTGCTCCCCTGGCCAGCATACTTCCTTGTTCTTTCTGCTACCCCAGGCCCTTCCTCACGCCTATGCCTGCCTTCTTACCCTCACCTTGGCCAGCCCCTCTGCCTGCCCCGTGCTTTTCTGCACGTCCCTCCTGCCAGGGGACAGACCAACTAAAAATAGTCCCCACAGCCTTTCTCGCCCACAGCTGCCCAAAGAGCAGGAAATGAGGGGGGCAGGGAGGCCCGTGCCCTGCCCTCACCCACCAACTCTCAACTAAGAACAGTGTCCAGCACTCTGGCCCGGGGCTGGTGCCAACTTGGCCATCTCTGGGTCATCCCGCACTCCTCCCTGGAGTGGAGGGGGGGAGGCTGCTCATAAGTGCCTACAATCACAGAGTTGCCCCGGCACTGTGGGAGAAGAAAGGATGCAATTGGTCTAGAGGGAACCCTTCCCAATTTCTGACAAATCAATGCCAACCACATTGTGGGCACTGAGAGGGGAAGGCTTGGCTCTACCCACTGCTCTTTTGAGGGCAGAGGGAATTAGCATTGGTAAAGTTTCTGTGTTTCCTTTCTCCAAGCCCAACTGGAGGGAGGACAAACTAGTACCCCAGCCCCAATGATGCTAGCCTTTTGCTCCCCAAAATATACATGGTTTAGATATAGGTGTTTCAGTAGGCACCCCCATACCACAGACAAAAGGGCAGCAGAAGATCTTGGATACCCACAGGTAGAGCAAAAAGCCTGAAGCTAAGACCACGCTATGTCCACCAAGCTGGGCATACACTGTCCGAAGCTGAACTGGAGGTCATGAGGGAAAAGCTTGCTCTCAGGGGTACCACAGGCTATGGTACCTTGCTACCCATCCCATTTGGGATTTCTGGCACCTCCCAGCTCTAAGGGAAGGCCCTCCCCATATGGGAGACAGGAAACCAGTTTAGATAGTCTCTGGAGGCCAGCAAGGTAGCCCTGTTCTGTGAGGCAAGTGGGAAACCCAGAAGTCCTGGCCTCCAGCCCAGAGAGTGAATGAGAAAGATACCTCTGAGGAGAGGAAAGGAAACAGGCTCAAAAGGCGTGCATGTGCACACACACGCACGTACACACACACACACACACACACACACACACACACACCCCAGATATGACCCATAGGAAGGAAGGTTCCAGTAAGAAGGGCTAGATTGGAGCAGCCCTTCCTACTATGAACAGGAAGGAAGAGAGAAGAAGGTGAAGCCATGGGAATGGGGGGACAGTCTAGCTCCCATCTGCAGCCCCAGGTGCCTGCATTTTAAGGCCTCAGGTGTGGGATCCACTCCCGACCTCCAGGCCCTAGTCCCTAGCTGTTCTAGCTGTTCTTCCCCGGCTTCCTCTGGCTCCCCTTCCCTGGGATCAAGCCAGGAGTCAGCTAGCCCAAGGTGGTGTTCTCTCTCTCTCCTCTCTCGGGAGCCAGGGCATGCCAGGGGCTTCCCTCCACCTGCCTGCTTGCCTGCTTTCAGTCACCACACATACCTCAGCTGTCCAATCCGATTAGGGCTCCTGCCCAGTGAGCTGGACAAGGAGGCCACTGGGCAGGGAAGAGACAGACAAGGACACAGACGGGGATGGGGAAAGGAAGGTGGAGAAGAGGATCCCGGACTAAGCTGTGTGGCCTCTGGGGGGAAAAAAAAGAGCCTGGTGCAAAGATAGATCCGTGCTGTCTGGCAAGCACCCTGGCGACAGGGCGAGACACTGGCTCTCAGGAAGTTCTGCATCCTCAGGCAATGGGCTCCTCTGTCCCCTGGACAGTGGTGGAAGGAAACTGAAGGCAGAGAGACTGACCCAGATTTAAGGAGGCTTCCTATCCTAGAACTCTGCAGTCCTAACTAGAGTTTACAGGGGGGAGGGGGTGTTGGTCACTATCTCCTGGGCCTTTCACAGAAGGGTCAGCATCAGGTAAGCCTAGCCAGCTATGGACAGAAGTTTTGTTTACAAACAAAGAAACTGCGGTTTAGCTGGAAGGAAGACCATACATGCAAATGGTTAAGAGTCTCCAGTTCAAGCCTTTGACTCCCAGTCTGCTGTTCACACCCGGGATCCCCACTTTCCCGTTCTGTATCAGGAGCAGAACTGAGTTTGGAATCCATTCCATTATAGACCCTGTCCTCCAAAGCCAGCCATCAAGGGGACCCTGGAAACGTGTGGGGGGGGGGGGATATAGAGCACACAGCTAGTTTCCAGAAAGGTGCATGTCACCTACCCTCACGGCATTCTGAAAAGCACTCTGTGATGGGTCTGGGCCTTTTCTATCACCCCCACCCCCATTCAGCTACCCCCCACCAGGCAAGATACACACGTGGCTACTAGACACCCGGCCCTTCGTATAAGCCCACCAACCATCATGAGATGCCTCCGACCTCCAGTAAACAGGAGAGGAAAACCAGCCAGTGTAAAAGACAGGTACCATCCAACTTCTTCCCAGAGAGCCTGCAGGAGGGCAGAAGCTTGGGGACCTCCCAGCTCTAGAGTAACACCAGGAGCCTGGGGCTCTGTAAGCCAAGGCATGCAGGGAGCTGGCATGGCTGATAGGCCTTCCAGATCTGGTCCACACCCCCTTCCCCAGCCATCTGGACTGAGCCCGATCTGGCTTGGGCCTGGCTGGGATCTCTCTCCTTGGATGCATACGGGGAACCTTTATCCAAAATGTATAGGTCTTCCAACCACATGGCCTCCACACAGCAGGCACTCGAGGGAGGGGGCTTCTGCACTAGGTGCTGAGGTGTTGGCAGGAAGGAGAGTTCTAGGCTGGAAGGACTTCCCCTAGAGAACAAGGTCAGGAAAGCTCACCATCCTTCTACAAAGCCTGTGGGCACCCAAGTGTGTCCTGCACCGGGAAGGAGACCTGTGCTCCCGACATCGTGAGTGGGAGTGGAGGCAAAGTCCTGAGCTCCAGGCTGGGAAGCCACGAAGACGAAAAGCGAGGGAGCAATCCCTCCGGGAGAGTGGGGTCCCTTTCACGCCCCTCTCCACTTTTTCTGCCAAGCCATCACTTCCCATTCTCCGGTCTAGGTGAGGTGGGAGGTGGGGGGGGTTGAAGCAATACTGCAAAGGAGGGTGCAAGGGCGTGGGGCCTGGGCAGACCTTCCCCCACTTTCCATTCTTAGCTAGAGAAAGGAGAATGCCTGGGGGGGGGTGCGAATTGCAAGGGGTGAGCTCCGGGGGTCTGGGACTCAGAGCTTTCCAACGCCCCAGGGTTCCCAGGCTCCCACCTCCCTGGACTACAGTGAGCAATGGGGGAGGAGGCGTGGGGAAAGCCTGAACTGGCGAAGAGGGAAGCGGCCCGATCAGGAGCAGGGAGACTCCCCCGAAAGGAGGTCCGGGGAGAATTGGGAGGGGGTGTGTGCATGATCCTACCTGCTCAGGTGTGTGCCGGCAGGGGGGCGATGGGGTTCCCAGGAGAACCGGGGAAGCCCTCTCAGCTCGATTCAGGATTCCCCCCTGCTTCTGGGTTAGGCTGCTGCAAGAGGCACGGTTCCCGTTGGGTCCTAAAGCCCACTCTCCAGCTTGTAGGCTCTCCCTGCCCTCTTACTACCCGCCCCCACTTGGTGAAAGGGTGCAGCACTAAGGACTGATGGAGGAAAACTAACCCACTGGAAGAAAGATGGGGGGTCTGAACCATGGGTGGGGCCAGGACAGTATCGGATCTCAACACACACCACACCACAGACATTTCTTTCTTCCTCTCCTGGGCCTGTGGACTTGCCCTTGGGCCCTGGGGATGGGGTTGAGGACCTTAATCTCTCATGGGGCTATTTAGCTATCAGCTATGGGAATGTGGGGGGGTGTCTGTCCTTTTAGACGGACAGATAGACACCCGCTTCTATCCTCTTTTTCAGGCTGTGTTGGTGTAGTCATTCCGTTGTCTTATCCCCAAGTGTGCCAGAGACCCTCCTAGCAGAAAACCTTAGTCTTCAGCAAGAGTGCCGACGTCTCAGTGGTACCTGGAGAGGAGATGGTGGGTTCCTGTTGGACTACAGTGCCTGCTACGGTGTACTAGGGAGGCTGTGGTGCTCACACATGGACAGGAGAGTCGGAGCAGGTGGGACAGGACAGGAGGGGCCGTCTTTTGATGCATCCAGTACCAGAGATGGCAATCAGCAGGGGATGCGTAAGACACAAAACCTAGAAGTCTACCAGCGTCCTCGCTCAACCCTCAACAGGGCCTTGAGTCTTTATTACCATAAAGAACACCTTCAAGGGCTTTCCCTTTTATACTCCGGGGCGGGAGCCTCTCCTAGGACCTTAGATCAACTTCAAGGTCATTGACTCTGTTGTATTGGGACAACCAGGTTTCTCAAAAGTTGCTCCTTCTTTGGCCACCCTGAAAGAAAAACTGGTGGGCATGGTGGGCCAGGTGGGCCAGCCAGCGAGAGGTGGCCAAGGCAGGCGTCTGTAGGGTGCTGGACTGAGAACATTTTGCAAGGAGTGTTGCCGGGGTACTGTTTCCAACAGCAGAGGCGTGGCGGGAGGAAGGGGATGTCATGGGGTGAAGGGCCAGGAGAAGACCAGGCATCTTGAGGGAAGGGAGAGAGCCCTGGCCTCTTCCTAGAAGGGCAGAGGGCAATAGCAGCGCCTCCAACCTCAGTCTTGCAGGAAGAACTGGAAGGAGCCAGACAGCGAGGATGGAAGCCCCAGGGTGGAGTCTATGGGGTGAGCTCAGGTCAAGCCGCTCACCCTAACGTGCCTCAGTGCTCTTCCAGCTGTTAACCAGGACTCCGGATTCTTCCCAGGCTCTTAATGAGTGTTTACCAAAGGGCTTGGAGATCCTCAGATCTCAGCTGGGCCACCACTACAGTTAGAACCCTCGGAAGAGCAGAGGGTTATTTGGGGAGGGGAGGAACAGGGCAAGAGGGGAGCAGACG
The DNA here is from genome assembly GCF_014885135.2 of Alexandromys fortis. NCBI lineage: Eukaryota > Metazoa > Chordata > Mammalia > Rodentia > Cricetidae > Alexandromys > Alexandromys fortis. The sequence goes on along the minus strand of NW_026067974.1, from coordinate 10,846,166 downwards.
ACTCCCAAGTCGCTGAGGATGAAACCAGGCTCCCGGAGAAGCCCAGGCCCAGCTGCCACAGGATATCCTTGTACCCAGGAATGGAGGTCACCCTCCCCCTCCACCTAACCACCACCGAAGCCTGGCCTCCAGCTAGCTAGCTGTAGGCAGAACCCAGCCGGGCAGCTGGCCTTCATTAACTCCAGCTTTTTCGCCCCCCACTGTGAACCCACAGCTTCTACAGGCCTAGGCTACAGGGGGCTGCCCTAGCCTGACCTTGCAGCTGACACTGGGGTGGGGGGCACCGCAGCAAGGGCCAAGCTAACCAGCTGAAAAGAAAAGTCGAGCGAGACTCCTTTTTTTTTTTTCCCACTGGGAGCAAGCAGAGAGGAAAGGAGTGTGGGGGTGAGAGGGTGGAGGTGGGGGAATTTAGGGCAAACAGCAAGCCGTGAAGTCAGCTGGACTGGGGCCCAGAAACCCCCACACCCTGAAGCCAAGTCTTACTCTAGCTTTGCTTCTCAGCTAGAGTCTTGGCGAGGCCCCAAAACTAGGGAAGGCCCTGGCTGCCCCTTTCCGCCTCCCTGCCCCCACCCTTATTAAATACACATTTTATCTCTCAGCATCTTCATTATCTTAACTGAAGGAGACAGGCAGTGGATGGCGGCAGAGAGAGAGAGGAGAGAGAGAGCGCGCGTCGGGGAGGGGGGTGTGGGGAGCAGGCGCACCCTTGTTACAAAGTGCTGATGTAGCTCTTTCAGGCAGTGTGGGAAACAGAGGAGGGATCAAAGCGAAGGAGGCTGATTCAGAACTCAATTAGAAATTAAAAAAAAAAAAAAAAAAAAAGGAAGCAACACGGGAGCCGGCTCTCCTTCGGCCAGTCTTCCGCCTTTACCAGGCTCCTTGCACCCAATTAGCTTCTACCGGCTGTATCTGGACTGGTGAAGTTGGAATAAGGGAGCGAGGGCACACTCCGCCCTGTGCTCCTTCCTCGTGAAGGGGGCGCCGTCAGGAGGAAGCCGAGATAACGTCCCCCACTAAGCTAGAAGTAGGACACCAATGGTGGGTTCTTCCCCAGTCCCTTACCAACTAGAGACAGTTTCCTGGGCGACCTCTGGGGACCTTAGGTAACTTCTGGACTGAAACACCTCTTTCTAGCCTGTAGGCAAGTCTCCAACCCGTAGCCACCCTGAAGCGGCAGAGATTGCCAGCGGCCAATTACTACGACGTCTACCTGAAGGGCTGAGGTCTGGTCAAAGACGCCCTAGGCCCGGCAAGAGGCCTTTTGCACCTGAGACCTCAGCGCCAGCTTCACCTCCAGCTGAGAACTGTTCTAGACTAGGCGAAAAGGCAGTATCTTCTTGTATTGTTCACTGGATAGGAGTTAATGAATAGCTACCAGAGTTAGGGCTGGAGACTGATACAAATGTAAATAAAATCTCTCTCTGGGCTCAATCTCCTACACCACAAACAACAAGAAAAAGTCACTTTGGCTCCCCCACCAACCTCTCCTATGGGCAAGATATTTTTGTGCGTGTGTAGGCCAAAGGTCAGTTGTAGGTGTCTTTCCTCGGAGCTGCCAGATTTGTTTTTTCACTACAGTGGTGGCTGTTACTTCGCCAGTCATCGCCAGCGCCAGTCAGCCCCAGCCGGTCTCCGTCTCTGCAGGGCTGGAATACCAGTGTATGGATGCATGTTGGGGTGTCCTGGAGATTGATCTTGGGGCCTCATGCTTGCACAGTAAGCACGCTGCTCACCGAGCTACCTCCCACTCCTGGGCTCTAGTCATTTTTTTTTTTTTTTTTTTTTACAAAAATGGTTCATTAGTCCTTATTGTCTTTCCTACCGCCCCCTCACCCCTGCACTGAGGACTGAACTCAGGGTGTTGTTCATGCCAGCGCTCTCTGAGCTAGCCCTCTTTTACTTTATTCTCAGTTTTTTTTTTGTTTTTTTTGTTTTTTGTTTTGGTTTTTCGAGACAGGGTTTCTCTGTGGCTTTGGAGCCTGTCCTGGAACTAGCTCTGTAGATCAGGTTGGTCTGGAACTCAGTGATCCACCTGCCTCTGCCTCCCGAGTGCTGGGATTAAAGGCGTGCGCCACCATCGCCCTGCCTCAGATAGTTTTATTGACTTCTCTAGGTCGGCCTTGAACTCACTCTGTAGTCCAGGCAAGCCTTGAACGTGTGATCCTCCTGCTTAACTGGGATCGCAGGCCTGTACCACCCGGTCTAGCTTATAGCTTGTCTTTAGAGGGTGCTTAATAAAAAAGCAGGGAGAACTGGGAAGTAGTTCAGTGGTAAAGTTTCTAGACTGGGGGTGGGGGCAAGGAGCGATGGGAAGGGAGGGGAGGAAAAGGCGCTGCCAAGGTTTCTGATTTCTGGGTAGCTAGCCTGGACCTCACACACTCTTGCAGTTAGCTAGCCACAGGCAAGTCTTCATTGAGCCAGAAATGTCAGTGGCAGTTTGGGGTTGAAATTCATACCAACTTTATTGGGTCTATGTTCTTTCCATGACAATACCCAACACTATGGAAGCTTAATCTGGTTCTTTAAAAAAAAAAAAAAAAAAGACGGACCGGGATAGAGACACACACCCCACCATCTTCAAAAGGAAAAATGTAGGTCAGCATCTTTGCCACTACTCCGTGTGGAGTGGCCTAAGATCCTGGCAAAACCTCGTAACCACAGGCCCGTCCCATCCTACTTAAAACTCCCACCACCTTCCCATAGTTCTCAGCCTCAGTGAGAAAACCCAGCAAGGAAAGGACTCTCTTCCTCTCTGCCCGGCCATCTGAATTACACTTAAGACTTCACTGACAAACATACATCAGCCTCTGCTCCCACAAGGGCAGCGGAAGCCAAGCAGGGACTCTAGCCTGCTTCACGCATCATTGGCAGAAGCAACCCCGTTCCAACTGCTGAGGTCTTAAGAGTGGCAATGACCTAGAAATTGACAGTGGGGGGGGGGGCGGCGCTGAAGGAAGCTAACAACAGTACCCAGAAAGCCCTATTTCCAAAGGGGAGGGGGGCACGAGAGAAAGAAGAGGTAGAGGGGAAGGAACTTGGCCCCTTTGAGTCTGGAAATGCGAGCTTGGCTAGAAGCCAGGGAGGATACAGCACAGCCCCGCTGAGAGTCCAGCCATGTTCCTGACTCAAGCCCCTACAGTTAGAGGAAGGCGCCAAGCCTCAAATACAACGAGGTGGGGAGGCCGCTCCTCTTTGGGCAGGATCCTACTGTGGACACAGAACAGACAGCAGCTGCCCACAGTGTGGAAACAAACTGTAAAGCAGTCACGTCTCTTAAGGCTGCAGCATCCAATAAAATGTAATTTAAATCAAGCCTCACATCTGTTCCCAATCCCATTCAGGCTCTGCTTTCCATCAGTCTCCGGACAATCTTTACAGTTACGCCCGTTAACCCTTATAGTCCCAGGCAGCCTCCAAACTTCTTGGTAGAGAAGCGTCCTCACCACTTTGCACACTGCCCTGGAGGGGAGGAAGACTCCGGTGAAGCAGTGTGCGAGACATTCAAACTCCCACCTCCAGACTCTGCCGGTGTGCTGCACACACCAGCGGGCAGTATGCATTTCAGAGAGCTCGCTGCCCTTCTCTCTCCATCCCATCCCACCTGCTGCGGGGCAGATCACTTTACAAGGAGACGGTGGGCAGAATGAATGAAACTGTGGCCAACAGATCCTCTGTAGGCAGATCAAATTCCCAAACTCAAGGCCAGATCAGACAAGGAGGCAGCAGCCTCACTCAGCTCAGAGACTATTCCTATCACGTGGTCCGTGGCCAACCACTCGCTCAGGTAATATAGGAATAGCAATTTCCCCAAACAAGTCAAACGCCTGCCCCTTCCCTCCAAACTACCCACACCCCACCCCACACTTTCAAAGCAGTGGTATAATGGTGCCCTCTGGTGTCCCTGTCACAAAGTGCCACTTAAAGCCACTGGAAATCAAACCCAGAAGTCTCAGTAACCATATGGATAAACTTATCTCAAGAGGCTGGGAATGTGTTCTGCCGAAAACCCAAGCCTGACCCGAGGCATGCCGAAACAATGGCTGCGTCTGCGGGGAGACTGGAAGGGAAGGCATCGTCCTGTTTGTTTGTCCGAGATGGTGTTTTGTTCTGTAGCTGTGGCTGTCCCGGAACTCACTGTTGTCCAGGCTGGCCTTGAACTTAGAGATCTACCTGCCTCTGCCTCCCGAGTGTTGGGTTTAAAGGAGTGTGCCACCAGCACCCATCGAGAAGGTATTTTCATATTAACCTCTGAAAGCTGAAGCTCTCGTGGACTGAGGCAACAAATAGAGGCTCAGGACGCGGCTCAAAAGGTAAAGGCGCCCACCGCCATGTTTGGTGGCCTGAGTTTAGTCCCTGGGATTCACCAGGTGGAAAGCAAGCAAGGATTCCTGCAGTTGTCCCCAACATGAACACTGTCATACCCCTGCGCCTGCACAGGGTGGGTATAAAAAAAAGACAACACATGCAGCCTGACAAATAAAACATGAAAATAAAATAAATATATTCACAATCTGTAGTTACACTCTCCTCCCCCATATTGCGTGGGCACATGGGAGAACCCCCCCCCCGAGTCCTTAAGAAGTCCAATGCAGCAGCACCTGTCCCGAGACGCCAACGAGTCCTTTGACCAAAATGTCCTTCAGATTTCCACGTAGGCTCGTGTAGTTTTCTGGATCATTCCATTCCACTTTTAAACATCAAAGTTCTTTACAAAATATACTGTTTGTATTTAGAAGTGAATATATACAAACCCTTCAACACAGGTCGGCATATCTGCATATACTTGCAGGTATGGGAAAGGTACTGAATATCACTTTTAAAGGGGTCACTGGCTTCATTTTTAAGGTGTCTTACGTAGTCCAGGCCAGCTTCAATCTCACCACGTAGCAAAGGATGGCCTTGAACTCCTGATGCTTGCGCCTCTGTCTCCCACATGCTGGGATCACAGGCATGTGCCACCATACCTAACTACTCGGTCATTTTCATGGGTCAAAACAGTAAGAGCCAAAGATATTAGTGCTAACACTCATGAATTAACACACTAAAATGTACCGGTGCTGAGTACAAAAGGCCACAACAGTTTCCAAATGGCCCTCCTAACGAAGACTCCCCCGTCGGCCAAGGGCCGCCAGCTGCAGGTGGGTAAGACGGGCACTCAGGGCAGTCCCGCGGCGAGGATGTTACCAACGAAAGCTTGGCCTTTCAGGACATGCTCTAGTTCTTTTTCTTCAATCTTCAGGGACACCTGGAAAGAGAAAGGGGTTTTCTGTGAGGAAGAACATGAGACTCACACACACAATGCACGCCCGCACACACCCCCGCACCCCCCCCCCCCCCCCCCCCCCCCCCCCCCCCCCCCCCCCCCCCCCCCCCCCCCCCCGCACACACCGTTACACTCCCTATCACGTTCCGCTTTCCTCGGGCTGGCAAGTCAAACCCTGCTGTTTTCAATGGTCTAAATCACATCACCCCCCCCTTCCCCCACACACACCTGAAACCCTAGCCAGCAGAGAAGCGAACTGTTCACTAGTCCTTTCTAATCTTTCCTTTGGCAAAGGACACGCTCTCCAGAACAGGACAATCAAAAGCAGGGAGAGACACACCAGGCCGTTATTGTACCTTGGTCAGGCGGCTCTCCTTATTCTTCTTCAGTCCTAAGATGCCTCTGGACTCCAGGAGTCCCGAAAGGGACAAACACTCAGACTGGTCCACAGCTGCCACCTGCTGTTTGCGACACACGCTACTGTAGGCTTCGTATAACTGGGAGGAAACGAGGGAGAACAAGTGTCACTTAAAAGCTACACCCCATAACCTCATAGATTAAGTTACCTGTATACTCTACCACCCCCCTGTTCAACAAAGCCTCGAACAGGCAAAAGGCCTTCCGCACCCCCTTCCTATACTTTATGTTTTTTGTTTTTTTTTTTTAAAGATTTACTTTTCTTTCCCGTGTCTTGCTGCGATGTATTTATGTATGGGCGCTGTGCTCATGCCTGAAGTCTACAGAGAGCATTAGACTGTCGGGACCCTGGGAACTAAAGTCATGGTTGTAAGCCACCAACCACATGGGTGCTGGGGACGAAACCTGGGTCCTCTGCAAGTGAGAAGCAACCGCTCTTGACTGCAGAGTCCTCTTTAATGTACAATGTAGGAGCAAGGTCTGTGAGTTCGGAGGGACACAGAAATGAAGGGTTGCTTCTAGCCCTGCCAGGCGGGCGACCCTCCTCACTCGGCCTCCCAAGTACTAGAATCACAGCTACTGAACCACTATATCTGGTTAATAGTCAATTCAATTTCTTAATTTTGTGGGGAGGGGAGACAAGGGTGGTGGTGAGGCAGGGTCTTCCTACAGATTCCCGGCTGTCCTGGAACTCTGTAGACCAGGCTGGCCTGGCGCTCACAGAGACCCGCCTGCGTCTGCCTCCCAGAGTCTCGGGATTAAAGGGCGCTCTACCACTGCCTGGCCTTACCGTGTTTTTGAGGTCCGCCTAGAACTATGCAGAGCAGGCTGGCTCAAACCTGCAAAGATCCACATGCTTCTGCCTCCCAAGTGCAGCGACACCATAACCCTTATTACTACAGATAAAAACCCATTTTTTTTTAACCCCTGCTGCCTTCTGGAAAACACCTGCACTTGAACCTCAGCTCCGCCTGCTGAGACCCCAGCTTACCTTCCCCAGAGTGACCTCTTTGAGTTTCAGCCGCCGGGTCAGGAGCAGCAGAGAGCAAACCAAGATCTTCTGCTGGAGAGGGAGGGAATCTTGTGCCTTGTCTTGGCTCAGAGTCACCCGGTTCCCATCAACTTCCGATATGACTTGGGATATGTGAGTAAGGCCGACACGCTTGGGAACCGGCGCCTCGGAGGGTGACTGACCTGAAATGCAAGCAAGCCAAGCTTTATTCGGTCTCTGAAACTGTGTGTGCGGAGCCACGTAAGACTGGTGTTAGCGACAGAAAACCAAGGGCGGAGGGAGACTTGGAAAGCTGCCTTTCTCTCAGAAGAACCATGATCTATTTTGTCCTTTAGGGTACAGCTTGATGTTGAGAAGACAACCAATCCACCTCCTGATTGAGCAAGAACCCGGCAGAAGCTGCCAAGCAAGGCTAACTGCTGCAGGCTGGCTGGGGAAGAAGCTCGAGACATAGCACTCGTCTCTGCAGACACCTGGTTTGGTCCTCAGCACAAACCCTGCATCCAGGATGACTACCTGGTCTCTAAGGAAGGACAAGAAATAGCTGGAAAATGTATCTAATACGTGAGTCAAAGGAATGGGTAAGTATAGACAGTAAAGTCAATCCCATTTCAGTCCCTGCGCCCCCTGCGCTTCTCCAAATGAACTCTGAAGTTTGGTCACTCGTCCAAGCTCATCTGCAAGATAGCAACACTTGAAGAAATGTCACTGGAGTCTGAGAACTGCGGGGAATCTGCTCGGGACTGCGGTTTTGCTGCTTGGAGACGCATGACTATGCATGACTGTGCAACAGGGCCGGGATTTGCTCGCTAACAACCTGGGCCTGCAGCTACCCCGCGACAACCCGCTTCTGCTCCTTTACCACAAGCAGGAAGCTGCAAAGGGCTAACAGAGAAAGCAGAGCTCACAGACCAGGTGACAGATGGTCCACAGCCCCTCCTCAAACAATCCCGACAGGACAGCTATCCATTTGTTGTCCTTGTTCCATGATTTAAGAGCACCTTTCTAAGTGGCCTATGTTGGCCTTGAACTTGTAGTGATTCTGAGCGCTGGAAGTGTAGGTATGGCCCCCAGGCTTGGCATCTAGCTAATTTTGGTTTGCCTATCTTCAGTGCTGGGGAACCTAGTTATTTCTATGCATTAAAAAGTTCCTTTATGGGGCCAGAGAGATGGCTCAGAGGTTAAGAGCTCTTCCAAAGGTCCTGAGTTCAATTCCCAGCAACCACATGGTAGCTCACAACCATCTGTAATGAGATCTGGTGCCCTCTTCTGGCCTCCAGGCATACATACAGACAGAATATTGTATACATAATAAGTAAAAAAAAAAAGTTCATTTACACAGAGAAACCTTGCTTGAAAAACAAAACAACAAAGTTCCTTATATTTAGCTGGTCACGTTCTCCATAGTTTCCTATATAGCTAGACCATTGAAACTAGACCCACACATATCAGAAGTCAAGACGGGGATTGGGCTAGGGCCATAATTTACACAGGAGCTTGAAGCTCTTTTAGCAGCGAGCACTAGTGATGCTCCCAGGTCCGCCCACAAGGAAGGACTAATCTAAGGGGCCAAGACAGAGGAACTATCTAAGTCTGCATATTAATTTGGGTTACTTCTGAAACGTCTTAATTTGTTTCTTTTAATAAATATTGACCAGTCCCAGAATGGCTAGATTGTTACACAGAGAAACTCTGTCTTGAAAAACCAAAATTAAGTAAATAAATAAAAATAAACGCTGATGAAAATCTGCTAGTGAAGGAAATAGGGTTGAGGAAAAGGGGAATTCAACCTCATCTGTGACAGCCTTTGGTTTCCTGTAGCCACAGATCTGTCTTGGGCCCTTGTAGACAGCCTTATGACACCGAGATGAACTCAAATCTGTGCATTTTGTCATTTTACTTTCTTCCCTTTACCTACCAGGTACCAGGCATTACTTTCTCCTACATAGGAATCTAAAGGGCATTCAACCTAAGTACCCAGAAAGAGGGTGACTCAACCTTGCTACCTCGTTTTCATTCCGAGAGCCTCGGGAGAAACCTAGCTACATGAGCGCATCATTTATGAACACTCCGGGGAGCTCATTTCCAGTAACACACATACTGATACTGGCAGGCGAGACTGAAAAAAAAAAAACCAGATGAAACTACACTGTGCTCCCTCGTGTCTGTGTGTCGGCTGATTTCCCTTGTGTTTGTAGGTGGATTTAACTGTGTCTGTTTATCTTTCCCCTTTCTCAGGAAACTGAACTCTCCATCTACAAAGGGAGACAGGAAGCAGGTAAGCTACTCACCTCCAGACAGCGGTTTGAGGACTGTCTGGCTTTTGACATCCGACTCCACAATTTCAATAGCTCGCCTGTTAAAAAAACAAAACAAACAACTTTCTAGTCTCAGCCAAACCAAACACCACACCAAGTCACCATGCCCCAAAGTAGGCACATTACTAAAAAAAAAACCACGTTTTTAAAAAATGAAGGTCCTTTCCAAGTTTGGTGCCCAGCACCCATACCAGGCAGCTCTCAACCTCCTATAACTCCAACTCTAGGGATCTGATGCCCTCTTCTGGCCTCCACAAGCACCATACACCATACCGGGCACACATCCATGAAGATAAAATGTAAACCAATCTTAGAGGCCAGTCTGGTCCACACAGTGAGTGAGTTCCAGACGAGCCAGTTCCCCAAGGGAGACCCTGCCTGAGAAAGAAAAATGAAGGCCCTTAAACAAACTGGGTTATGTTGCAGCTTAGGAAGACTTGACTGTCTTTAAAATGAACAGACCGGGGATTGAGAAACAACACTCCTCATCTTCCCCCAGCGGATGTCAAGTAGGTCATCGCGCACGAAGCCAGCAACATCTTAGATGAGGAACAAAGTCCTGGGGAGAGCGATAGGCAGTGTGGGGGTAGCCTAAGGGGAACTCAGAGCCTCCTACACAGCAGACCCAGAAGGGGAGTCCCCAGAGAGACACAGGACACACGTAGACTAATCTTGCTGACCTACATGGCTATCACTCATAGCTGTAGTCTTGACTCAAGTACTTTGCTGACTGGGGGACTTTCACATTCCAGATCGTGCAATCTAGCAACAGGAAGGGCTTCCTCTCCCACTGCTCTCTCTAAAGTGTTTTGCCCACGGGAAGCCATAAGGCAGACCTGGATCTTCTGCACGGCAAGAGGAGGAAGCTGGACCAGCGGGTCAGCACAGCAAGGATCATTTTAATGGAGCCAGTGCCCCTACTGGGAGGGAAGAACTTCCATCAGTTAGGACTGCGGCTTTCCCCAGCAGGAGGGGCGGGAGATTGAAGAGACAAAGAGGTCTAGGGTAGGACTTGGGGGACCACCAGCTGGAGAGAGGAAGGGGTGCCCACAAAAGGAAAGGAAGAAGAAAGTCTAAAGGCAAAGATGGTTCAGGTCCATAAATAAACCTGCTTGAGCCCAGCGAATGGAAAAGCAAACTGGAGTCTTTTTAATACAAATGTAATTAACCAATCTATAATCACCACAGGGGGCGCCAGCAACATCTCATTTATTTCCCCCTCCGTAGGTAATGGCCTGATAATGTTTCAGACATTAACACGGTGGAAACCCAGAGCTCCCCGCTGAGAAGCAAGTCCTCTTTTCTGAGCATAAAAAGTAGCAGAATGAAGCCTCGTAAGCAACATTCATTTGAGTTACATGAGACACTGCCAGCATTTCTTCCTGGTTTTAATAAAAGCAGTCACCAGGGCCATAATTCACCTGCAAACATCCAGCGCTTTCCGGATGTCTCCTGAGACAGCAGACACTTTGCGGGCACAGAACTGAATCGCGGCATTGTCCAGAACCTGGTCTCTTGACACCTTCACACGAGACAAGACATAGAAGACATCTCAGTCAGCCTTAGTAACATAGGCCTGTCCGTAATCCTAGCTACCTGGGAGACTAAGGCAGGAGGATCTACACTCAAGCGAGGCTGTCTCAGAGAAATAGATAATAAATATAAAACAGACACAGCTCAGCGTAAGGCCTTGTGAATCCCAGTACCATCAACCAATAAATAAACAATAAAATAAAAAGACGATTTGAACTCTGAGAGTTTCTCTTAGCAATTTAGGTTCAAAACAAATATTTCCACAAATTAAATCTAACTCTGGGACTGGAGGGAGGTGCACGCTCAGGACTCTGAGCTTAACATTCGGTATAGACAGTTTCTCTGGGTAGCCCTGGCTGGCTTTGAACACAGAGAACTGTCTGCCTCTGCTGTCCAAGTCCTGGGATTAAAGGTGTCACACCACCGTGCCAGGCTCATAGGCCCTACTTTTAATACTTATTTATTTATTAAGTATACAATATTTTGTCTGCATATATGCCTGCAGGCCAGAAGAGGGCACCAGATCTTATTACAGAGGTTGTGAGCCACCATGTGGTTGCTGGGAATTGAACTCAGGACCTTTGGAAGAGCAGGCAATGCTCTTAACTGCTGAGCCATCTTTCCAGCCCTAGGCCTACTTTAAAAATGTATCCCATTTATTTTTGTTTGGAGTGGGTGGGGGGGGAAGCATGCGTGCCACACTTGTGGAGGTCAGCGGACACCTTCCAGGACCCAGGTCTCTCCTCTCACCACGTGGGTCTCAGAGATGGAACTCAGGTCATTAGAACCAGCAACCAGTGACTTAACCTGCTGAGCTACCTCACTGATCCAGGCTCTCCTTTTTAAAGGCCATTAAGGAAGCCTGAGTTCTTTAATTCCTACTTTTATTTCAGCAGCGAAGCAGCCAATAAACGAAAGCACGCGTCGATACCCACATAAAAATGCTCTCAGTCATTACGGTCTACGGGAGGTTGACACACCATTAATAAAGCAATCAAACCGAAATATTTTAAAGCTATTGTTATCTTTCGATCGCAGAAGGTTATCCCTGCAACAGAATCCGGCGCAATGGCTGGCACTCACCTGACTGAGTCTCTCCTGCAAGATCGCAGCTATCTGGTTTCTGGTATAAGGTGGGAAGTTCAGTAGCTGTGGCTTACAGTTTTCTCTAGCTTCAAGTCTCGGCAGAATTCTGTCTGTGAGATCTAGGGTATTAGCAATGCCTGAGAAGATAGGTAACAATCACCATCAGCAGACAAATCATCCTCATAGGAGATCAAACCCCTCTCGAAGATAAAACTCCCAGTCACAACCCAGTGTTCCAACTGCTGCTTCCACTTGCTCTTCCCCCGCACTAAAAGGTAAGATGGACTTACTAGGAAAGATACAGTGGTTAGGCAGGTATAGTGAGGCATGCTTATAGTGTCGTCCCCC
>NW_026067974.1:10804783-10834154 GCF_014885135.2 Alexandromys fortis | reverse complement strand
CCCCCGCCCAGACAGGGTTTCTCTGTGTAACAGCCCTGACTGTCCTGGAGCTCCCTCTGAAGACCAGGCTGGCCTCGAACTCAGAGATCTGCCTGTCTCTGCCTCCCAAGTGCTGAGATTAATGTCCTGTGCCAGCACTTCCAGCTGCAGCATGTTTCTAGTCTTAACGCGTGGAAGGGTGAGACAGGATGATCATGGGTTCAAGGCCACCCTGAGCTACAGACCTTGTCTCCAGGAAGAAGGGGGTGAAAAGAGGACAGGCAGGTAGATTTCTGTTGAATTTCAGACCAGCCAGGGCTCCAGTGAGACTGTCTCAAAAACAAATCTGGGCTGGAGAGATGGCTCAGCAGTTAAGAGCACTGGCTGCTCTTCCAGAGGACCTGAGTTCAATTCCCAGCACCCACATAATGGCTCACAACCATCCATAATGAAATCTGATGCCCTCTTCTGGCCTGCAGACATACATATAGGCAAAACACTGTTTACGTAATAAATAAATCTTAAACAAACAAAAAGAAGTGCCAGGCATTACTGGTTCCCGCCTTTCATCCCAGCACGTGGGAGGCAGAAGCAGGAGCATTTCTGTGAGTTCGAGGTCAGCATGGTCTACAGAGCGAGTTCCAGGACAGGCTCTAAAGCTACAGAGAAACCCTGTCTCGAACCCCGTCCCTGCCAAACAAAAACAAAAAGTCGTTACCACCACGACCACCAAATCTATTGAGTCAGGCGTTGTGGTACACTTATCCTCCCAAAAGCTGGGACCACAGGAATGCAACGTCATGTCTGGCTTTTTTGTCCTTTTTATTTAGACCTCACAAAATCAATCTGCCTTATATTAAAAAAATTACTTACTACCATAGTCATTTTCTTATTTCAATAAGACAGAAAGCTGGCTTAAGTATAATGGGTGGGGCTGAAGGAATGGCTCAGCTGTTAAGAGCACTGGATTCTCTTATAGAGGACCCAGGTTCAACTCCCAGAACCCACGTGTCAGCTACATTTGCAACTCCAGTTTAGGGAACCGGATGCCCTCTTCTGGACCCCCGTGGGTATTGGGCATATAGTAGAGCACGCAGGCAAAACACCCACACACATAAAATAAAAATAAAATAGCAGGTGAATAGCTTGCACAGCGACTGAGGAGACAGCTCCGTGGACAAAGCATCTGCCGCACAAGTGTGAGGGGCCGGCTTTAGCTCTGCGGAAGTTGTGTCAAAGCCAGGAAGGCAGGGTGGCCCATCTGCAAGCCCAGTACTCGGGAGGCAGAGAAGAGAACCCAGGGGCAAGCTGGCTAGCCAGACAAACTGAATGAGCCAGCTTCAGGTTCAGCAAGAGACTGCCTCAGCAAATAAAAAACCCACAGCATTGGCTGCTCTTCCAGAGGTCCTGAGTTCAAATCCTAGCAACAATACGGTAGCGCACAGCCATCTCTAGTGGGCTCTGATGCCCTCTTCTGGCACGGAGAAGTACATGCAGATAGAGCACCATATAAAACAGAAAAAGAAAACAAAACTTTACAGTGGGAGAGCGAGCAGGAGACCTGCACACACTCATGCACCCCATACGCTACACACACTGAACACACTTTAAACGATTAATAAACTTTCAAATTCACCACACGACAGTAACAACCCAGCACTAACCAATGAGCACCAATCGGGAATTGCTTAGCCACGGCCATTCAAATAGCGTGTATAAGACATCCTGCCCTTTGCTGTCCAGCTGATCCATCTCGTCCAACACCAACACGCTACATGCAAAGAGACACAATTAGTACCGGTCACACTTTCGTTCTTCCAGCGCTTGATCTGAGCTAACCTTAGGTTAAAGTCATGGAGCTGAGACCAGCTCGCAGACCATAGCTCGTCTGGGATGTCATAGGATGTCAGCCCTGGCATCCCCCATCACTAACAAGTATCTGACTATTTTCAGAGAACTAGCTTAAAAATAGTTAAAATCTAAACAAAAAAAAAAAAAACAAAAAACAAAAAACAAAACCAGAAAGCGTAAGGACCGTGAGTGTGGTTCAGTGATAAAGTACTTATCTAACACACATAGGCGCTGGCTTTGAGTCCCAGCATCATCAGTAAATAAGTTAGTACAACACGTTCAAAATTACAAAGTACATTACCTTTCCATTCTTCAAGCCTATGTACATACTTCTCAGAGCAAAGGTCTTTTCGGGGCGAGTTCTTTTTGTGGGTAGCATTTTTACTGAGCAACATGCGGCAGAAAAAATACTTACATCATGGGGCCCTTCTCAGCAGTCAGCTGCTTTTCCAATTTTCTCATCAAGTCCTTCCCAGCTGGTCTGCATAGTTTCTCCTGACCAATCTCCTGAGCAATAGCTGGGAACACAGCCTGGGCACTCCTCAAAGACATGCAATTCAGCATGATGGTTTCAAAGCCTTCCACTTCCTTCTAGGTGTTTAAAAAAAAAATGCAAACATGGAATTATGTTGGCTTCAGACAGATTTACTGAAACCTAATCTGGTCTCTGAGAGCTAAGAGAATCCAAGGGTGAAGCCCTTCTTTCTACTGGAAAGATTTATACCCCGAAACAAGAATTCTTACTTCTGGGAAGCATTCAATCAAATAACGGCCCATTCTCTCTTAACCCTTAATCAATCAGATCATTTTGGCAAGAGCCTCTGTCGCTCAGACTCTCAGGGTACCTTGAGGTCTTGCAGAATCCGGCTCAAGCAGGCAGTTTTTCCCGTCCCAGGAGCACCAGAGAGGTAGAGACTTCCAGCCTTTTTCCCACAGATGTGTTTCTTCAGGAAGGCCCTGATGACATCCATCTCCTTTTCCCTGGCAGGCAGCCGATCCGGGACAGCTGTGTTTAGGACAAGCTTTGCTTGCTGATAGCAAGTGCCTACGCCAGACATAAAAGGGCAGTTACGACCCAACAGGAGATGCCTGAAAAGACTCCCTGGGTTTCATTCAGAACCACCATCCCGATGGCACCGACAGTGGCCATGTGAGAACCCACCTTCCTGCTTGAACAACCTCACACGTCCAGATTCCTTCTCTGGTGGGCATTTCTGCTCAGAATTTGATTCGCTCTCTTGACCTTTTTGAGCTGAGGAAAGTATTTGGTTTTGGTGAACTTGGTCTTGTTCTTTTTGGCTCGAAGACTTAACTGTCAGCTCGTCATCGAACACTAATCTGCAGCCCTTCCGCGTATGTGAGCGAGGGGGGCCGTTTTCTTTCTTGCCCAGCTTTGGTGGGGAGCAGGGAGATAAATGGGGAGTGTTGCACAGATTGTCATCACCTGAAACGTTAAAACAGAACCCGGTCACTCACAGCAATGTTCTCAGTCACCCAAAACACGAACCACAGAACGCGGTCCTCCACAGTGGAGGGCAGTAGACGTGCAGACTTCCCCATACCCAGAAAGAGGAGAATCTCTCTTTCTCTTTCCAGTTCTTCAACACTGCATTTCTCTGTGTAGCCCTGGCTGTCCTGGAACTCACTCTGTAGACCTGGCCTTGAACTCAAGAGATCTGCCTGCCTCTGCCTCCCAAATTCTGGGATTAAAAGGCAAGAGGTGAATTTCTGCCTTAGAACCGAAAAGAAACTCCTCACTAGAGAGCGAACATGGCCACCAGATGGCACCACTGAATCTGACCGTTTAATCATTTGGTAGAAACCAAACGCTAAGTTCTAGTTCCTTGAAATTGTAAGGTGGCTTTAAAACAGGACCATCGCCAGCTGGTGGTGGTGCACACCTTTAACCCCAGCACTCAGGAAAGCTGTCGTCTCCAAAACAAACCTTGCCGCCACTGTCATCTTGAGATGAATAACTTCTCTGAAGGAAGCTGCTGTGTGCACTGTCGCATTCCAGCGGCACTGTGGCTTTCCCTCACCGCTGCAAGTCCACCCCCTCAACTAACAGACTCAACTCTTCAGGCACGTCGACATCACATATGCTCTCCCACCACCGTACACAATGAGCGTCCACCAATAATAACACCAAGGCTCTTAGATTGGGCGTGTCCAGCTAAGCGGCACGGCACTTCCTAGCACAAAGGAGATCTTGCGCTCAATCCCCCAATACCCAGTAGCACCATCAACACACACAAACTGAGTATAGTCTAGCGGCGGTGACGCACACTGGTCCTCTGAGTGTTCGAGGCCAGCCTGGTCTACAGAGTGAGTTCTGGGACAGCCAGGGCTACACAGAGAAACCCTGTCTTGAACAAACTAAAACCAAACAAACAAAAAGCCAAGTTTGGTAGCGGGAGAAAGACCGTGAGTTTGAGGCAATCCTGGGCCACAAAGTGAGTTCCAGGCCAACCTGAGTTAGAGAATTTTTCCTCTAAAAAAGCAAAAATAAACAATAGAAATGTTAAGTACTACTTTGAAACAAAAATCAAAAATATCGAGAATGTCATCTCTTTCTCTTATTTTCACGAGTGTGGAGGCAAATTTCATAATACCATATGTTAATAACGTTAAGGTAATTTTAAAGGACAGAACTAAGGAAGTGAAGATCAAACCTATCAAGTCCCTCAGAAAATGATCTCTATCAGTGAATGGCTTAACTGTGAAGTTCAGTACGCACTTAGTGGCCATTATAAAAATAGATACGGCTATGGTCTAACTGCCCGGCATCTCATCGTCAAGAGAAGGCCGCTGGGCGGTAGAGGTAGATGCCTTTAATCCCAGCACTCGGGAGGCAGAGATAGAAGGATCTCTGTGAGTTCGAGACCAGCCTGGTCTACAGAGCAAGTTTCAGGGCAGGCTCCAAAGTCACAGAGAAACCATATCTCAATAAACCAAAAAAATAAAAAGGAAGGCCCGAGGGCTGTTAGTCACCAAGTTGCGCTTGCAGAGTGGAACGCTTACCCAAACGTTTTCTGGGGCTGAGAGGCAGAAGTTTTGTGTCTGCACACGGAGTAGCCGGTACAGCCTGGACGTTTTTAAGTTGTACTTTACTGTCCTTGGAACTCGCTTTGCTCGGAGTCTTAACCAGCTTCTTTTTCGGAAAACGGATGGTGGCTTGTGTCTGGGATCGTGTTTGAGGCATGACGACCACACAACTGGACACAAAAGAGAGGCAGGAAGCCTGTAATTTAAAAGCAAAAAGGAAAACATAGGACGCTTATTTATATTGGTGACCAACACTCACTTCATACATTACGTTAACAGCATTTCAACACGTAGGTCTGCTCGCTATTCAAGCCTATGTAATAAGAGGTGACATCTGTCCGCCTTATATGTGTAACACGCCGCCATTACACATATTATACACTTCAGTCTTCCCACTATTATCCCTCTCTTAAAGACACAGCCATAGAAAACACGGCTATTACCCCAGGCATCCTGAAACCAGAACCTAAGTTCTTCCACTTGAACGATGCCCAAGTTTATCTCCAGCGATTTCTGTAATATTTCTAGCTCCTTCACTCCAGACACGCGAGACATCCTTAGCACTAACTAGTTTAATTCCAAACCGTAACATGTAGGCTCCCAAAAGCAGGCAGGGCAGCTCCGTCCTCCTCTGCCCAGGACTAGCCTGCTCGCCAAACAGCTCAACCCCACCCTACACCATTTCCTTCCAGCAGTTCTCTGCTCCTTCCCACCATTCCGGGCTCGAACGCTTTGCAGGCGCACAACCCCCTCCCTGACCCAGCCTCAGACCTCAGGCGATCTCCGCTCTCCACCGGCCACGCTCGAACCAGCTCCCGGAACTGGGTCCCGACCAGCTCTCAGGCCTCACGGAGCAATCTGCCCCTTCACACTCTTCAGGGCTGTGTCGCTTCAGCGCACGTTCCGGTGTGTCGGTCACAACCGCAAGGATCTCCCGCCACGAGACGCACAGCTGCTGCAGCAAAGTCAGCTCGCGCCAAATCCGCACAGCCTCAGCGTTCCCGTCTCGCGCCAAAGTCCAGCCACGCTTCTGATTAGTTGTCACTAAGCTCCACGCCTTCGCCGGCGACGACCTACAGCCAATAAGACAGCCCCAGGTCTCCGAGCCCAGCCTGAGGCCACACCCACCCGCCAGGGAAGGCGTCCACTTCTGAGACCTCCGCGGGAAAGGCGCGCTTGCGACTCGTTAGGTAAGCACGCCACGCCGCAAGCCTGGCGGGAAGTGTAGTTTTTTATCACAAGCAAGCCCCTTCCTACTTCCGCATTTTTTTTCTACTGAGGTATTTTTTTCCCCTACCTTGGTTTTTTGAGACAGGTTTTCTCTGTATAACCGTCCAGGCTGGCCTGCCTCTTCTCCCGAGTGCTGGGATTAACGCTATGCGCCACCACCGCCCGGTGTACCTATTTCATTATGAGGGATACTACAATAGGTTTGCTATTTGGGGGGCAGCCCTGCATGGCATGAAGCAAATGAGTGCATAGGGTCACAACATTCTCGGTGGCGGAAGGGCGGATGAACCAGGCATTTTTGATTGACATCATCTCAGTATTTGTTGACTTGCACTTCAAAAGTGAGAAACAGGACCGACACTAAACGTGCAATTCTGTTTTGTTCAAGGTTAATATATTCTGCCTGCCTTCTTAACATTAATCTACACATCATAAGGATTAGAATTATGTTCCTTTAATTTGAACATTTTTTATGGCCAAACACTAGGGTTTCGGGGCTAGGGAAGACATCTAATAGGAGAGGCAAGCTGAGCATCTAATGAAAATGTAAATCGGAGCTGTCATTTGCAGACCAGGTTCCAAAGTAAATAACCCACTTCAGCGTCCTTTAAAGGCCAGAGCCCAACTCTAGGTAATGGCAAATTTTATGCATGTTTATTAGAGGCAGGGTTTCTCTGTGTAGCCCTGGCTCTCCTGAAACTAGTTCTGTAGACCAGGCTAGCCTTGAACTGGGAGATGCCTGCTTCTGCCTCCCAAATGCTGGGATCAAAGCAGTGTGGTACCACACCTGGTTGTAAAATATACTTTTATCCTTCCATAGCTAATAAAATGGACATAAAGCTAGGAATAGGAAAGCGATATCACAATCACTGGTTAGCTCAAATAGTGAGTTTCAAATGGTTACCACCTCTTAGCACAGCCGATGTGAGTCCTTTGTGTGTGGGGACTCGGTTCAGCATTTGACTTTGTCACTTCAGTCTTTACAAACACCCTAGGAAGCTGATGGAAACCTGCCCGAGGTCCTGTAACTGGAGGAGCTGGTATCTGCATTCTAATGACAGAAGACTAAGCTCTGAGGCGTGGTTTCTAAGCAGGGCAGGATGGTGAAATGGGACATTTTCTTAGATACATTTTGTCCTAGCAGCTAAGAACTCCAAGAGAAAACAAGCTGCCATCAGTGGGGAGACAGCATGGACGGAAGCTTCCAGATGATCCGGCCTCACCAGGTATGAGGACTGAACCGTAGAAGGCTGTCCACTGGAGGCTTTTCCTCCAGTGACCTCTCACACATGCCAGCTCATTTCTGTACCTTTGTACCGTCTCCTGCCTGGAATGTGTTTCTCTCCTTCCTGGCCAGCTCCTATGAAAGTCTTCCAGTGCCGTGCATAGGTTCCTCCCGATGACTAGGATTTGCTAGACCACGGGCTTTGAAGGCAAAGACCATGTCTGAGTTACTGTCCCGTGTAGATTTCTGCTATAAAGTACACGATAAACGCTTGCCAGATGAAGGGACAGACAGGACATTCTGTCAGGCTGACGTCCACTATTTGCATGAACGATTTTTATGGTTGGATAACATATATAGTCCTTTAAATCTCACGGCCATAAATGTAGCAAAATAAATTTAATTACGCGTAAAAACAGTTCAAACTGGGCGTCAGTGGTGTCAAAGGTTAGGATCCTGAGGTTGATCCGCGCATCCTCCTACCATGCACAGAGTACTGGGAAGCTTTCTTCCTGTAAGTTACAGTCCCCTTCTGGGCCAGGAAACACTTAAAGGCACGGCCTGGAGCAGGCAGAGCCGGGCCTCCGTAATCACCAGTGAGCAAGCTAATGTTCTTATCACCTAACTCAGTGTCCCTGAGCAGGAATCACAGCACACTGGAAAAACCTGTCTGGCAGCTTTCTGAGTGTGTGTAAGGGTACACACACACAGACCAGCAATTCTGTCCCAGGGAGAGAACTTACAGGGTAGTGAAGCTGAGGGTCATTTAAGCAAGTTCCATAAGCAGACTATTAAGTTAGGAAGAACAATAAAATCAATAAATAGTTTATTAACCATATTAATAACAAGAATGGGTCAAATAATCGGGAATTCAGGCACTCTGGGGCCCCCACAGGTTATGCTATCTGGATTCTGTGAGCTTGATCCACACACCCACCCGCATTTCCTGTCAGTGGGGAGGGAACGCTGCAATCAGGGAGAGTACAAGTCAAGCTCAGCGGACTCTCTTCCTGTCAGTAACAAAGAAGCCTGGCTGAGTTTTAACACCTAACATCAAAGTTCAAGAAAACCAGCTAAGATTTCAGCTTAAAAAACAGTGAAGATGGGACCTTAAGCAACTTTGAAGCCAGCCCTCCTGGGGGCAAAGGCAGGTGGGTCTCTGTGAGTTCAAGGTCAGCCTGGTCTACAAATTGAGCTCCAGAGATACCTTGTCTTGAAACAACAACAACAACAAAAAGACACACTCAGAAATGACTATTTCTAGACCTGAAAATGTTTGCTGGGTGGTGGTGGCACGTCTTTAATCCCAGCAATCGGGAGGCAGAGACAGTCTAGTCTCACTCTCTTAGTTCGAGACCAGCCTGGTCTATAGCGTGAGTTCCAGGACAGCCAGGGTTACACACAAGAGAAACCCTGTCTCAAAAAAAAAAAAAAAACAAAAAAAACCAAAGCTAAGTAATCAAGCAGTGAAGAGAAATAGACAGCTGTACCCACACACTCAAGAACAAATGGATTCTCAAGATCCCAAAGGCCCTGGCCACCCACCACCACCCAGTAGAGAATCAGGCGCAGGTAACAGAATCTGAGGGGTCACAAGGAAGGAACACAAAGACAGTGAGCCTCGGGGCGCCTTGAGATCAAGGCAACGGGAGGTAAGCAGCAAATACAAGACAGAATCACAGGTCAGTGAGGCCACAAATGGTGATTTTTAAAGTCCTCTGGGAGCTGCAGGTGCTTCTGCCATGTGCACTGGCACACGTCCTTCCTGGGGGGGGGGGGGGACCAGAAATCAAACTGCCACACTTACCCAGAAGAGGATTTCCCCCCTCTCCTTGCCATCAGTATTACTCTTGAGTTACACTGCCTTGTGTATTACTCATGACAAAAATACACAGTTTTCTTTTTTGTTTGTTTAGTTTTTTTAAATATTTAATTAAACTGCACAGCATCCAGAAGAAAGAAATGTACCAAGGAATTCAACCTGAAACCAGATTATACATTTTCTGTCAGGGGACAAGGGGTGCAAAGATCAGTGCTATTGTGGAGAAGCACTGAAACCAGAATAAAAACTCCAAAATAAATCACACAATAAATTATATTTTTTAAAGAAACTGATCCACATGCAGATGATGGGCACGCACACGCGCGCACACACACACACACACACACACACACATATATATATACACACGTACTCTGGTCTTTTATTTAGTGTTGACCGTAACTTCCAGACTGGAAACTGTGGGAAAGGACAAAAGTCAGACATGAAAAAAGAGGGTGTGCTAAGTCCCTCTGCCCCGGGGGTGGGGGGGAACAAGACGTGACAATCAGAGAAGGACCCCGCGAAGCTGTAAAAATCAAGAGCGGAAAGGAACCAGCAGTTATCAAGGAGGATTTTAATTACTTCATAGATGGGGGAAAGCACAGAATCTAACACAAGTAAAGGCACAATGAACGTGGTGGAGTGGAGTGGAACAGAACCCTTCCTTCAGTTAAATGGTTGTTGGGTTTTTTGTTTTTGTTTCTGCATATGATTTTGAAGGTGGTTATCATTTTATTTTCAAGAAATGAGTCTTAAAGGCAGAATTATAATGGCCTCCTCTTTTCCCTCTCATTCCCTAAATCTGGGTTAAATCTGGGTGGCTCAGAGTCACCTTGACCACATAACTTAGGGACTGAGTCACAGGGAAAGAAAACTTACACCTGGAATGTGAAGACTCTGGTCTGGGTTTGCAGAAGGACAGACAGCGCAGCACAGTGCTATCGAAGGACCTCTGATGCCCGACACTCCACCCCCAGAGCTTCACAGAACGAAGGACCCTGGAGTCACGTTTCTCCCACACTCCCATAAGCACTCAGCCTACAGATTATTCAAGTGATCAGGAGAATTACAACATACCCCAACCCTGAGTTGCTCTGTAGCAAATCTATTTACAGTTATTTTTTCCTCCTCACCTCTCCCTGGAGGTAATTCAAGCTGGGAAGCCACTAGGTAAGGGAATTAATTCCCCTAGTGCAATGCCAGTGACTAGTTTCCTTGCCTTCGCCAGGAAAGGGGGCAGGGACAAATTCCTGGTGACATCCCCAGCTAGGACAGCCCTAGCTGCTCACACAATTGGCCAAGGCTGTGAAAACAGGAGGGCTCCGCAGCTGCAGCAAATCCTCAGGAGAGAGAAAGCTACACCTGGAATGTCCTAGTACTTTGGTCCAGGTTTGGTGACTTGAGACAGGGAAAGAGGGGCATCTAGCTCATTTGAAAATCAGAGGCCACTGTCCAGCTTCAGATAGGGCAGTAAGAAACAGCTACTGTTTCCTATTAGGGAAAACCACTACAAAACCCACAGGAGAGCTGTTGGCAAAGCTTCTTGCTGCTTAGCTGGGCAATGTCTCTTCCCTTTGGGAGGGAACAAAGGAACTAAAAAGATCAGGCAACAGCCTCAACGTGAGACCACCCAATCTCCCACTGAAGAGACGACATCCCATGAGCAGATAAAAAAGCAGTTCTGAAGGGAAATTTTCAGTGCTCTTGCAGCCCTGCTACCTTTAACCTGTATTACAAGCTTTGTACAACATACAAAATAGACCAACAATTTTAAGGATCACATTCCCACCTTCAATAGCAAACATACACTGATAATAAATCTGTTACTAACAGCGGGACCAAATGATATATAAGGCAAAGACATTTACATTAGGTGCTGTGTCATCAACATTCTCTAGAGGAGAACACCCATTTATTCAGATCTAAACCCAGGCCTTTTTTTGGTAGTTGTCCATCGAGCAAAGACAATGGAAATGTAATCAATACCCACATGACACCATCCAAATCTGGGGAATATGAACAGCGCAGGTCATGTGCAGGAAGGATCAGCCCAGTGAAAAGCTGGGGTTTGGCTTTATTTGCTATATCATATATTCTGATGATTTATGTTTCAGTAAGGGGACATCTCTATACACTCTGATAGCATTGTACAAAAGGCATCAACTCCCATTTCAAAAACAAATGGGAAGACTTCACAGTCAAAGTTCAGCAACTAGCGTCTACCCTGGAACTCCTGCAGTACCAGCTCTTCTCTCTGAGCTCTGTTCACTTGAGGATGCTGGGGATACTCCTGGAGATGACTGCTAATGCATGTGAGAAGAATAAGTAGTGAACAAATCAGAAGTCTGGTGAGAACTAGTCATTGCTTGTCCCAAGAGTCCAAGTGGTCCAGGAGATGGCAAAGGGTAACACTCGATAAATAAATAAACCAAGTGAAGCCCACCTTCACCAACACTGGAAGATTTGGGTTTCACCTGGCACTAAACACAGATCCTTAGCCTATGTTCCATTAGATTAGAAAGGTCCCTATGAGCCAGGTGTGATAGTGTATGACATTAATCTCAGCACCCGGGAGACAGAGACAGGTGGATCTCTGTGGGTTCGAGGCCAGCCTGGTCTACAGAATGAGTTCCAGGACAGCCAGTGCTTTCACAGAGAAACCCTGTCTTGAAAAATAATAATAAGAAGAAGAAGAAGAAAAAATAATAATAATAAGGAAAAGAAAAGAAAGGTCCCTGTGACAGTTTAACCCTGTGACGGATGTGAAAGTTTTTAACTAGCTTCCCCTATTTGAGTCAAAGGACAACCTGGTTTCTCCATGGTCATGCAAGGTTGGAGCAGCCTTTGTCCATGGCTATGACTGTACGAAACCAACCTATCCAGTGTGTGGAGTCCTGGGGCCCCACACTGCTGTTGGAGAAGAGACACTCACTGTCTAATAGACCAACCTCAGTTGGAACATCCATTTTTCCTGTGCTGTTTACCTACAACCTGGAAGACAGAAACAATGTATTGCTGGCTGCCAAGGAAGACCCACTGACTGGAGTGTGGCATATCTCCTTAAGTCTTTGTGCTTCTTGGTTTAGAAGACTCGGGATATGCCCCACCCCCAAAGGCCCCATGTATTTCCTTGCCCTTTTCTACTCTGTGGGCTTAGCACCCACAGTCTTGGGAAAGCAGCGCGGCAGAGATAACAGGAGGACCCTGCTGTCGGATGTGAGATGGGTATGAGGAGGCTGTCAAGACCTTTGCAGCCCCAGAGCCAGACCCTCCTGTGAAGTGCTTCCTCCTTCCCTTAGTCTCCCTGGAGCATTCCCCGAGGGCTGCTGACCATTTCAGGGTTAATCAGAAAAAAACTGAGATCGACTTGAGGTTGAGGTTAAGGTCCTCACCCCCTCTTTTCATCTCTTACAGGAAGTTTCTGAGGTTTGTGAATATGAACAATGCACCCAACAAAAAGTGACTCTTCTCTTGAGGGACGGGAAGCCCTCGGGGGAAAGGCAGGGGGTCCCGAGGGGTACAGATGGCCCTGGCCCTCAGCTGCAGAGGAGCTCTGGAATGATCCTCAGTTTACTTCGTCCCCTTCTTTTATTGTCTAGTTCACTGATTAGTATTTAGTGTATGTACAACTTACCCCTTGGAATGGGGAGAGGAGGGATGAGAACAAAACCAAAACACTCTTTAAAAAAAATGAAGAAGATCCATTTCTTTGTCCTTTCTGTAACCTGACCTTTAAAACAGGTCACTTCTGCAAACTCCCCCCCCCCCCCCCCCCCCCCCCCCCCCCCCCCCCCCCCCCCCCCCCCCCCCCCCCCCCCCCCCCCCCCCCCCCCCCNTTCTGTAACCTGACCTTTAAAGCAGGTCACTTCTGCAAACCCCTGACTGCTTCACGAAAAGTACCTTTTCCTCAACAGTCCTGGCCACACCAACCTCCTCAACTATGGAATACAATGCACACAGCACACTTCCCCTTGGTGAATAACAGCAGGCAGGGGTACCGTTCTCTACCCTGCCCAGTGTGTGTCCATTCACCTAACAAGGCACCTTTCCCTGGAAGAAAGCAGGAGAAATGGAGGCTTTCTCCTCTTCTGGCTTAGCAGGGCTTGCTGGAAGAGGGCTGGATAAAGGGCTTGAGACCCTACTGCCAACAGAAAGAATCCAATCACCAAGTCCAGAGATGAGATGCATAGATGGAACTGGGCCAGGAGGATGCTTAGGGTTGGTTGCACTGGAGAAACACTGTAGGAGCTCTCATGCAGGTTTTACGGGTTGGGGGACCATCTGAGAAGAGGAGGTCCATCCTTTTCCTGAGGAGCAGGACCAAGCCAGGCTTCACCTGAGAATGGGTGGCAGAGGTGGGGCTCCACGGGCAGCTGGAGAAACAAGAATCATAGACACGGAGCTCACTTACAGACCTATGTAACATTTCTGAAATGAGACAGGCTCTCTACGTCAATTTTTAACAACAGGGACTATTGCTGAAGAGATGGCTTGGAAGGTGGGCACTTGATGCCAAGGCTGCTGACCCGAGTTAGTCCCCAGGATCCAGGGGACTTGGTGGAAGGAGAAAAGCCAACTCCTGCTGACCTCTACACGTGCAGAAGCACTTTCTAATCCCAGAAAACACACAAACTCTATGTTGCATGCAAACACGGATGCTTTCCTCACTCCCCTCGCACCTCGGTTTGTTTTGCTGGGGTATACTCTCTGAAGATGCTTATACTCTTCTGGAGCAGGGAAGTCTTCTACTGGGTGGAAGGAGTACTTGGACTCAAAATCATCTGTGAAAAGAGGAGAGTATTATGTCATGTCTTCTTATGGGACTTCTTAGGACCTTTCCTATTTACCAATCTCCTCTGGGTTCTGCTGTATGGAGCTGCTCTACCCACCAAACCAAAGTGCCTGAGACAACAAAAGCATCCCCTGGGTGCCTCTGATGAACAGTGGACACCCAAAGACCCTTTATGTGGGGCTGGTATGGTGGCAGGAGCCTATAACCAAGAGCTGTGGAGGCAGAAATCAGAGTATCACTGGGGCTTGCTGGCCAGCCAGTCAGACCAATTGCAGAGCTCCTGGTATAGTGAGAGACCTTATCTAAGACAAATATGGTGGAGAGCAATTAAGGAAGACACCTAATGTTGACCTCTGGCTTCCATAACCACCTGTACACATACATATAAACACATAAAGGCGCACATGTGAACATACACATACAGAGAAAAAAATTTAATCCTTTTAAATTGTGTGTGTTTTGTCTACATGTATGTTTGGACACCATGTGCACACAGCACCCACAGACGCTAATGGAGGGCTTCAGATTTCCTGAAACAGGAGTTACAGACTGTTATGGAGGCTCCATGTTGGTGTTAGGAATTGAACATGGGTCCTCTGAAAATGTACCCAATATTCTTAACTACTGAGCTATCTCTCCAGCCCCTTTATTTATGTGCTGGATAGTTTTATTCAACTTAACACAAGGTAGAGTTATCTGAAAGGAGGGATCCTCAATTGAAAAAATGTCTCCATATAATCTGGCTATATGGAATTTTCTTAATTAGTGATTGATGGGGAATGGCTTGGCCCATTGTGGGTGGTGCTATCCCTGGACTGTGGTCCTGGATTCTATAAGAAAGCAGGCTAAGCGAGTCATGGGGAGCACCTCTCCATGGCCTCTGCATCAGCTCCTGCCTCCAGGTGTCTGCCCTGGTCCTGTCTTGCCTTCCTTCAGTGGTGAGATGCAATATGAAAGTGTAAGCCAAATAAACCCTTTCCTCCCCAACCTGCTTTTTGGTCATGGTGTTTCATCACAGCAATAGAAACCCAAACTAAAACAAATTATTATTGTTGTTGTTGTTGTTATTATTATTATTATTATACAGGGTTTTTCTGTATAGCCCTAGCTATCGTGGAACTAACTCTGTTGACCAGGCTGGCTTCAAACTCACAAAAATCTACCTGTCTCTGCCTCCCAAGTGCTGGGATTAAAGGCATGTACCACCATTGTCAAGCTATTATTATTTTTGTTCATTTTGAGACAGGGTCTCACTATGTAGCCTTGGCTAACCTGGAACTATGAGACCAGCATGGTCTCAAACACACAGAGATCTGCTCAACTCTGCCTTCGAAGTGCTAGGATCAAGGTGAATGCCACACGACCAGAACCAGTACCTCCCCTTCTAAAATTCCAAATGTAAAGGAGTCAAAGGCTGACTCTACATCTTTCCACCAAAATCCAGACTCTTTGGGAAAGGAGCACAAGTGTGTGTGCAAGCAGAAACAAGAAGCTCCAGAAACAAGGTGGGCTTGCAAGACTGCTGCTATGGGAAACAAACTGAATTAAATTTAAGGGGTGGTAGTCATTAACCTCAAATGTCTCTCTAGCTAGCGAGTTTTAACAGAAATCTTTCTTTCAGCCTTGGTTATCCTATATTGCTCTGCAACACGGTTCAGTCAGCCGTGTCTAGCTCCACTCCTACTCTCTATGACCTCTTCCTAAGATTCAAACGTCTGACGTCTTATGGGCATGGCAAGATCACACCTCAAGAGGTCCTTTTTCTATTCAAAGCTTTTTTTGTTTAGATAGGGTCTTACTATGTATTGCAGACAGGTTTTGAATTTAAGATTCTCCTGCACCAGCTTAAACCCTGTGTGCTGGGACTACAGACACACACCACCGTGCCCCACTACATTCAGAGGTTTCTGCAATAAGGATGTATGCTCAAAGCAAAACTCTCGTGCAACTGTGTCAGGGGTAGTGATAGAGGAGCAACCCTGAAGAACTTAGCGTGTTAATGCTTTCAAGAGATATCATGGTCTACACCACACATCTTCAAAAGAGTACAACTTATGGCTCTATTCTAGACTGTGAGGTGAATTCTCTTAAGTAGAGATCTCAACATTTATAAGCTTGGAAAACATGATCCAATATGCGCCTGTTCTAGTCAATTTCCTGCTTCTCTACATAATAACAGTGGGGTCCAAATAAATAAAATGATGTCCTCAAAAAAAGGCGTGGTGGCGCACGCCTTTAATCCCAGCACTCGGGAGGCAGAGGCAGGCAGATCTCTGTGAGTTTGAGACCACCCAGGTCTACAAGAGCTAGTTCCAGGACAGGCTCCAAAACCACAGAGAAACCCTGTCTCGAAAAACCAAAAAAAAAAAAAAAAAAAAAAATACAGCTGGTTTGTCACTGGCCTCTGTATGTTTTGTTTTTGTAGTGCTGGGGTTGAAACTAAGGGCCTCTGTCAGCTAAGCTTGTTTGGCTTTTCGTGCTGTTTCTGTACTGTGGGATTAAGCCCAGGACTTGTACACATTAGGCTAATGCTGTACCACTGAGCTTCACCCTAAGCCTCTTGAGTTTTTAAGTAACCAGGAAGGAACTCCCCTCCTTGAACACATGATTCTAGGATGTATGAGAATAAAGAGGACAGTCGCTGATGGGAAGCTTCATCAGTGACTCTTGTGGGGACCTGAGAGTAGCTTTAGAATCAGTATGAACCCTGATGACTTGATTTCAGTCTGTCATGTAAGGAAAGAATGTCAATGGATCGGAAGCACAAGTCAGGAAAAGTCAGGAGGGACCTGCTGCGAACAAGACTGCTGCTCTGGCCTATTCTCCATCTACAGGAGCCATCTGGCACCAGTGAGTCGGTGAAGTCACCACCAGAACTATGAGACAAAGTCACTATTAGCTAGGCGGTGGTGGCGAACACCACCCAGCCTTTAGGAGGCAGAGGCAGGCGGATCTCTGTGAGTTTGAGGCCTGCCTGCCTGCCTGGTCTACAGAGTGAGTTCCAGGACAGCCAGGCCTACACAGTGAAACCCTATCTTGACACAACAAACAAACAAATCACTGACAACTTACCCAAGAAGGAACGGACAGTGGTGATGGAGTCTCTATGGCCATTCCTCAGGGGTGGTGGTGGAGGAGGGGGTGGCCCAGCTGGCGTCCTTGAGGGTGGAGGTGGGGGCTTTCCTCTGCTCGGAGGCTCTGACCCATGCATTCGATAAGGTGGTGGGGGAGGAGGAGCATCCCTGGCACCATTTCGGACCGTGGGTAGAGGGGGTGGAGGAGCTGCAATTAAAATCCAAAGCAGTTGGCTTGTGTTGGAAATGGTAAAGTAAAGAAGGGCTTGAGAGACATAAGCTAAGAAAGCAGCGGGGGGGGGGGGGGGGGGGGGGGGGGGGGGGGGGGGGGGGGGGGGGGGGGGGGTGTGCGGTGAGGGAGCAAACGTGAGAAATGCACAATGATACAGAAGTATAGAAATGCTGTAATGAAATTCACTGTTTTATACACCAACTATAAAATAAAAACCATAGAATGCCAGGTAACGGTGGCACACACCTTTACAGCACTCAGGAGTCAGAGGCAGGTGGAACTCTGAGTTTGAGGCCAGTCTGGTCTACAGAGTTTCCAGGAGAGCCAGGACTAGACAGAGAAACACTGTCTCGAAAAACAAAATAAAGCAAACAATCATAGAAAATAAAAGAGAGATGGGGTGGCTGCTGCTCCTCCTCCACTCTGTTCCCTCCCTCTGTCATTGTTTGTTTATTTTTGGTCTGTTGGGTGTTTTTGGTTTTTTGTAACAAAACAAGGCTTCTGTGTGCAGCCTCAGCTGTCCTAGAACTTACTCTGTGGACAAGGCTGGTTTGGAACTTGCTGCTTTCTGCTCAGCCTCCAACGGAAACAAACATGTATTATCATATAATATTGTTATAATGTGATTTAATAGAAATAAGTCCATGAATTACTTAGATGCCCTTTACATAAAACAAGTTCAACAGCACACTACATTTTTACAAACACTTCTAGCTTACAGACAACAAACAAACTCAAGAGAATCAGAGAAATTTGCCCCATGTTATACAACAGATACAGCCACTCCTCAAGACTGTGGGCTGCTCAGAACTCCTGCTCTGGGTACTGAGCGGGCAGCAGGCTGAGGCCTCCCCTTAGCCCATGCTCACGGCTACCGAACACAATACAACTCATAGTATATGAAAAGCAAGAAATCTGCAGAATTGACACTACTTACCTCTGTTTTATTTTCTCTGCTTTTATTACCGAATGGGATTAGAAAGAAAGAGGATTGTTCACATTAAGAGTCTTTTAAGGGGGCTGCAGAGATAGCTCAGTGGTAGAGCACTGGCTGTTCTTCCAGAGGACCTGGGTTCAATTCCCACCCACATGGCAGCTCACAACTGTCTATAACTCCAGTTCCGGGGGATCTGATACCCTCACACAGATATACATGCAGGCAAAACAGCAATGCACATGAAATAGAGATTTTAAAAAAAAAAAAAAGTGGCTTAAAAAAAGTCTTAAAATCTACAAGTTAAAAACTTTTTATTTTTTATATTTATTTATGTGCATCCATGTTTGCCTGCATGTGTGTATAAACTATATGCATGCCTCATGCCAGCAGAGGTCAGCAAAAGAGTATTCCAGAGTACTCCTTGAACTGGGTGCAGGGAACTGACCTGGGTCCTCTGGCAGAGCAGTCATTGTCTCTCTAGCTGTCCCCCACCTGATGTGTGCATTTTTTCCCTTTAAACCTGAACTTTACAGAATCCTGGGCTATCTTATGGCTGGCTATAGGCAGGGAAATACCATGTCATCAATATTATCAGGTTGTTGTCTGGGGTGCCCTCTAAAAGACTGTTAATGAAGCCGGCTGTGATGGTGTATCTCTTTAATCCTATTACTAGAGAGGCAGAGGCAAGTGGATCTCTGTGAGTTTGGGGCCAGCTTGGTTCAGGACAGCCAGGGCTGTTACACCTACAAACCCTGTCTTAAAAAACCAAAAAAGTGCTACTGGGAGCACAAATTTACAGGAAACATAATTTGTATTTATTTTTATTTATGCATGTGTATGTGTGCCATGTGTGCACAAGCGCCCATGGAGGCCAGAGGAGGACATCAGATCCCCTGGAGCTGGAGTTACAGGAGGTTGTGAGCTGCTGTGATATGGGCTGGGAGCCAAGTCCAGGTCCACAGGAAAAGCAGCAGTGCTTTGGCAACCGTTCTATTTGTATATGGACACAGTCAACCAGGCCTTCACCAAGGTTCCTATATACTGCTTTCTTAAACGTTCTTTTCTGGTTTTGGTCACACACGGTCTCCCTACATTGTCCAGGCTGACCTCAAACTCCAGTGGCTCAAGCCAGCCTCTGCTTCAGCCTCCAACACAGGTGGCATCCATTCCTAATTCGTGAACCTACCCCAATTTGCTTCCTCAACGCTGCACAGAGGGTCCCTTGATGTTCAGTCCACAGCCAGTTCTCAGTGTCCAGCTGGCCTTTCGGCAGCACTGCACACAGAGGACCACTTCCTTTATCCTGCTCCTTTTCCATCACTCTACCAAGTTCATTTTTCCTGTTTTGATTTTTGTGTTTAATTTTTATTATTTTATATGTATGGGTGTTTTGCTTACATGCATATCTGTACACCATGTGTGCCTGATGCCCTCGGAGACCATAAGAGAGCATCAGATCTCTTGAAATTGGCACTACAGACAGTTGTGAGCCAATGTGTGGGTGCTAGGAAACCAACCCAGGTGCTCTGGAAGACCAGTTAGCGCTCGTAACCATTGAGCCATCTCTCCAGCCACCAGGCATGTGTTTGTTGTTGTTGTTGTTGTTTTTCATAACAGGGTTTCTCTGTGTAACACAGTCCTAGTTGTTGTGGACTTGCTTTGTAGACTAGGCTGGCTTTGAACTTAGAGATCCACCTGCCTCCCAAGTGCAAGATTAAAGGTGTGCCACACTACGCCCGGCTAGCATGTGGTTTTGTTGTTGTTTTTTAGTTTTATATAAGATTTATTTAGAGCCAAGTGTGTTAGTGCATACCTTTGATCCCAGCATTCTGCAGGCAGAAGCAGATGGATCTCTATGAGTTCAAGGCTAATGTGCTCTACATACCAAGTTCCAGGCCAATCAAAGGTACACATGGAGACCTTGTCTCGAAAACAAAATAATTCACTTGGAATGGGACGAGGTCAGCTCCAAATCTTCCCAGAGTCCTACACATTATCCCGGAAGACTTGGCTTTCCCACTTTCCCTCTTGCCAGCTCCCGACTCATTCCAGTCCTTTTGCAATGGCCTCCCTGCTGTCCGGAGTGATGACTGTTTCTATTTCAGATCCGCTTCACACTGGTACCATACAGGGTAAGCCTCGTCTCACTCTCCTCTCCTCTAGTTCAAATACCAGCATCCTTTCCCTGGTTTGTATTTCTCTAAAACATACTACATACCATGTTTATAGATTTATAGATTTACTAGGTTGTGCACAAGTTTTTTAATCTCTTCCCTAACAATTACCAACACATAAAGGGCACCCAATAAACCAGGTGAATACATGAACTCTTACTCTAATTACTGAAGAGATGCTCTTAGAAAAAACAAAGAGAAAAGAGAAAAGGCTTCCAAACACTTACCTGCTCCCCTACTAGGAGGGTCTCGGGCTGGGGGAGGTGGCCTGTTACTCAACAAGAAGGGGGAGGCAGAGGTGGGTGGAGGAGGTGCAAGGCCTCTGACTGGCCCTGGTGTCTTCCTATGCAAAGAATTGTGTCTTTGTGGCAGCTCAGGGGCTGACTCATTAGTGGGACTTGAGGGTCCATTGGGGACCCCAGGAGGCTGGCGGTAAGGCGGTGGGGGAGGAGCCAGAGACTGGCCACTTGGTCCAGTTCTGATATTCACAGGGGAAGGAGGTGGTTTTACAGAGGGTGGAGCAGGATGTCCTTCTCGACTCGGGTGCAGCCTCTGTCCAGGTGTTGGAGGCAAGGGTTTCTCCCTGTTGTAGGCCTGAGCTTTGCTGCTGTGCACAGGCAGAGGAGTGGGGGGCGCATTGGCACGGCGCCCTGGAGGCGGTGGGGGAGGAGCAGATGAGCTGTGTTTCATGCCTGTACCGCTAGTGGTATTGGGACGAGAGAGGTCGGGTAAAGAGGGTCTCTGCGTCCGGGGCAGTTCTGGGAGGGAGGCTCGGCTGCTGTCAGTATCATCTTGAGGACGCCCACTGGCTGTAGACACTGGAGGCCTCGGAGCAGCAGCTCGAGAACTGGGGACTTGTAGGGCTGGCTTAGCAGCTAGAGTATCTACAAACAACAGAACACTGTGTTAACAGTTACATGCACATCGGTCAGGCCTCTGGTTGGCCCAGCCTCCTCAGTGCACCTTGCACAACAGCTGAGAAAGTACCAGCAAAGTTCTTGGGTCTGTTTGCTTTCCTGTGTCCCCGGCTCAAGCTCAGAGCCTCAAGCGTGCCAAGTACTTGCCTTACTACTGAGCCACATCGCTAGCCCTAGCTCTGAGTTTTAATCAGGTTTCAGATTCAGAGTCTCTTGACACAAAATGAACACATTTGAATTGAATTACATTCATTTATTTTACCCCCCCTTTTTAGGGGGGTGTATTTATGTACCCCTGGCTGTCCTGGAACCTGCTCTGTAGATCAGGCTGGCCTCAAATACACAGAGACTCACCTGTCTCTGCCTCCTGAGTGTGCACCACCATGCTGGCTTGTTGTTCTGTTTCTGGCTTATTTCACTCAACACAATGTCATCTAGGCCTGTCCATGTTGTCACAAATAACATTAATTTCTTTTGCAGGGCGGAATAGTAATCTATTCTCTGTGTGTATACCTTTGTGTGTGTGTGAATATTCTGAATGTAGTTATTTATGTATTTAGAGATTAGGTCTCATGTAACCTAGATTGGCCTCAGACTCAGAAAGTAGTCAAGGATGAACTTGAATGTCTGAGATTCTCCTGCCTCCACCTCCCAAGTTCTGGGATTACACGTATACCACCTAGCTTGGTTTATGCAGTGCTAGAAACTAAACTCAGGTCTTCACACACACTAGCCAAGTCTTCAACTCATTGAGCTACAACCCAGCACTTAAAATCTTTTTTGTTTCTTTAAGGCAGGCTCTCAACTCTTGCGGTTCAGTCTGAACTCAAAACTTGTGATTTTCCTGCCTCAACCCTGCAGGTGGGACTGCAGTCACATGCTACAGCAGCATCTCACATTCTCTTTACCTAAGTTAAACGCATTTTTATTTAACTCTCGGCCTTGCTTTACTGAGCAACTATGCTTGTCTCTTCTTCCTTCCACCTTCAACCTAAGATAGCACGCTTGGAGCAAGTCAAAAAAACAAACACTGTTGGGAGCTAGCCCAAGAGATAACTTCTCAGATACCTGAAGCATCCTTGGCTCCCACAGGTCGCAGCTTGGGCACTCCTCCTTGAAAGAGACCTCCCTTGGGTTGCAAAGCAGCAGCTCCAGGGCCATAGCCACCACCACTCCCTCTGGGCTCTGGAAGGCAGAGGTGAGGTTTCATTTCACATGCTCTGAGCTGCTGACCAAGTCAAGCCTGAGAAGAAACGATTCCTCTATCTAGGCTCTAATTTACAAACATACCAATCTTACTTTTGCCTCTCTATCAAGAAGCGGCAGCAAGAGTAGCAGCGCTACCACTAAAACACACAACCCAAGGGCACCTAGGTCTTGCAGCTGCACACCTTCATGCAAGGACTATTACAAAAAACAAGCAAACTAAAAGGACAAAGGGAAGGAGGAGCCATTTTTATTTAGGGGGAAGGAGAACAACTCAATTAAAATAGACAAGCTCAACAGTTCTCTGGGCCCTCTTCCCCACATTGGGGGCGGGGGAGACAAGGAAGTGCGAACAAACGTTCCTGAGGCCTACAAGAATGGACTTGTACAGCAATTGTAAAACCATCCTTGGTTTCAGCCAGGAAGCCTCTAGGAATGTGGTGGTCTTCTGAGAACAGCGACAGATGGGCCCTAACAAACACTATCATCAGCAGGAGAGGACTTTAACCCCGAGAAGAGCTGAGGAGAACTTTCATAACGTTCAACTCCACAGCTGGTAGGAAAGTCCAGATATCCAGGACACCATTTTCCCACTGGAGAGACTACAGTAAGTGTGATGCCCAGAAGTCTTCTAATCCTGGGACCCCCAACTCACTCTCGATGACAGGAGCACTCCGATCATTAATGTTGGTCACCTTCTTCAGTTTGGTCCCTTTGCAAATGTCTTGTAAGAGGGCTCCTCGGTTCCGCTGTTCATCTCTACTGAGTTTGGGCTGCTCTGTGTTTGCCTGGAGGAAGAAGGAAATATGTAACTTTACCCTAAGAGCTCCTTTTATCACATGCTTGGCATAAATGACTTAAGCCAAGGGATTCCGTAAGATGCCACAACACATTCAGATATATGCACCAAGTAGCAATATCACCTTGTGCCATCATTCTGTGAAGGACACAGACCACCCTCCAATTCACAGTTTCTGAGAGGGGCAAGACTAGCCATGAATTTGTGTCTTGGACATATTAATGTGGCACCACTGCCAGCACAGCTTTTTCTGGGCAGACACTATGCCTCAGGCATTGTGCTAAGTATTACTTAGATCACCTCATTTAAAACCTGAAAAACTCATACAGAAAGATATGATTATCAATATCCACATTTGAAAAGTGTGGATCAGAAGCTGAATAGTTTCCGATGGTCATGCAATTACTAATTGGTCAAACAAGAATTCACAGCCCAATGCTGACTCTAAAGAATATTATCCCAGCATAACTTGCTACCTTCTTGCTACTTTGTCTTCTACATGATGTTATACAGTAGACCTTGATAGTCCTACTCTAAAACCGAGGAAAGAACAGTTCTACAAAGTTTAGGACACATGATTAACAGACACCAGAACCAATATTTTAAACTTCAAAATATTATTTTTCATTACTGTGTGTGTCCATGCTCAAAGTGCAAAGGTCAGAGGACAACTTTCCTGAGCTGGTTCTCTCCTTCCACTTTGGGGTCCGGAGACTGAGTTCAGATGGTCAGGCTTGCACAGCGAGAGTCTGTGTAGCCCTGTGTGTCCTAAAACTCACTCTGTAGACCAAGCTGGCCTCTAACTCAGAGATCTGCCTCTGCCTCTCAAGTACTGAGATTAAAGTTATATTTGGAGCTGGAAAAATGGCTCAGTGGTTAATAGCGGCCACTGCTCTTACAGAGGGATCCCCAGCACCCACATGCAACTTACAACTGTCTATAATTCCAGTTCCAGGGAGATTCAATGCCTCAGGCGTTTACAGGCATGTGCACAGACCCACACATAAACACATAATTAAAAATAAAAATAAAACCCTTTCTTAAAAGATTTATTTTTATGTATATGAGTGTTTTGCCTATATGTATGTATATATTTACATATGTATGTGCATTACTTGTGTGTCTGGTATTCAAGGAGGTAAAAAAGAGTATCAGATCCCCTGGAACTAGGGTTATAAGTAGTTATGAGTCACCACATGGGTGCTAGAAACTGAACCTAGGTCCTCTGCAAGAGCAGTAAAGTGTTGCTCTTAACTTTTGAGACCCAAAACTTGAATTTTTTTTGTTTTGTTTTGGATGAGGTCTCACTGTGGAGCCAGGCTGGCCTGGAAATTAAGAGTTCTGCCTGTCTCTGCCTCCCAAGTGGTATGCCTAATTTTCTTCCTTTCTAGGTAGAGAATAAGACGCGATAGACTTGGATTTAAAATGGACTGGAGGGGTTAGAGATGACAGTTAAGAGCACCGACTGCACTTCCAAAAGACCTGGGTTCAATTCCCAGCACCCACAAGACAGCTCACAACTATCTGTAACTCCAGTTCTAAGGGACCTGACACCCATGGCAAAACACCAATGAACATAAAATAAAATTAATTAAAATGGCCTGGAGCTGGAAAAAGAGCACTTGCTGCTATTCTAGAGGACCTGGGTTCAATTCTTAGCTTATACATGGCAGTTCATCATCGTCGGTAATTCCAGTTTCAGGGGATCTGATGGCCTCTTCTGGCCTTTAAGGACACCAGTCACTCACATGGTACACAGATACATGCAGGCAAAACACCCATACATATAAAACAATAAAAACTTTAATGTATTTTCTCTAAATTTGTCAAATGCTAATGGACTGAACATTGTTAATGTAATTCTTGACTGTATATATTGTATATAGTTATTGTACTTATTGTATATAGTTTTTCTATGTTAACTATAACTGTCTCTTTTTATTTTAGACAAAAAAAAAGGGGGAAATGTTGTGATATTTTATTTATGTTCTGACAAATAAAGCTTGCCTGAAGATCAGAGGGTGGAGCTAGCCACCAGTGAGGTCTGGAGGTCTGCACAGACAGGCAACAGGAAGTGATATGGCTGGGCAGACCGAGGAAGTAATAAGGTGGGGGGCGCAGACAGTAGCTTGGCCCTTTTTGGTCTGAGGAATCGGAGAGATAAGAGGTGACTATGGCTGGCCCTTTACTTCTTTCATCATTTACCCCGGGTTTTTATTATTAAGACTAATTAGGATCGCGCCCCACGTTGGGCACCAGATGAACCTAATTAGTCTCCTACCTGGGAGTAGGAGAGGAGAGGAAATGATAGCAGGAAACTACCACTCAAATCCTCAACCCCTCTCAAGGATGTCAGAGAAATGAGACTAACCTACTTGTAAGACAGGTAGCTTAGGAAGAAACACTAGCTCCAACTCCATGAGTCCAAATCTCCATTTGGAATGAAGCAGGACAGGGAACAAAACATGTCAGTGTGATCCTCAGAGGACCTCTCAGAAGTCCAAACTAGTTGAGGCACAGGCTTGTGTGTTCCTTATCTCCTTACACTGCCTGCTATTAAGTGTGTCTCCTAAGGAGCCTCAAGAATCCAGGATGCAGCTGAGCAGTTGCTCAGGCCTACACTCCAGAAGGCATGCAGAAGGCAAAGAAAAAAGGATCACACTGCAAGGTAGAGGCCAGTCTGACCTACATAGCAAGTTACTGGCCAGCCACACAGCAAGATCCTGTCTCAAAATGCTAGGGAAAGTTTTTAAAGGTCAAATATATACAAAAGTTATAGATGGTATTAAAAATGATTAGTGGACATGGTTATCTCTTATCTGTAATCCCAGCAGTTGGAGGAATGAGACAAGAAGACCTAAAGTTTAAGGCCAGCAAGGTCAGCCTGGACTACATAGCAAGATCCTGTTACAAACAAAACCAAACAAACCACAAGGGGGTAGGTGCTGGAGAGGTGGTTCCATCCTCAAGAGCATTTACTGCTCCTTCAGAGGATGCAGGTTCAGTCCCCAGCACCCATTTCTGGCCATACAGCTGCTTGGAACTCTAGTTCCAGAGGATCCTGGAGCCCTCTCCTGCCTCCTGTGGCCTGAGGCATGCATGCGGTGCACATACATACATGCAGGCAATACATGTAAAGTAAATATAAAAGAAATTAAAAAAAACAACAGAGCTACAGAGCAAGATCAGAGTGAAAGAGTGGTTAGGTAAGAAAATTTACAAGTTTTAAACAAAAAGGACTGAAAAGAAAAAGAACAAAACAGTATGAGAAGCCTACCAATTTACTTAAAGGTTTGAAGACAACCTAGTGGAGAGATTACGTACCTGATTAAAAGTGGGAGGTGGGGGAGGACCAGGTGGGGGCGGGGGAGGAGGAGGAATTGGCATCCTTGCCCTGCTCCCAGTTGGCACCGTTTTCTCTCCGTCTTTATTTGTAGCTTTAGGTCATTCATATACCTGTAAACAAAATCAAATTCAAAACAACAGCTTTATAATTAGAGGCTCTGCGTGCCCAGGTCGAGAGGATTGGACAGGGACAGAGACCCTGAGCACTTCATCCCTACATAAACACTCTGTCAAACACCACCTTACAGTCTCCTTTATACATTATTCTTGGTGGAAGTGGGAATCAAACCCAGGTCCTCAAAGGTGCTAAGCATGGGCTTCATCACTGATTTCTACTCCCACACCAACTAAAAACAAACAACAACAAAAAACACTTTATATGTTAGAAGTTCTAGGTTCACAGCAAAACTGAGCAAGAAGTACTACAAGTTTCCATGCATGCATCTCACTGTGCTAAAGTGTGATTAACAGGTCAGGCATGCACCTACCCCACAGTGTGATTGGTGGATCAGGCACTAAGAATATGTCTGACGCTTTAAGAAGCTGCCAAACTTCTTCAAAAGTTGCTCTACCCACTTAGGATTTGCACCAGCAACAAAGAACTTCTGTTGCTCCGCATCTGCCACACTTGGCGCTGTCAGTTGGGAGTTTGGCCACTCAATGTCTGTTTAGGTCCTTTTGACTTTGGGGGTGATGGTGCTCCCCAGGGCTAAGGTATGCTAAGTCCACATTCTACCAATGAGCCATTCATAACCCTAGCCTTACTTTTTTTTCCAATTAGACTTTTCATTTTACTATTGGGTTCAAGAACTCTGTCTCTAGTGAAATATTTTCTCCCAGTTTGTGGCCTGCCTTCTCAATCTCTCTCTCTCTCTCTCTCTCTCTCTCTCTCTCTCTCTCTCTCTCTCTCTCTCTCTCTCTCCAGCCTTTTAAGAATATAAAATCATTCTGAGTTTGTGAGGCATTCAAGAACAAACTGTAGACTAGACTTGACT
Organism: Alexandromys fortis; assembly: GCF_014885135.2. Lineage (NCBI taxonomy): Eukaryota > Metazoa > Chordata > Mammalia > Rodentia > Cricetidae > Alexandromys > Alexandromys fortis. The sequence continues at coordinate 10,806,531 of NW_026067974.1, read as the reverse complement.
CATAGGCCACAGTTCACCTGTACCTGGCAATAGTCACACCCACGGGACTTGATTAGAGAATAAATACCACATGAGAAACTGCCTGCTGACTTGGTCACACAATTTGAAACCTACGGCTGTCTGCCCACTGCAGTCTGCTTCACTTCACACAGAACTGAAACGAGGAAACTGACTGACGGAGGACACTGAACTGGCTGAAGATATAACCAGGCTCAAAAACACCAAGTCCTCCAAGGCTTGGTCCCGAGAAAATCTCCTTTCTTGATCTCTAAAATTGAAAGCCAAAATAGCACTGGCACCATGAATGCAAACTCACAGATAGGAAAGATATAATATAATATAATATAATATAATACAATATAAAAGGCAGTTAGAGGCACTTGCCACTCTTGCAGCTCCCACCCCAGGTTGTTCACAACAGCCTGGAACTCCAGTTCCAGGAAATTCAATGCCTTCTTCTGACCTCACAGGTTCCACACACATGTGGCACAAAGACATACAGAAACAAAAGTAAAAATAAGTCTTTTAAAAAAAATTAAAATAAAGTCCATTTGTCAGTCCACAGAGGAACTGCCTCTAAACAGAGTAACTAATGTGATTAGGGCACAAGGAGATTCTCAGTAGCCCACAGTACAGATGGGAGGCCATGTGTATCAAGCCAGTCACAGGACGGCTTAGCTCTGAACTCCTTACAGGGATATTCATAATTCACTGTTAATAAGAAGTCATTTTAATAGTCCTTCAATGTCCTGGAGTGAAGGAAGGAAAGAGGAGAGATCCAAAGACCAAGAACAGCTGCAGGAGAGTAGAACTGATCAGAAAGTTGACTGGAAATCTCCAACCCCAACTCCTGCCTGTGTGATGTCCAACAGACTATCTGCTTCACAGAGATGCCTGGACAGGGAGTTCTCATGGAGGACGATATCTACACTCACTTCAAAACCAAGTGGTGGGGTGATGAGATGACATTTGCCTCCAAACCTGACAACCTGAGTTCAATCCTTAGGGCCAACACAGTTTAGGGGAAAAAAAAAAAAAAAAAAAGGTTCAAACAAGTTGTCTTCTGACTCACACACATCTCAGGAGGGGCTTCAGAGATAGCTAGTAATATGTGACAAGTTCAGTCCCCAGAACTAATATTTAAAAAGCTGGGTATTAGCCAGGCAGTAATGGTGCACACCTTTGATCCCAGCACTTGGGAGGCAGAGGCAGTCAGATCTCTGAGTTCGAGGCCAGCCTGGTTTACAGAACAAGTTCCAGGATAGCCAGGGCAACATAGAGAAAGATAGATAGATAGATAGATAGATAGATAGATAGATAGATAGATAGATAGATAGATAGATAGATAGATAGATAGATGTGGTGGCACACTTATAAATCTGGTGCTAAGGAGACAAGACAGGAGGAACCAGCCTAGGCATTGACAAGTTTTAGGCCAGTGAGAGACTCTGTCTCTACATAAGGTGGACAGCATTCTTAAGAAAGGACATTCAGGGCTGGAGAAGTGGCTCAGCAGTTAAGAGCATTGCCTGCTCTTCCAAAGGTCCTGAGTTCAATTCCCAGCAACCACATGGTGGCTCACAACCATCTGTAATGAGGTCTGGTGACCTCTTCAGGCATGCACGCAGACAGAATATTGTATACAAAATAAATAAATATTTTTTTAAAAAAGGACATTCAAATTGTCCTTCCACAAGTACAAATACACATATGTACACACACACACACACACACACACACACACACAC
>NW_026067974.1:10762564-10802994 GCF_014885135.2 Alexandromys fortis | reverse complement strand
CCTCCCCCCCCCCCCCCCCCCCCCCCGCAGTTTTGTTTTTTAAAGCAAAGTTCTAGCCAGTAGTGTTGGTGCATGCCTTTGATCTCAGCGCTCAGAGACAGAGGCAGGTAGACAACAACTACCCAGTGAAGACTCTGCCTCAAAAAAAAAAAAAAAAAATGGGTGGATGGATGGATTAGCAGTCTCAAATATATGGGGCTGACTCTGAACTCTATGTAGACAATGATGACCCTGAGTCCTTACCTCTCCTGCCTTTGCCTCCTGAGTGCTGAGATTACAGGTACACACCACAGCTGGCTCCTTTACTCCAGGACAGTAGCTCCAGAGCTCTAAGAAGCACGACAGCTGCCATGCAGCACACCTGTAACCCCAGCACGTGGGAGGAAGAGGGAGATGGCTGGGTGGACGATAGCAAACCTTACCTAAAACCAAAACAAAACAGATACAGCTCAATCAACCAGTTGTTTTTTTTTTCCCCCATAAGGAGCTTTCTCTTCTTGCCCTGGATTATTTTTTAAACTCCAAAATGTAAATGCAGATGTCTACTTATTTTCTATGTCTAAATATTAGGTTATTTCTAGATACAGGAAAGTCCAGAAGACTTAACTAAAAGGATGATAAACAAGGAGACATCCATATTCACATTCAATTAAACAACCACACTGCAAAGAATGGCTTCATGATAATGAAGACTAGAGACAACTAATGCAAGAGAAACTGTAAATTAAATGTCTGAACAGCACCCCAAACACATCAGGAGTGACTTCACTAAACCCCTCCAGCCCTACCACACTCCGCTCCTCAAAGCAAAGGGACAATCCAGTTCTGCAACAGAGAAACACAAAATACAATATTAACTGCAGTAAATCGGTGGTAGTTAAGACAGCCAGTGGAGAAGCACGAGACAGTCACACTTTTTGTTCAATAGTAGTTTTTCAACTTTGTTTATCCAAACTGTTCAAACATAACTTGTAAAAGCATTTTTGGAAAGAGTCTAGGATGGAATGAGCCCAGCAGATTTCTCAGCAGGTAAAAGTACTTGCCACAAAAGCCGACAACCTGAGTTCAAGCCCCGGAACACACGGTGGGAAAAGGGAATTGACTCGCAAAAGTTGCCCTCTGGGCTCCACATGTATGCCTTGCACTTGCACACACTGCACACACACACAAAATCATAATATTGAAATTTTAGAAAACCCGAGGCTGTGTGCATACTCTACCACTGAGCCCAGCAGTAGAGTATGCACACAGCCTCGGGTTTATTCCTCAGCAGAAAATAAAATACATAAAACATAGAGCTGTTTCTATAGAGCTACCCATCAGAAGATGTAAACGCACCCAATGCCAGAGTCAACGTGGCTAACTAACAGACACAGGGATATCCAAGAACTGGTCACTATGGTGGTACACTCGGCCTCCACAACATTAACAAGTACTACACAGCTCCTGACCTCCAGGCAATTGACAGCATCCAAGGAGTAGCCCGCTGCAAACATATTTCCAGCTGATTTGTTGACTAGAGTAAAGGACAGAGCGGTTCTTTTCTCAGTCTGTGAATCTATCATATAGATGGGAGACGCAAATGTGCCCTTCATATGGTCATGGTTAAAAACAAACCTCAAAGCCAGGTTTGGTGGCACATGTCTACAATCCTAGCACTTGGGAGGTAAAGGCAGAAGGACTGTGAACTTGAGACCCTGTCTCCAAAACCAAAAAATCCAACTTCAAAATCTCAGTGCATTGTCATCTCCAAAAAGATGTGGAAGCCCAAGGCAGATGATTTACATGTGTTCGCAAAGACTGCATCCATTTTCCATTTCACCAGAGACATTAGCACAGTCCTGAATTTTACAGTTAAATGACAGAGTAGCTCAATGTTCATAATTAATATTTCCTCCCCACCCACATCTCCCAGAAACCAGGGTGCTTAGATATATTGGCAAGAAAAATGGAGTCATACAGCTAAAATTTACTACCATCAGCCAGCTTTACAACTAGGGAGGGTCTAGATTTAGGAGACTGACTTCGCTCCTTTACTGAAGAATTACCTGAATAAATTCCTCAAGTGGGGGGGAGCACTCTTGGGAAGAAAGGAGTTCGTCAGCTAAAAGACACATCTTCTAATTTAGAAATCCAGCCCAAAAGACCAAAACTAGGCAGACTGAAACCTTCTGAATATAAAGGAAATACCAGGGAAAGCCCTAGTTTTCCTCAGAGATGTAAGGGATGCCAATGTTTACAGAGAGCTCTTCTGGAACGGGGTTTCTGAGCTCACCTGTACTAAGTCACATTTAGGATATCTGTTAAATAAAGAAACTCAAGCTGGCCATGGAGTACGCCTTTAATTCTAGCACTCAGGAGACAGAGGCAGGTGGATCTCTGTGAGTTCAAGGCCAGCCTGGTCTAGAGCTAGTTCCAGGACAGGCTCCAAAGCTACAGAGAAACCTTGTCTTGAAAAACCAAAGATGAGACAACAACCTGGGCATGGCTGCCTGGGAGGTGAAGGCAGGCGGAGCAGAAGTTCAAGGTCTTCCTCAGCTACAAAGAAAAATTGAGGCCAGCCTGGGTTACATAGCGACCGTCACCCCATTTATTCATTGTGTGTGTGTTCCACAGTGTAGGTATGGGGTCCGAGTGTATTTGCCATAGGTGCACTCTGAGGTCAGAGGATAACTTGGGGAGTCAGGGCTCTGGGCACTAAGCTCAGACTGTCAGGTTTGGCAGCGAGTGCATTTGCCCACCGAGCCAGCTCACCAGTCACTGCTCCCAGCATTTTTAGTTTAGTTTTCGTTTTTTATTTTTAATTATGTGTGTATTTGTGACCGTGTTTTAAGAAGAAAGGATATAAACAACTACCTCATAAGAATAACGGCTAAAAGCATACTGCCACTGGGGTGGGGTGACATCCAGAGCCATCTGTCGCCAAGGACCTTGTTACTGCAGCTGAGGTCTGTGCTGAAGTCCACGTCCTGTATTGCTACCAAAGGTCACATAGAGGCCCAACCATAGTCTGAACCATTCCTACCTGAGCGGCCATTCCTTCCACCCAGAGCCAGGATGCCATCTAGGCCCAAGATGCTGCTGAGGGCCATGTCTGGGTCTGTGTTGATGTCCGTGGCCTGTGTCACCTCAGGAGGCCTTAGGAACCATGCGAGATGAAATCAGAGGGCCAGGTTGAGCCGGCCATGCCCTTTGATGGCCCTGGGAAAGTTGGCCTTGTCTCTTGCTGGACACTAAGCAAGAGAGCTGGCCCTTGCACTCCCACCCCTCACCACAGGGGAGGCTGAACCAACCACAAGGGCATGCATGTAGGGGAGCTGACTTTGTCCCTTCTCCTGAGGGGTGGCCCCAGTAGCCTGGACTGATCAGCTCGGCTACCACCCAGGCCCACCCTAGCATCTACTAGATCCTAGAGTACCATCTAGGACCTGCAGGAGTGTGTGAAGGGACTGGTCCTGTGGACCGATACCTACAGGATCTCTAAGACTTGGGGCGGCCACAGGATGTCCTAGAGGCGTTCTGGTGAGGAGCCAGTGATGGTGGTGTACCAGAAAACAGAGGCCTTGAACCAGACCAGTGACTCACTGCATTGAATATTAAGTAAAGCTAATGGGACAAAGGGGTATACTGCATGATACACCAAAGTCCCATTGGAGAGACGGAGAGGTGGGAAAGAAGGAGAAGCAAGAGATTTTTGTTGTTGTTGCTTTTGTTTTGTTTGGGGGACGTTGTTTTTGCTTTTGCCTGCTTGCTTATTTTGTTTTGTTTTCTTTTGTGATGGGGCATGGCAGGGGTGAGGGGAGGATATGGGGGGATGGGACCGTGAGGTAAGCAGAATCAGGGTTCATGATGTGAAACTCCCAGAGAGTCAATAAAGAAGTTAAATTTAAAAAAAAAGAAAAAGAATAAAGGCCCAAAATCCCAGCACTTGGGAGGCAGAGTCAGGCAGATCTCTGAGTTTGAGGTCTGCCTGATCTTTAGAGCAAGTCCTGGGACAGCTAGGGCTACACAGAGAAAGCCAATGTTAGATCTGTCACCAAACCAAATAAATAAGAGTAAAAAAGTTTACCTCCCACCAAAACCTGTGAAAGCCAGCAAAGTGGCACCGCAGGTAAAGGTGCTTGCCCCTCAATCCCAACAACCTACATCTGATTCCTGGAACCCAAGAATGGTGGAAGAAACCACTCCGTAAAGATGGCCTCCAACCCCTACACACGCACCACAGCTCATCACCTGCAGTGCTCACCAACAGGAAAGAAAAAATTAAATGGACGTTAGCACCTGTGTCTCCTGTAAATCTCTAATGGAGTCAGGCTACCAATGGTGACCTGGATCTGTGCCACAGTCTGGGTGTAACCACAGGGTAATCAGTGACCTCAGCACTCACTCTATCAGAGGCCAAATATGTGAGCAACCTCCAGTACACTAAAGGAAATCATGACCAAACTGGGTGTAGTGACACACAACCATAGTCCCAAGTATTCAGGAGACTGAAACAGGAAATGGCTTAGGCCTAGAAATTTGAAGCCAGCATAGATAACATTAAGACTTACTTTTTTAAATAAATTTTTGTTTGTTTTTGTTTTGCAAGACAGGGTTTCATTGTGTAGCCCTAGCTGTTCTAGGACTCATTCTAAAGAGCAGGCTGGGGCTGGAGAGATGGTTCAGAGGTTAAGAGCACTGGCTGCTCTTCCAGAGGTCCTGAGTTCAATTCCCAGCAACCACATGGTGGTTCACAACCATCTGTAATGAAATCTGGCACCCTCCTCTGGCATGCGGGCATAAATGAAGGCAGAATGTTGTATACATAATAAATAAATAAATCTTTAAAAAAAAAACTCACAGAGATCCGCCTGCCTCTGCCTCCCAAGTGCTGGGATTAAAGGCGTGTTCCACCCCTGCCTGGTACTGTTTATTATTATTATTATTATTATTATCATTATCATTATTATTGTAACATTACACTGAAAACAAGATCCAGAGGTCAAGGCCAGCCAAAACTTGGGGGAAAAAATCTATTACAAACAAGAAAGTTAGAAACCTCGTCACTGACTGGCAAACAGTACTGGCACAGTAAGCTAGCCAAATCATAACCAGCTGCCCATCTCCATCAGAGCTTCCTTCATGTGCGTATCCTAAACACAAAGCAGAAAAGCACATACAAAGAAACGAAGACAACCCGATGACAGACTCCACAAAAAAAGGCCTGAAAGAAACTTAAGCAGATGCTCCATGAAACACTGATCAGACTTCACACACAGAGGTGTCATGCCTCATTTCAAACAGAATGTATTAAGTCTCAACTCACCACAGATACTCTAATAACAGCGCTGTGACATTCCTTGCTGAAGTCTCTTCTCTCACATTCTAATACCCTTGAGCCACCAGAAATGCAGTCGCTTTGCGATAAAATGCTAGAAAAACTCGCACATTGTCATTCCTTGATCACCAGCGATAGGCTGCTAAATCAAGAGTCTACTTGAAGTTATGAAAGCAGGGCAAGCTGATCCAATTACATAAGAAAAGTGCTCAATCAAACAGGACCATCTGGGCTTTGAATGTGGGACTTCTGAGCAAAAGTCAGCAGATACAATGTCCCAGGTAAAAATCCTTTCATACTCGGGCATGACAGCCTCCCCTCAGGGGACTCATTCGCTTGCAGGCCCAGCAAAACTTATGTGTCCTGTGCAGACACACGATCCAAATGACCAGATGACAGAACACTATTCACAGCAGTTCACAAGAACATCTGGATTCTCTCCTCGGCCCCAGGAAGACCCCCAAAGCTGTCATAACGCCCTACAAGTACAGATCCCTTTGTCTCCTCGATAGCAAACTAACAAGCCCATCATCCCCCATAACCTAAAGACTGTGCCCCAGTAATCTGAAAACCTAACCCTGCCAACCAGGCTTAATTTACAAGACGGGGGTGGGGGAATGGGGATGGAGGAGGGGAGACTAAAGGGATAAGCTTCATTAAGGGAAATTCTGATGGAAAACGAGATTCAAACATTATGATGCAGACAACTTCAGCATCCACAGCAGCAAACTAGCACATAGAAGGTTACCTGGAAGTATCCTGACATTGAGTTCAAAATTCTTGGAAGCGGCAGTTGGGGTACAGCTCAGAGGCAGAGACTGGGCTAGCCTGCTTGAGGCCCTGAACATGAACTAGTGAGCTAACTGGAGTACCTACCAGATCTTCCAGGAAAGCCCACATCCTCTAGCCTCTGGCCTCTCCACTTCTCACCGGGCACCAGCTCTGAGAACCTTCTTTCCTCAAAACAAACTTCTTCCCTAGGTCTGTCCCCTCAGTCAGCCTTTTCTTCCTCCCTCAGTTCCTCCATGGTCCCCCCTAACTGCCTGGGTTCCCCAACAGCTACATGCACAAGGACCACCAGCAACGGTAACCAGTTCTTTAGTGGAGGTCCTTTCCACTAGACCACAACTGTCGCAAGGCAAAGACTCAGTCAGTTTGTTCTCGGCTCTATCTCTACCATGCAGCACAGCGCTGGCACACTAGGGAAACTCCTTATTTTCCATGAGCTTCAAAATCACTTCAAAGGAAAACATATTTAAAAAAAAAAAAACTGAGCATAGCGGCACACACTTAAAGGCCAGCCTGGCTGGGCAGTGGTGGCACATGCCTTTAATCCTGGCAGAGGCAGGAGGATTTCTGTGAGTTCGAGGCCTACAAAGCGAGTTCCAAGATAGCCAAAACTAAACAGTGAAACCTTGTCTTGAAAAACCAAAAACCAAAAAGACCAAACAAAAAGGTCAGCCTGAACTACAAGACCCTGCCTTAAGAAAACAAAACAAGGGCTGGAGAGATGGCTCAGTGGTTAAGAGCATTGCCTGCTCTTCCAAAGGTCCTGAGTTCAATTCCCAGCAACCACATGGTGGCTCACAACCATCTGTAATGAGGTCTGGTGCCCTCTTCTGGCCTGCAGACATACACACAGACAGAATATTGTATGCAAAATAAATAAATAAATAAAAAGAAAACAAAACAAGGGGCTAGAGAGACGGTTCCACTGTTAAGAGTACTTGCTGTCTTTACACATGACCCAATTGAAGTCCAGCTTCCCCACTGGCCGGCTCACAACCACCTGTAGCTCCAGCTGGACGGACTCTGACAACCTCTTCAATCCTCCACAGGCATGTGTGAGCAACCATGCACACACATGCAGTTTATTCTTAATAGCTAAGGGCTGAGCTACAGTTCAGTTGGTAGACAAACTCTAAGTTGTGGTAATGTTTGGAAGCTTCGTCTATAAAAGACAGAAAAGTCTGACTCTGTATCAGGACAGGGCAAATCTATTTATCACTAATGGGGAATAATGACCAAAACAGATTCAAAAACAAAAGACGCATGCTCGATCTGGCAGCACAATATGCTAAAGTTGGAGCAATACAGAGAAGATCAGCATTGCCCCTGCACAAAAATGACATGAGAATTTGTGGAGTAGTCCATGTGTTAAAAAACAAGAACAAAACAACAAACAAAAGATGTAGTAGCATTAACAGTGTGCTACACTGGTTTTAAAAACTGTGTGCAGAGATGGCTTAGCCATTGAGAGCACACACTGCTCTTGCAAGAAGACCTGAACTGGATTCCCAGCATCTACATCAGGCAGTTCACAACCCCTGTAAAGATGGAACAAGTGAACTGAGCTGACGGCAAGCCAAAAAGGTAGAGCATATTATATACCCTTACCCCAATGGTGGGAACGGGACTCAGGGCCTCCTCCTTGTACTTGTTAGGCAACTGTCCTAGAACTGAGCTACATATAGTCTGTGGGTCCTGCTGTACAGCTCAAGCTAACCTTCAACCCATGCTAGCCTCAAATGCAACCCTTTGCCTCTGGAGTGCTGACATTGTAGGCATGAGCCAACATGCCACATAATTTATTTATTGCCATTTATTTAATATTATTTTATGTGCATTTGTATTTTGCCATTGATGTCAGGTCCTCTGGAACTGGAGTCACAGACAGTTGTGAACTGCCATGTGGGTGCTGGGAATTGAACCCAGGTCCTCTGGAAGAGCAGTCAGTGCTCTTAACCGCTGAGCCATCTCTCCAGTCCTGTATTACTTAATTAAAATATAAATTTTATTTGTTTTTTGAACAAAGGCCTTGGACTTGAACTCCTGATTCATCTGTTTCCACCTCCTCAATACTGGGATTATAAACAAGCCTCAACACAATTTAACATATAAAATTTGCAAACACCACTTTCACCTTTATTTCTCTTTTAAAAGTCGTGTGTCACCCAAAGGTGGTGGCGCACGCCTTTAATCTCAGCACTTGGGAGGCAGAGGCAGGTGGATCTCTGAGCTTGAAAACAGCCTGGTGTACAGAGCGAGTTCTACAGCAGTCAGAGCTATTACACAGAGAAACCCTGTTTCAAAACAAAACAAAAAATTGTGTGTCACCCAAAGGTGAGTGCACGCCACACATGTAAATACCCATAGTATCCAAAAGGTGAAGCTGGATCCCCTGGATCTGGAGTTAGTTGTGAGCCACATCTCAAAGTGTTAGGAACTTGGAACTCTGAAGTACTACAGAGTGAGGCCTGATCTCAAATATTTGTTGTTGTTGTTGTTGTTTTTTCAAGACAGGGTTTTCCAGTAGCTCTGGCACCAGTCCTGGAACTAGCTTTTGCTCTGTAGCCCAGGCTGGACTTGAATTTGCAGTCATCCTCAGCTTCCCAAGTGCCGGAACTACCACATCTGCCTTATATTTAACATTTTTTCAATATCTTTTTTTGTTTGTTTGTTTTTTCCAAGACAGGGTTTCTCTGTAGCTTTGGAGCCCGTCCTGGAACTAGCTCTTGTAACCCAGGCTGGCCTCAAACTCACACAGATCCGCCTGCCTCTACCTTGCAAGTGCTGGGATTAAAGGCGCACCACAACCACCCGAAATCAATATCTTTTTTTAAATTATTATTTATTTATTGGTTTTTCGAGATGGAATTCCTCGTTGTAACAGTCCTGGGCTGTCCTGCTCTGTGGACCAGGCTGGCCTTGAACTCAGAGATTTACCTGTCTCCGCCTCCCAAGTCCTGTAATTGAAAGGCGTGCAACATCATTGCCCAGCGACATTTTTCACTACCTTGTCATAGATAAGGCCAGTAAACACTTACTGGGACTGGGGGTGTTGTTCAGTGGTAGAGCACCTGCCTAGCACACATGAAGTCCTAGATTCAATCCCAAGCACTGATGGATAAAAAAAAAAAAAAAAAAAGGCAAAGGAAAGGTTGATATGTTCCTAACTTCAGCCTGTAAGGTTCATCGGCTCAGAGATATGGGAGCGAGAACACAGGAAGCTTGGAACGCCGTTTCCTCAGTGCCCTGGCCTTGCAAAGTTAAACAAATGCAATGAATCTACAGTTAATCACCAGATAAATGAAGAATTGCCAAAACATTGAGCGAAGATCTGCCTCTATTTCCCAGCAGAGCAGTTCCTGAGATCTACCAGTGGGCTTCACTTTGATGTGGAACGCCCCATGCACTCTAATCCAAGGCCCATATCCTGCAAGAGACAGTCAGTCATCCAGAACTCTGCCAGCGTCTGCTTGGGAGCTGTGTGGAGAACAGCTAACAAGAGCTTACTTTGAGAAAGAGATCGACAGTCACACTCCTAAGAAAAGGAGTCATTTGGCAAATGGACGCATGTCGCCAAAATGTTAGTCACAGCTTCAAGGTCCCAGTTTGTATCTCTGCAACTATTCTCTGCTTTGACAGAGGCCATTCTCTGGCTAAGAAACCCAGCTCAGCTTCTGTCACCCTCCGCATTTGAAGCAGTCAAGGATCCTTTCATTTTGGTGGCATCAAGCTGTGACACGGACAGGATGCCCACTAGAAGAGGGGAGGGTGACTTGCCACTGTCCACTTAGCCTAGTTGAAGCAGAACACTGGGAAAATGTGACAGGACAGGAAAAACTGAACATCATTGTGCTAAAGAAACAGGTCATTGCAATAGCCCCGAGCTTCTGTAAGTTAGAGCAAAATCCTCTGAAGAACAAAGTTTAAAAAAACCAGTCAGTGGTAGCGCGTGCCTTTATTTTTTTTAAACACAATTTATTTATTTATTAATAGCTTTGGTGTGAAGATGTCAGATCTCGTGGAATTGGAGTTACCAACAGTTGTGAGCTGTCATGTGGTTGCTGGGAATTGAACCCAGGTCCTCTGGAAGAACAGCCAGTGTTCTTAACCTGTAAGCTATCTCTCCAGCCCCCTAGCACGTGCCTTTAACCCCACCTCGGGAGACAGAGGCAGGGAGATCTCTGAATTCAAGCCCAGCCTGGTCTACAGAGCAAGTTCCAGGACAGCCAGAGTTACACAGGGGAATTATGTCTCAAGAAAACAAACAAAACGAAAACCCAGCAGCACACTATTCCACAGGTTTTTATCTCCAAATATGCGGGCACACTTCATGCCGGCAGCTCCTCCTAAAGCTGGCGTGAAGACGAGGGTTTCCTAGAACAGCCTGAACTAACAGCCCATGAACTTCAGAATTATTTGAGGGCAACAGGAATAACACACTCAAGTGTGCAGGGGAGCAGTTCAGAGGGCTAAAGTCGAGCAGGACTATGTGATGATATTCCCTTCTAGAGAACAGGGTTACTTTTCCTAAACTCCATAGTAAAACTCAAAAGCTACCCTCTTCCAATGTCCTTCCCTCCCCTGCATCTCACCTTTGCGGCCACAGCACTAATCGGCACCCACTAGTGTAAACACCATTTCTGATATCAAGAGTGAGTGCCCAGTCTTTGGCTTTGGCAAATCCACATCAGACCTCAGAAAAGCCATGACTCTCAGACACAAGGTGGAACAAGTTCACTTCCCAGCTAAGTGTTCAAAGCATCACAGCCTAAGAAAAGGCTAAAGCAGAATTTCCAAAGAGTGATAGATAGTAAAGCATCTAATCCCGTCGACAAGCATGGTCTCCCCTCTGCCAAGGCCACAGGTACCAAGTGAACCAAGGCACACGGCTCACCTCTCTAAAATACTCAATACTCGGGGACTCAGAAAATCAAACCCTGCCTTCTCGAAGTCACTAATGAGTGAACTCATTCATTTCCGACTCTAAGGTCCAGATCTTCCTCCTGGTGGTCACCAACACAGTAACATAAAAATGTTGACTATTAAAAATATTTAGAGATATAAGGATATTAGAAGATGAAAGATTATATGTTAAAATGCATAGAAATGCTGGGCAGTGGTGACACACATCTGTAATCCCAGCACTTGGGAGGCAGAGGCAAGCGCCTCTGTGAATTCAAGGCCAGCCTGGTCTACAGAGCAAATTCCAGTACAGACAAGGCAACACAAAGAAACCCTGTCTCAAAAAAAAAAAAATTAATAGCATATCTCAATCCTGTTTTTCTTTACACCACCGACTTCAAAGATCTAATTGGTTAACACAATCTTCTAGGGGAACAGATGGGACAGAGCTGTATTAAAAAGGAGGAAGAGAGTCTAATGATCTGTCTCAAAATTACATGTAAATCTATATTTGAGGTAGAGTACTAAAGTTCTCTTCTGGTCCAGAAAGAGAGAAGAGAGTAGCCAAAATCATGTAGCAAGTCAGAAGACAGAACTCTAAAGCAAATGTAATAGCATGAAAAAACGGAACGGGCCCGGAGAGAGATTAATCTAGTACTATTCAAGTTGCTTTAAAAATAAGAGTTCCGGCTAGGCAATAGGCACATGCCGTTAATCCCAGCATTCGGGTGTTCGAGGCCAGCTTGGTCTACAGAGTGAGCTCCAAGACAGCCAGGGCTACATAGAGAAACCCTGTCTCGAAAAACCAAAGGGGGAAAAAAAAAGCATTCCAGGGCTCGGGTGCAGCTTAGAGGTAGAGAGAGCCCTTGCCCAGCACACGAGTGGACCAGGATCAATCCCCAGCAGGGATGGGTGCAGATTCCAGCACACAGCAGCTTCCTCCCGCTTCTCGTTCCAATACTATCCTTCCAGAATATGTCTTCCTAATCACTCCTCATCAGTAACTCAACCGCACACACAGCCTACGTTCGGCGCCTTCAGATTCCCAGAGCCCCTCATTCCACACCCCTCCAACAGGAACCTCCAACTCCAGGAGCTCGCAAACGCATCTCAGACATCTCCCCGACTCCCTCTCCCCCACCACTCTCCACATCTCCTCCAGCCATTCCTGTTCACCTACACCAACACGAAATGTCACACCGCTCTCCTCAACTCGGAGCATCCCTGCTAATAATTACCTTTCCCAACAGGTCCTCCCTCCCTTCCCCATCTCCCCCTCTGCGCACGGCTCCCCTCCTTCCTCACCCAGAGTTGCCGTCTTACTCACCTCACCCAACCCTTCAGGATCTCTAATTTCCTGTCTCTCCTGCCCATTTGCCCGGTCCGCACCGGCCGCTCACCGCCGCCCTCCACTCGGACGGCCCACGCCCCCTCGCCAGGGTCTCCAGGCCCCGCCCCCAGGCCCCCTCTCCGCCTCAGGCCCCTCCCCCGGCGTCCCCTCCCCCCCCCCGACCCCCTCCCCGGCTCTCTCTCCCTCCCTCCCACTCAGGTCCGCAGGTCACCTCAGCGGCGGGCTCGGCCGCCCCGGCGTCCTCCCCACCTGGCCGGGGCTGCTCCTCCGTCCCCTGAGTCCTGGTTCAGTCCTGCCCGTTCGCCCCGCGGCAAGCTCTCTTCCTCGCCGCCGCCCCTTTTGCCAACCCGGAAATGGATCTGCTCCCACCGTCCCCAGCGTCCGCGAACAAAATGGAGGCGGGGGAAAAAGGAGGAGGCAGCCGGGCGCCCGGAGACGCGGGGCGCATGCGCCTGGGAAAGCCTGCCCTCTACCGGCGCACGTGGGGGCGGAGCGCCACCATCTTGAGAAGGTCGCCGGACGAGATCCGCGGTGAAGAGCCGGGTTTGTATCTTGGGCTGCAGTTGGGACCGCCTGCGAGGCTCTCAATGACTTAGCCACGCCAGATCTAATTGGTCAAATTCAGTCTGACCTTTAAAATTGCGCAGATAATTTTAACTTCTGGCCGACGGAGAGAACCACTGAGCTAACCGCTGTTTCTTAAATATGTTTTTTTCCGTGCACACGCGCGCAACATAAGCCCTTATATGGTCTGGATTTAAGGAAGACCAGGACTCCGCTACCCTTGCAGGGGCCCGGTAGCCGAGCTCCGGTTGTCATAGCAACAGAGAGGCACGCTTCTGCTTACACATCATCGGTTAGGTCATTCTGACCGCTGAACCTGAACATCCTCCTCAGGAGAAGGACCCCCAACTCACTGGACTGAGGGATGGGGTAGTGAGCTCCTCTAGATACTTGGATGCGAGCGAGGAATCCTTGTCCTCTGCTGGCTTCATTGCGAACTCTTGCAAATGACTAAGGGTCTCCTTCACACACAAAAGCTTGTCAGCACTCCAGGCAACCCCACTACTTCCATGTCTCACTGCTCCCTAGGTCAACCCAATGACCAGGACTGAAACTCATGTAAAAGAGCAGTACTGGGGTTTAATCCCCACTTACTGTGTGCTCTTGGGCCTCAGCTCCCTCCGTGTTTGTCCTTTTTCATAGAGTCCTTGAAGGCTCCTCGGGTAATGAATTGGCAAGCACGTGGTAAGCCTAAGCTGTTATTATTTTTGTTTTCCCTCTGTTCTGCCTTGAGTGTTGGGCACCACCCACTAGTCAACTAAATGTCACATTGCGTACCTGCTGTGACCATTCACTAGGCTAGGTAGGAGG
This sequence comes from Alexandromys fortis, assembly GCF_014885135.2. Taxonomy (NCBI): domain Eukaryota; kingdom Metazoa; phylum Chordata; class Mammalia; order Rodentia; family Cricetidae; genus Alexandromys; species Alexandromys fortis. The sequence goes on along the minus strand of NW_026067974.1, from coordinate 10,789,258 downwards.
AGCTGGTTCCAGAGGTGACTAAGACAGCGCTTCCGCCCTCTGGGAACTCACCATGCTGGGGCACAGCTTGGCATGTAAACAGCTAGCTGAGATCTCAGTCAGCATGTGATGAGTTGTAGTGACATGTGGGCTGGGATGGCACAGGAGTGACTAAGTCCTGCTGAAGAATGAGAGATTTTATTTTAATGATTTGAACTAGTCCTTGAACGATGAGTTAGAATTTTGCCAGGTGTGGTGGCGCTCAGGAAGCAGAGGTAGGGAGAGCTCTTGAGTTTGAGGTCAGCCTGGACTACAGAGCAAGGTCCATGATGGCCAGGGCTACATGGAGAAACCCCATCTCAGAAAACCAAAAAAAGAAAGATGAGTAGATTTCCACTACCGAAGAGCAAAGGCGAGGAACACTTGCCAGAAGGATCGGCGGGTGACTGGACGCACGCATGGGGCAGTGGATCTAGACTGCTTACCGGCCCTTCCTATCTCTTTGCTCACTGTTTCACCCGCCTCATCCTTAGTGGCTCGACAATTACGTGTATCTGCTTTCAGTTCCAGAAACACGCAATGAAGTTCCCACCTTGAGGCCTTTGAACGAATCATCCTCATCCCATCCTCATTGTCCAAGGCTTTGTGTCAGTGCTCCTCCAGAGGGAATTCTCCGTCCAGTACAGCTAAGTAAGCCCCTGCTCACTCATTACACCACTCTATGGCAAGGGGCAGCCACTAGGGCCAATACAGGGACATCTCATGTGGGGACATATCAATAATAAGCTTTATGAAGAAGGAAACCAAGAGGCTATCTCTCATTTTCTACCTGAAGTCTTTAGAAATGGGCCAGAGGAGGAAGGAAAAGAAAAGCGTTCCAGGAAAAAAAAATTATTTGAAGCAAAGAAAAAAAATTATTTCTTTTTTTGAGACAGGGTTTCTCTGTGTAACAGTCCTGGCTGTCCTGGAACTTGCTCTGTAGACCAGGCTGGCCTCAAACTCAGAGATCCACCTGCCTCTGCCTCCCAGAGTACTGGGATTAAAGGTGTGTGCTACCCAGCCAATTTTTTTATTTATTGTATATAGGGGGGGGGACACCATAGAATACGTGTGGAGGTCAAATTTTGAGGAACTGGTTCCTCTCCCATCATGTGGATTCTTGGGATCAAACTCAAGTTGGCCGGCTTGGTGGCCAGTGAGCTTGCGCCTTTACACCGAGCCCTCCCACCGGCCCCCCTTCCCGTAGCAACTATTTTGATGTAGAGAGCTAGAACTTAAAGGAGAAAGTAGGTTGTCAAAAGTAATTGAGGGGGGCTGGAGAGATGGCTCAGTGGTTAAGAGCATTGCCTGCTCTTCCCAAGGTCCTGAGTTCAATTCCCTGCAACCACATGGTGGCTCACAACCATCTGGAATGAAGTCTGGTGCCCTCTTCTGGCCTGCAGACATACACACAGACAGAATATTGTATACATAATAAATAAATAAATATATGTAATAAATAAAAAAATACATACATACTTTAAAAAAAAAAAGTAATTGAGGGCCAGGACGAGTGGCCTAGCCTTTGGGATGCAGAGGCAGGCCTGACTCTGTCAGTTTCAAGTCATGGGGCACATTGTGAGTTCCAGGCCAGCCAGGGATAAACAATGAGACTCCGTCTCAGACAACAAGAGGACGTGAAAGGAGGAGGGGGCATGTTGGACAGAAGGGTTCCAGAGGGAGTGGACGGGAATAAAAGAGGGGAAAGCGGTGATTCTGGCCAACGTGTTATATAGACGTATGAAATTGTCAAAAAAAACCCCATATTTTCAAAAAGAAACCTTAAGGTTTGACATTTATTGCAGTTCACCGTGTAGCAGTCATTGTCATAAGCTCACGTGCCGTCATAATCCATCTACTCCTCAGTTTTCTCAAGTAGTGATCGCACTCCCACTTTCCAGGTGAGGGAATGAGCCGCGCAAAGCGTAACCGTCTGCGTTCAAGCCACCTACCTACAAAGTAGTAGGCACATCTCCCGACTTTGTCTTCTCAGTGCTCACATCGGTGACTCCGTGCCCTCCTTTTGTTGGTAAATGAGTTGTTTTTATCTGCACGAGTGCTTTGCCTGCACATATGTATGTGAACCTCTTGTGGTTCCGGTACCGCTGGAGGTCAGAAGAAGGCATTGGATCCCCTAGAACTGGAGTTGCAGGCGTCTGTAAGCCACTATGTGGGTGCTGGGACCCAAACGTGTGTCCTCGATAAGGGCAGTAAGGGTTCATAACTGCTGAGCCATCTCTCCAGCCCCATGATTGCAGTTTTTATTAACTGTTTATGTATTTACTTATTTGCTTATTTATTTGAAGACAGGGCCTCACTATGTAGCTCTGAATGACCAGGAACTCACTATGTAGACCAGCCTAGTCTCCAGCTCACACAGATCCACCTGCCTCTGCCTGCCAGGTGCCAGGAATAAAGGTGTGCGCCATCAAACCCAAGCTTATGAGACCCTATTTTTTTTAAATAATAATAGTACCAATAATAATAGAGTTACGGAGATGGCTCAGTGGGTAAAATGCCCGCATTTGGATCTGAAGCACCTGTGTAAAAGCACTTGTACCCTCAAAGCTGGGGACACAAAAACAAGTGGATCCCAGGGTAGCCAGCTAGTCTATCCAAATCCGTGAGTTTCGGGTTCAGTAAGAGCTCCGTCTCAAAATATAATATTGAGGATGGGCGTAGTGACCCATACCTTTAACCCCGGCCCTATAGAGGCAGAAACAGACAGATCTCTGTAAATTCCAGGCCAGCCAGAGCTACACAGTGAGTCCCTGTCTCAAGTGGGAGAAGAACTCAATGTCAGATTATTCCCACGCCTAGGCACTTTGAAAAGTAGTCTCTGTGGTGACACCTAGTGGTTCAAAATGTCACTGCCTAAATTCCTTTCTCCTACTTAGGCTCCCAAACAGGGTTCTGGTTAGGCTGGTCCTTGGCCACTCCAGATTCTTTTTGTCATCTTACCATCCCAGGAGAACCTATGCTTCTGTTCCAAAGGGTGGATTTGAGACCCGGGGTGACAACTTGACCTCTCATTGCCTCCGTTTTAAAAAAGAAAAATTGTCTCTACCAGAAGATGATGGTTTATGCCTATAATTTCAACACTTGGGAAGTAGAAGCTGTTGGGTCAGGAGTTCAAGGTCATCCTCAGCTTCGTGGAGAATTCCAGATAAAAACAAAAGTCTCCCAAGTTCTCAAATTTCCATCTAGAGAGTAGAGTTGACAGAGCCAGCTCTGTGGGGTTTGCTGGAAAGATTAAACGAGAAACCGTGAACAAACCCTACAACATCAGTACTCGGAAGGCTGAGGCAGGAGGATTCAGACTTAGAGGCCAGGCTAGGAAAAAAAAAAAAAAAGCTGAGCCCAGGAATGGCAAAGGACATGCCCTGGAATGTCACCTCGTAAGTAATGACCTGATGGTTCTGAGAGCGGCTGAAATGAGGATGCAGGCGGGGCGAACTAGGTCACTTCTCTGCCCGCCCTGGGTGGGAGCACAGCAAACCCAGCATCCTCCGAGCAAGGGCAGAGACTGCTCCCCAGCCATATGATTGTTCTCCTTGAGTCCTGCTGGTCCTGTAGGACAGGGCCAGCCCTCCACACTGAACAAAGTCCAGTTCCTGAGTGACTCCCAGCACTCTTCTCTGGCTGTCGATGGTGGGAGATGCATGCAATCCAGCACGCAGAAGCTGGGGCAGGAAGATGGGGAGTTTGAGACCAGCCTTACTACATGAAGAGACCCTGTTTTCAAAAACCAAAGAACCAAACAATAAGAAGAAAACAACCCTAGTTTTGCTTTGGGCTCCTCTCTCTCTCTCTCTCTCTCTCTCTCTCTCTCTCTCTCTCTCTCTCTCTCTAGACAGGGTTTTTCTATGTAACAGCCACAGCTGTCCTGGAACTCACTCTGTAGACCAGGCTGGCCTCTGCCTCCTGAGTCCTGGGATTAAAGGCGTGCGCCACCACCACCTAGCAGGCTCATCTCTTTAAAGGAATTTTTTTATTTTCCCTGCTCCTTATTCCCAGACCAACAATGATTCTCCTTGGCTCAAGTCCTAGAGCACTTATCATCTTGCCCTGGGTCCGGCCCCTCTGGTTCCTATTACAACCAACTTAATTTATTCATTCAACAAATATGTATTGAGTGTCTGCTCCATGCCAGCTACTATTGCAGTTACAGCCAGTGAGCAAGACCCACTCCCAGGGATGATCCATGCTGGTGTGGGAGGCAACCACTAAGCGAATACACAAAGAAACATATGTGATGTCATGAGCGGGGCATGCCTTGAGCCAACTGGGAGAGCAGAGTATAGGGCGGGTTTTGTCTGGGTGATCCAGTTTGGCGTAGGGAATGGAAAAGGCGAGATCTCTTTGCTAACAATGATTGCAACAAGGACAATCCGGGGTGGCCAGAGTAGAGCGAAGGACAGATAAAGGAACAAGAGATGTGACCAGGGAGGAAGGAAAGGGGATATAGCGAAATGATGTAATTATATTTTAACAATAAAAAGAAATTAACTATGAATGTATAAATGTGAATTGGTTTGTCTTTGAAGAACTTCCATCCTCTAAAGTAGAAACAAAGTAAACTCAACTAATTCCACAGTAATGTGTTATTTACCTTCTGAGTTGTTTTGGCTGATTGCTAGGTCGTCACGTGGTCATATTCTAGCTAGTATTCAAAGCCACTTCCTTTTTGATTTATTTTTTGTTTTGTGTAGAGATAGGGTCTCATTATGCAGCCTTGGCTAGCCTGGAACTTTCTGCATAGAACAGGCTGGCTCTGAGATCAATCTGCCTCTACCTCCAGAGCGCTGGGATTAAAGATTTACAAAACATACACATTTTACATGAACAGCCCACGTTTGTGGTCAAAGGTTCACAGTTTGGGATGTTTCTATTACTCCAGCAGGCCCCAGCACGACCATAGGAATCCGCAGTTCCCCTCACTGAACACCACCTTCTTTTACTTCTCTCCAGAATGGCCTCAAACTCAGAGATCTACCTGCCTCTGCCTCCCAAATGCTGGAATTAAAGGCATGTGCCACCACCACCAAAAACACTTTTGTGTGGGTTTGTATTTCCCTGTGTTGTGTTGCGTGCGTGCGTGCATGCGTGTATGTGCATGAGTGTGTGTATGTGTATTTTTATTTTGGGATGAGTTCTTTCTCCATAGTTCAGGCTCACCTTAATTTATGACCTTTTTTGCCTCAACTCCCTGGAGTGCTGCAATTCTACGGGTATGTCATCGTGGCCAGATTTTCCTGTGGTGGATGTGCATCTGTGTTCAGGTGCATTTGCATATACACATGAAAACAGAGAATAGAAGAGACTGTCAAGTGTCCTCTATTGCTCTCCACCTTATTCCTTGAGACAGGATCTCTCACAGAGCCCGAAGTTCACTGTTTCAGATAGGCTGACTGGCCAACAAAGCTCCTGAGAACTGCCTGTCTCTGCTCCCCAACACTGCCGATAATGGGGCAGGCGGACAGGTGCAGCTTTCGTGTAGATGTTGGGGATCAAATTCAGATCTTCATGCTTGCATAGCAAGTGGTCAAACCCACTGAGCCGTCTCCTGAGCCCTACACACAGCTTGCTCGCTTATTTTTTTGTCTTTGTTTTGAGATAGGGTTCACTCTTTGGCCTAGACTAGAATAGCTCTTACTCTGGGGCTCAGGCTAGCCTCACCCCTGTACAAATCCTCCTGTCTCAGTCTCCTAAGAACCCTGATAACAGGTATGAGTCACCTGCCTGTTCTTTTCCTTAAGACTTCTTTTTTTTTTTTTTTTTTTTTTTTTTGTTTTTTTTTTTTTTTGTTTTTTTGAGACAGGGTTTCTCTGTGGCTTTGGAGCCTGTCCTGGAACTAGCTCCAAAGGAACCAGGCTGGTTCCTTAAGACTTCTAATCGTAAACCAGGCGATGGTGGCGCACGCCTTTAATCCCAGCACTCGGGAGGCAGAGGCAGGCGGATCTCTGTGAGTTCGAGACCAGCCTGGTCTACAGAGCTAGTGCCAGGACAGGCTCCAAAGCCACAGAGAAACCCTGTCTCGAAAAACCAAAAAAAAAAAAAAAAAAGACTTCTAATCGTGCCAGGCGGTGGTGGGACATGCCTTTAATCCCAGCACTCAGGAGGCAAAGGTAGGTGGATTTCTGCAAGTTTAAGGCCAGACTGGTCTACAAGAGCTAGTTCCAGGACAGCTAGGGCTACACTGAGAAACTCTGTTTTGAAAAACCAAAGGAAAAAAAAGAGATTTTTTTTTAATGATTTATTTATTTATTATATACAAGTGTGCTGCCTCCATGTATGCCTGCAGGCCAGAAGAGGGCGCCAGATCTCATTACAGATGGCTGTGAGCCACCATGTGGTTGCTGGGAATTGAACTCAGGACCTCCAGAAGAGCAGTCAGTGCTCAGAGCTCTTAACCTCTGAGCCATCTAAGAGAGAGATTTCTAATTGTGCGTGCTCACCCTCAGGTCCTCTGGAATGAGCCACTTAATGTGGGTGCTGGGAACTGAACTGGAGTCCTCTGTGACGGCAGTATGTGTTGTTTTTTTAAAAAAAAAAACAAGTTATTTTATTATCTTTATGAATATGGATGTTTTGTCTGCATGTACATCTGTGCACCATGTACATGCCTGGTACCTGTTGAGGCTAGAAGAGGGCATCGGATTCCCTAGGACTGAGTGAAGATGGAGCTGCCACATGGCTTCTGAGAATCAAACCAGGGTCCTCTGGAAGAGTAACCAGTGTTCTTAACCACTGGGCCATCTCTCTAACCTTGTCTTCTCTTTGTTTTCCTTTTCTACCCCACCCCCAGCACTGAGGAACTGAACAAGTGCTCTACCATCAAGCTATACCCCCCAACCCCTCTGGAATGTAATGTGTAGCTGAAGCTAGCCTCAATTTGCACAACCTTCCCTGTTTCAGCCTCCCAAGTGTTGTTGAATTCCTCACCATAAAGTTGCCGCCATCACCTAAGTGCGGTGGTCCACGGCTGTGATGTCAGAACTTGGGAGGGGAGGTTCGATGACTGAAGGTTCAAGGCTAGACCAGATAGTGAGATTGTCTCACTAAAGAAGAAAAAAACAACCATAAAACAAAACAAAAAAGATCCTTCCATGATTACGATTATGTGTCCCGGACTAGTTTCTCTTGGGTGTGCACCCTTGAGTGGAAATGCGCGGTCATGTGTATGCATTAGTTACATAACCTAGTTTTAGCAGATATTGCCAGTTTTCCAAAGTGGTAGGACCTGTTTACACGCCCACCAGCAGCATATGAAAGTTCCAGTTGTACCCTGGCATAGTGGCGCGCGCCTGTAATCCCAGCGCTTGGGAGGCTGAAGGAAGAGGACTGATGAGAAGAGGCCAGCCTGGGCTACACAGTGAGACCTTGCCTCAGGAAAGAAAAAGGTCCCCATCGTCACTGGGACAGGCGCCGCCAGTCTTTTTCCATCTCAGCTGTATGCAATGACACTATGGTTTTAGAAAGACTGTGTGGGCTCAGTGTAGAGACCTGACTCTCGGCAAGTAAGAATGGGCTGGAGACAAGGTGCTGCCGGGCTGGCAGGAGGTTAGTCTTGTCATCCAAGAATGCTGGGACTGGCTAATAAGAAGAGGGAGGCTAGGCATCACAGTGCACCCTCTTCATCCTGGCACTTGGGAGGCAGAGGTAGGGGGACCGCTGTGAGCGAGACTACATAGTGAGTTCCAGGCCATCCAGGGCTGTACAGTGAGACCCTGTCTCAAAACCAAGCAAGCAAAAAGATGGGCGAGGACAAGTGAAAAGAGATAGCTAGGGTAAGGTCTAGATAATTATTTCAGATGGGGTCCAGCTATGCAGTTCTTAGACCTCTCTATCCTGCCACCATCATCCAAGTGCTGGGATTACAGGCATGCACTGCCACACCCAGGTAAATACTAGACTTTATCAGTGTGTTTGCGTGGGTGTGTGCATGCAGAAACCGCAGAAGGTGCGCATAGGTCAGGGGACAATCTGTGATGTTCTCTCTCTCCTTCCACTGATACAGCAGGTATGGAAATAGGCCATCAGCAGGCTTACAGGGCAAGCTCTTTGCTCTGTCAGCCATCTCACGGACCCCTAAATTCTAGGATGGGAACACAAGCAAAAACAAAGCAAAGCTGGGAGAATAGAGGACTGCTTTCTGATATCAAGATTCAGGGAGAGTTAGACAAGCTAAGAACTCACACAAGCCTATGTGAATGGGTCTGAACAGGAGACACTGTGCTACCTCGAGAATTAACCCAGGCTCAGTGTGCCTCTGACTTGGCAAGACTGGTAGCTGCCGGCTGCATGAAAAGTTTGTACTGCCTGCAGCAGACAGACCAGGGCTAGCATAGTAGGCCTGCCTCATCTAGCCCTATAACTTGGACTTCATGCTGGGCCTACTCAGCCTCCACCTCATTCCTCGCAGGGTTAGAAGTGCGATCACATAGCAACGTGACCCAGAACAGGTGAGAACAGAAACATCTCCTGAGTTCCAGACACCAGACACAGATCTTGGGAGGTTGGCACCTCCTCCTCCCACTCACGTTTTCCAGGTCACTCTAGACAGCCCTGCTGAGGAGCCTTGAGTGCTGGGAAGGTGTCCCCTGTTCCCTCTCCCAAGCTCAGCCCTTCCCCCGAGTTTCAGAGAAGCACTGGAAAGCACTGGGAGGTTGATTGATAGATTTTAGTGTATTTTCTCTATCCAGCGGTCTCTTCCATGACAGCGGGGCCTGTACAATGCACACGGTTCAGGTTCACTCTGTTAAAGCTACAGGGTTTGGGGATGGGGGGCCCCTGAGAAACAGTGGGGCAAGCATCACAATCAGAGGCAAGCAGCAGCCAAGGTGTGGGGGAGGCAGCGTTCTTGGAGGCTAGGGAATGAGAGAAGGCTGATGAGGGGTTACTGAAGAGGGGCAGGAAACCTGGGCTGCAGGGGGAGCAGCCAGCAGCTGAGCGGAAGAAGCAGAGTATGGGATGGTATGGTCACCACCGCCATTATGGGCTGGGGGCGGTGGCACGATCACCATCACCACTAGAAGCTGGGGGGGTGGCATGGCATGTCTGTGGATATTTCGACAGGGGCTGCTGTATAAAAGGGAATATATAACATAACCTATAATACAATGTTTACATATGATACAAGGTTCTTTCCCTCTTTGGGTTTTAAAAAATAAATGTACAATTCCAGAGCTTTGGGTAAAAATCTATATACACTCCCAGAGCAGGAGCTGCAGCTGATTTCACCGCTGCCGCAGTCGCCGCTGCCTCTTCAGAAGGGCCAGGAAGGAGGGGGGAGGCTGTGCCAGGAAACCCCGCCCAGTAGCTGCCAGGAGCCCTTGCCACCCCTCAGCCCTGGAGCCCATGACGGGAGAGGGAAGGGTGCCGGGAGAGGTAACAAAGGCCTTGCCAGAGCCCAGCTTCGCCTCTACAGCTGCTGCAGTCTCTCCTCCCCACTTAGGGAGGCGCTAGCTGCCCTAGGTACTGAGATCCACCCCTGATTCTAGAGACAAGGTGTGTGTGGGGGTGGTAAAGACAGATGGACAAACTGTGTGGTTGGTGACAGACACAGAGCCAGAAGAAGGATGACAACTCCCTCTTTAGCAGTGAGACACCCCCCAAAGCAGACAAGAATGGAGAACAGGCGCCCCTAACTCCTGATAACCACTGCATTCCACCCACAGTAAGGCAGAGGCAGGGTCCTGCAGGGCAGCATAAGCCTGTGTTTCCCTGAGCATCTTTTAGCCTCTCGCTGGGAAGCTTGGGAGGGGGATTTGCAAGGGCTGATGGGTAACTCTCCTGCCTTCTGCTAAGCCCTGCCTGCAGGAAACTGACCCACAGTTTTCACATGCAGGACAGCAGGTGGAGCTGGACAGGGAGTGAGGGAGACATAGTCAAGAAGGGTAGCACCAAACAGAAGGGATCCTCAAAAAAACAAACAACACAACAAACAAAACCCACTCTGATACTCTCCCTACACTATCAGATGTACTCTTGCTCCCTAAAGGGAATATATAAATCACACACACACACACACACACACACACACACAATCTTGGGGGTGTATATCCAGGGATCTCAGCCCTGATTAGGGGAAGTGAAACAGGTGTCAGGGAGGAAGGTTTCCAGTACCCCCACACCACAGCTGCGATCTGGGAGGGGGTGTTTCCAGTGCCCCCATACCACAGCTGCGATCTGGGGGAGGGGTGCTTCCTTCCTGCTTGGGAAGTGGAGCCTAGAAACTCCATCTCTGGAACAGACCACACTGGGAGGGCACAGGGGCACTCCTCGTCTCTTGCCTTCCAGAGAGGTCAGAAACCAGGAGTGTGAAGGAGCAAGGTAAGAGGACCTCAGCAGGATGGACAGACAGGCTTACACATTCTGGTGGGTCAACCCAACTCCTCTATGTAGGATAGGAAGCGGCTCCAGGGAAAAGATGTCTGGATGTGGGCTACTGAGGGCATCGTGCAAAGTGCTTGGGTGCCGGGTGCCAGGGACCCAGGTGGGGCAGCCGGGCCCTCCACTCTCACTGGCTATTAGCCTCCAGCTTGTAGGAGAGCTCGAAGAGGAGGTTCTGGTTGTCGATGACCTGGAACTGGCGCACGTAGGCCTTGGTCTGCAGGTGATGAGGGGAGGCCTCCATGTCCAGGCCTGGGGGGTAGAAAGGGAGAGGTGTCAGCTCTCAGCTTCCCTTTACCCCCTACATGCAATCCAGGCAGGCCAGGGTGAGGGGTGTGAATGGGAACAGGTATTGGCAGGAAGCCCATGGAAGATGAAGAACGGACCAGTGTCACGAAACAGACACTTGAGCATGGAGTTCTCCCAATCCCTCTCCTCTTCCACAGTTCTACTGGGAAGCTCACTGAGTCTTGGGTACTCACAGAGGGGCCGGCTCCGGTATTTTCGGATTGTCCTCACTTTCTCAGCCACGGAATGCTGGAAGATGACAAGGAATTAGCCCCGAAAAAGGCACAGGCAGCTGCTTCCTTCCCCCTTCATTCTCAACTGAGTGAGTTCTCCACTCTCCAGTGATGGGGCCTCTGAAGGGCCAAAGGCCAGGTAATAGCAAGGTGCCAAGGGAGGGAGGGAGAATTGCCCCCAGCTGCCTGTCAGCGTTGCCTCTTGTGGGTGGGTTGCCACAGTGATGCCACCAGGGAGACAGTCTGGAGTCTGTCAGGCAAGCTGAGCACCAGACAGGAAGGCTGCTATTTTGGGGGAAGTGACAGGAGAGAAGGGAAGGTTGGACGCATGCGGCCCCTCTCTCCTAGGACAGGGGCTGGCAGTACCACTCACCAGCTTCTCAATGTTCACCAAACCATCCACGAGGGTCTTGCTCCCCTCATGCAGGAAGGTCAGATCTAGGGAACAGGAAGACAGCTAATGTGAGGGTAAAATAGGCAGAAGGAACCCATACCACCCTCCAAGACACATGCAGGCCGGGGGCGGGGGGCTCTCTGGAAGTAGGTACTCACAGCTGAATTGAGAGGGGGCTCAGAGGCAGGCCTGGGGTGTGGGAGAAGGGGCTGTGGGTAGGAGCAGCGCAGCACGGGAGGGACTGACCTTTGAGGATCAGGGGCACGAAGGGAATCACAGGGGGCTTCATTTTGGAGATGATTTCTCTGTAGCTTTTATGGTTCCGGCAGGGGTCCTAGCATTCCACAGAAGGAGCAGAAACAGATGGGCCCAGTGTACCCCTAGAGATGTCGTCTCCCCTTCCCTAGGGGCCGAGGAAAGCCAACCCCACTCACCGTCAAGTTCTCAAATTTGCGGAACAGGTTCTTGAATTTCCCTGGCAGCTTCTGCAGAGAGTTGAAGGAAGAAAAAAAGAAATGTCAGGGTGGGCAGAGCTTCTTGAGTTTCACAGCAGGAGCATGTGACTAGTCTTCCGTAGAGGGTTATGGGCTTACACATCTTGCGGTGGGAGAAGCAGCTAGCAGGTGAGGACACAGAATCAGTCCTAAGAGTAAATCAGGGAGTTTGAAACTGCCTGGGGAAGGATTTATTCTGGACAAACTGAGACCTTTGCCTAGGCAGGTGCCATGTACAAAAGTACTCCCGTGAGACCACTGAGACCCAGAGGATGCTCATAGCAAGGACACCTCAGCTGGGATTCTGGCTTTTTACTAATTTGCAAAGACATGAGCAAAGCTCTGTGTCCTGAGTAGCAGAAGCCAGAAGAGGGCAGCTGCTTTCCATTAGCACAAAGATGCCCCACAGAGCAGCAGCAGCAGCAGCAGCAGCAGGATGCACTAGAAAAAGCCTGAGATGCATGCAGATCCTGAGGTGGGGTACTGGGTCTGGCACTGTGGGTAGAGAAGGGAGATGTCGCCTCACCTCCCAGGTGAGCCGCAGGCGGCTGACGGCAGCATTGTCCAATCCCATGACCACAGCATAGAAGGACAGGAGGTCCTGGTTCTGCTTGCAGCTGTGTGGGAGGGAGGCGAGGTTAGGGGGCTTCGGGGAACTGTGACCTTCCCCGTCTCCACCAGAAGCACTCACATGGCGGCGATCTTGATGAACTTCTTGAGCAGCTGCACCCGCTTGCCCGGGGCCTCACAGAGCAACACCTCAGTGGCCACCCAGTGAGTGACCTCACTGCAGCGCTGCAGCAGCAACTCCAAGTTGGCTGTCTCCCTGCGACCACGCTCCCCGTGGAACACATAGTCCACGAACTCCAGCTGTGACCACAGTGGCAGAGGGGAGGCCAGGGTGCCAGCGGGAAGATGGCAGCACAGAACACACGGAGAAGGAAAGGCAGGAGTGAGTGGGCATGGAAATGGAAAACCAGGGACAGGGCAGCATGTCACAGAGACAGATGATGCTAGCGCTGATTTCTCTCCTAGTGAGCAGGAGGTACCAGGCACCTGCTAAGATCTGTGTGGTTCTCCCTCTAGGAGACACTCATCCCTGCCTTTTTTCTATCTCTCTTTTTAAGATTTTATTTTAGAGGCTGGAGAGATGGCTCAGTGGTTAAATCACATATTGGTCTTGCAGAGGATCAGAGTTCAATTCCCAGCACCCATGTCAGCAGTTACTCCACGGAATCTGATATCTTTAAGGCCTTGTACACAGAAATATACAAGTATAATAAATAATATAATAATAAATAACAATAAAACTATTCTTGAAAACATTTTATGGGGGGGGGCTGGAGATATTGCTGAGTAGATAAAAATGTGTACTGATCTTCCAGGAAACCTAAATTCGGTCCCCAGCACCCATAAAAGATGGCTCACAACTGTCTGTAATTCTAGCTCCAGGGGGACCTGGTGCTTCTGGCCCGTGGTCACCTGCACTCACATGTGTGCATGTATGCATGTACACACATGCACACTGCACACTCAGACACAGTTAAAAATAAAATAAATTTTAAAATTGCTGGGTGTCATGGTGCACACCTTTAATCCCAGCACTCAAGAGGCATAGGCAGGCGGATCTCTATGAATTTGAGGCCAGCCTGGTCTACATAGTGAGTTCCAGATCAGCCAGGGCTACATACTGAGACTGTTTCAAAAAACAAAATTAAAAAATTAAGACTTGCCAGGTGGTGGTGGCGCACGCCTTTAATCCCAGCACTTGGGAGGCAGAGGCAGGTGGATCTCTGGGAGTTCGAGGCCAGCCTGGTCTACAAGATCTAGTTCCGGGACAGGCACCAAAGCTACAGAGAAACCCTGTCTTGAAAAACCAAAAAAAAAAAAAATTAAGACTTTAATATTTATTTGTGTGTGTGTGTATGTGTATGTGTGCACCGCACATTCATGCACAGGCCAGAAGAGGGCATCAGAGCCCCTGGAGCTGGAGGTCCAGGTGTTTTAAGCCATGGTTATGGAGCTGGAAATCAACTCTGGAAGAGCAGTAAACACTCTAAACCTCTCAGCCAACTCATGCATTTTTTTTGTTTTTTTTTTTTTTGTTTGTTTGTTTGTTTTAATTTATTTTATGTGCATTGGTGTTTTGCCTGCAAGTAAGTCTGTGTGAGGGTGTCAGATCTAGGAGTTACAGACAGTTGTTAGCTGCCATGTGGGTGCTGAGATTTGAACCCTGATCTTCTGGAAGGCAGTCAGTGCTCTTAACTGTTGAGCCATCTCTCCAGTACCCTTGTTTTCTGTTTTGATTCGGAGTTTTCTGATCTCAGGCTGGCCTCCAAACCATCATGTAGCCCAGGATAATCTGGGTCCCTCTGCCTCCACTTCCCAAGTGCTGAGACGACAGGCATCCACCACCACAGCTGGTTTATTCAGTGGTGAGGATCCAGCCCAGGGTTGTGCATGCCAGGCAGGTCAGGTACTCTACCCTCTGCTTGATAGTAAACATTTCTATGAATCCAGATAAGAATTTCAGTTCAGCGCCTACGCAGGCAGCACCTGAAACTCCCTTCTGTAGAGGCTCTCTGCCGTTCCCCAGATGAGGGGCCAAAGGCTAACAAAGGTTATCCCTGTGCACTGGTCCCGTGTGTGCTCCCAGGAGCAGGTTTCGTGCCCCCTCCCTGCCCAGCACCAGCCTCAGTCCCACCTCGTGCACGCAGCGGAAGAGCTCCCAGTGGAAGGCAGTAAGATGGTTGGCAACATCTTCGGGCTCCACCCGGTGGATCTCTGTGTCTCCAGGGGAGACCTGGATCTCCTCAGGAAGGGGTACCTGGTGGCAGATGGGGTTAGAGGAACTTGGCTGCCTGTGGTAAGGTGAGAGACTTGCTCTCAGCCCTCCCACGCCACCCCTCCGCCAGCTCTTGTTACCAGCCAAGACAGGTGAAGGAATTCTTACTAGGGCCTCATAGCTGTCCCGGGTACAGGCAAATAGGTGGCTGTTGATGCCCAGCGTAGTGAAAACACAGTCCTCTGTCGGCTGCAGGAGGACCTTCTCTGCATAGGAACAGGCTGTTCAGCTTTGGCCACCCACATCCCTCATATACCTGAGCCACCATCGCCCTATGCTGACATACCCTGGACTAGTGGTGGCTTATCGTCACCAGCTTATACCACAGGTATCAGAAATAGTTGGTCAAATGCTTTCTTTTGCATTTGTAGACTACCCCACATGTAGGTCTCTCTCATTCCCTCATCTCTATGAATAGGGTGAATACTTTTGTTAACTTTATGGAAAATAAGTCATGCCTGAAGTCCTGTCCTGCCACTTGAAAGGCTGAAGCAGGAAAGACTGCAAATTCTAGACCAGTCTGGGGTTACACACACACACACACACACACACACACACACACACACGAGCTATGCTACCTTGCTGGCTCTCTGCCTCCTCCCCACAGGATTAGAGCCTACCCTATGTCCTCAGCCTGGAAAAAAAGAAAGGGAGCATATGAGATGGGGGGAGGTGTGTGAGAAGGACTGGAACACAGTCTCCAGGTGGGTACTAGGTAGCACCCAGGACAGAAACCAATGATTCTAAACTGGTGTGCCCCAAATTTAAATGTGCATAGGATCCCCTGAGTGGGAGAGGGTCTGGTCCAAATGCAGATTCTAATCCTGTAGGTTTGGGGTAGGGTCTCCTAGGTGATGCATTCACCAAGGCTGGACACTTTGAGTATCAAGGATCTAGAATTTAGCATTCGCCCCTGCCTAGTGTGCTGATCCTCACCTCCAGAGGAGGCAACAGCTACCAGGATGAGGGCATCCTCTCGCTCGGCAGGCTCTTCTGAGTACTGCAGCTTCTCTGTCACAGAGCCCAGAATGTCCTGCACGGACGCGGAGAGGCGGCTGCGTATGGTCACGTAAGAGTGGTCAGGCATGTAGACTCTACAGAAGACTGCACAAAGACAGGAAAGGAGACTCCATTGAAGGTGAAGAAGGCCCACCCACCTCCCTGGGCCACTCCAGAAACTTTGCTCTTCCTAATGGCCATACTCACTCTCATCTGACCCCCGGAAAGCCACTCGGGTCTGCAGACAGGAATCTATCCGGCGGAAGTGGCGGAAGAGTGGCTTGACCTGCTTGCTGGGCGGCTGGCTCTCCTCCGGAATCCTGGTATGAACACAGTCATGCATCAGCAAGTCCTGCCAGGCACACAGAGCACCCAGCAGGACCATAAAGCAGGGATAGGACAATCACCAGCACAGGACAATTGTCTAAGTGCCCCAAATCAGATGCCACCTCTCTCAGAGACTCTTCGCTGGTCCACCCACCCACGAGGAAATGCTACAAAACAATGAAACAATATTGTATATGTTCATGTCATCTTTTCTACAAGATTGACAGCTTTTGAGGAATGGGATCAGTTTTTACTGTTTTTCACCCTTTAGGTCCTAGCACACTTCTTGGCACGTGGAGGTGGTAGGCCATCGGATGTCTGAATTTTGCCGACAAGGACTTCACAGTCTGGGGAAGAGAGACGTGCAGGCAGCTACTTCTAACACCAGCCAGAAGTGTTGGTGAGATGACAAAGGTACAGGAGAGTGGTGTGGGGGAGGAAGGAAACTCTTCCTGGAGGTGGAAACCTGAGCTATGTCCATGGAAGAAATGGCATTTGACCCGGGCCTTGGAGGATCATGGGAAGAAAGAGTAGGAGTGCACAAGGGTTGCCAGATTAATAGGGGAAAAGGGATGAACAAGAGGAGATGGGGAAAGCTCAGCAGATGGCAGGAAGGGAGGGGTGCGGAAGCTGCGCTAGGGCATCTAACTTGGAGATGTTAGGGAACACGGATGCTTTGGGAACAGGAGGGTGAAGGCATCATCTATGGAAGTCAGGAAAGGGTCTCTGGTGTGAGAAGAGAGGAGGGGAGGAAGACGCGAGGCCAGGAGCTGAGGTCCTGTGTGGCAATCTAGGTGACAGTTAATGACCCTCGCGGTAGCAGGAATGGAGAGGGGACAACCAAGATGTACTCCTATCCTGAGCTGGTGAGGTCAATTTTGGGGAATTTTGCCAACTGTTTGTTTAGGTAATAGTGAGGATTAAACCTAGGACCTTACACATATTAGACAAGTACCCACCAGCTATATCCCAAGTCATTATTATTATTATTATTATTGTTGTTGTTATTTTGAGACAGATATCACTAAGTTGTCCAAGCTGGCCTTGAACTGATGATTTTTCTGCTTTAACCTCCTGAATATCTAGGATTACAGGGATGTACCACCATGCATAACTGATACATATTTGTAAAGATTTATTTGTGGGGCTGGAGAGATGGCTCAGAGGTTAAGAGCATTGCCTGCTCTTCCAAAGGTCCTGAGTTCAATTCCCAGCAACCACATGGTGGCTCACAACCATCTGTAATGATATCTGGTAACCTCTTCTGGCCTACAGGCATACACACAGACAGAATATTGTATACATAATAAATAAATATTTTTTTAAAAAATATTTATTTGTGTTTTTAATGTGTATGTGTGTTTTGCCTGCATGCGTCTTGTGCGTCACAAGCAAGCACTACATTTGGAGTGCGGAAGAGGGCATCAGATCCTCTGGAACTGGAGCTACAGATGGTTGCTAGCAGCCATGTAGGTGCTGGGACTCCAAAGTGGGTCCTTAGGAAGAACAACAACAGGTGCTCTTAACCATTAGGCCACCTTTGCAGTCCCTGGTACTGATTTTTTTTTTCAAGACAGGGTCTCATTATGTAGCCCTGGCTGTCCTGGAACTAGCTCTGAAGACCAGGCTGGCCTTGAACTCATAGAGATCCACCTGCCTCAGCCTCTCAGGTGCTGAGATTAAAAACATGAGTCACCACTGCTCCATACATAGTACGCCGATGTTTTTTTTTTTTTTTAAGGACAGCTACGAAATATGTGTGTGCTCATTCATACACACACATTTTGCAAATCTGAGGCCAAATAAATTGTTCTCAAAAGAGATAGTTTCAAGAGCTGGAGAGATGGCTCAGAGGTTAAGAGCACTAGCTGTTCTTCCAGAGGTTCTGAGTTCAATTCCCAGCAACCACATGGTGGCTCACAACCATCTGTAATGATATCTGGTAACCTCTTCTGGCCTACAGGCATACACACAGACAGAATATTGTATATATAATAAATAAATAAATATTTTAAAAAAAAGAGATAGTTTCAAGCTAGGCAGCATGGCACAAACCCATAATCCTACCATGGAGGCAAATGCAGAAGGATTGCTGCAAGTTTCAAGGACTCTGTCTCAAAAATAAATAAGAAGGGAAAAGAAAGGGAAGGTAGTTTTCTAAGTACTCTTTGCTGTTTTGTATGGCTATGTTCCAGCTTTTGTATGCATAGGTTACAATGTGATGGAATACTATGTAGCCAGCAGTGCAGATCTCTTCCCAGCCCCATAGTCAGTGTCTGCCCTCCTGTTGATCGCTTGACATCAACCATGGTAAGAGAATTTACACTGAGAATCAGAGCTACTAACCAGGGATGTTTCTCATAAAGCACAGGTTGTTAAATACTTGCCAGAACACTACCTGATTAATAGACAAACTGAAGGAAAAATAGACAAAAACCAAAAAAGACTGGAGCTAGGCCAATGGCACAGGCCCACTTGGGAACCTGAGACAGGAAGATTACCAGTAGAAGCCATCTTGGGCCATGCGGTAAGTTGGGGGTTAGCTTGAGCTATACTGTAAGACATGTTGCTTAGCCCCCACACACCCACCCAAAGAACAAACGATTGGGTTAGAAAACAGTGATCTGTGGTTCTGTGTTAACTCTCCAGTAAGGAAAAGGAGCTGAAAGAAACCATATTGAAGGGGTAAAGGGGCTGGAGAGATGGCTCAGTGGCTTAGAGCACTGGCTGCTGCCCCAGAGGACCCCTCCATCTCTGGTTCTAGCAGGCACATGGTGGCTCACAGCTGTCTGTGACTCAAGTTCATGGGGATCCAAAACCCTCTTCTGACCGCAGCAAACCCAAGCATGCGGTGATATACAGATGTACATGCAGGCAAAGCGATAAGAATAAATCAATAAATAAGCATCTTAAAAAGCAAGCAAGCAAGCAAACAAGCGACTGAGATGGTGAAGCCACCAGACCAGAAGCAGCCCTTGTAAACAGAGGAATTCAGGGAACCCCTTCCCCCTCACTTTAGCTCCACTGTCTCCACCAGCTGGTGCAGCCTCAGCGTGTCCTCTCGGAGGTCTTGGTAAAGGGACTCATCCTTCATAATTAGTAAATACAGTTCCTAGGGAGAGGGTGACAGATGAGATGAAGGCACAAGTCTCATCCCAAGGACCACTCACGGCAAGGGCTGAGACAGGGCCTCCATGCCTCAAACACTCAGGAATCACACAGACCAAAGCCCACCGGCATCTTTTGCTTCCAGATACCCAACTTGAGGAGTGTGACTCCTTCGAAGAGCCCCCTTCCAGAGCTGAGAGCTAGCTCACGTGCCTTTTCCTTCCAAGGCCCACCTTGATAATGTGGCCAGCCCCTTCTTCCTCTTGCAGCAATCCTTGGTAGGTATCCAGGAAATGAAGGAGTAGAGCGAGACAGGCTTGCTTCCGGCCCAGCCCCTCTGGACCCTCCACATTCCTTGATTGAACAAAGCTGACCCCTAAGTTAAGTAAAAGTTCTGAAGAGCCAAGGAAACCAGGGAAGGCAAATTGACTCCAAATAGTCTGCACTTGGGTACCAGAGGAGAGAAGGTTTCCAGGGCCCTGGAACCAAGACTTTTCTCATTCCAGCCATGGTTTTGCTTAGAGTACAAAGAGTGAGGGCTTCAATTTGGCCACATTCAGCTCTTGTCTGTTAAAGAGGTTATTGCCAGCGCCCATCTAGTTGCCAGCCAGCTCACAAAGCTGACTTTACCTCATAGTGAGGCCTGATTATTCTAAGGGAGCCTAACGACATTCGACTCAAGGGCTTGACATGTACAATTAGGTTCTAAAGTAATTCAAAGAAGCCAGGCATGATGGTACATCCCTGTAATCCCAGCATTTAGGAGGCAGAGGCAGGAGGATTACCTGGTCTACATTAGAAGTTCCACACTGAGCCAGTAGCTCATCTCTAGCCGACCCTACCGAAGCACAACCATGACCTAATGCTGATATCAGACCCTATGTTTAGAGCAAGATCTTTTTCGTTTTCTTTTGCTTTTCAAGACAAGCTTTCTCTGTGTGGCCCCGGCTCTCCTGGAATTTACTCTGTAGACCAAGCTAGCCTCGAACTCACAAAGATCCACCTGCCTCTGCCTCCCGAATACTGAGATTAAAGGTGCACGCCACCACCATCCCGCTTGGCCCTTACACTTGTACAGGTGTCTCCTGAGCACTCCCAGAGCTGCGACAAGGCTGATCCTCACAGCAGCCCAGAGCAGAGCGTCTCCTGCTGTGTATCTCCATCCTACTGACTGAAGCAAACCCAATCGCCAGGATGTGGAGCGAGCTGCCCAAGGCTCATGAGACGAAAAGCTGGTTGTGTCTTCTATGGGAGAGCTTGGGTTGGGTTGTAGTTTGTGGGCAGGAATGACTCCCTCCTGGTCTGCCCTTTTATAAGCTCCATAAAAGGATATTACTGGTGCAACTCTTGCAGAAACTTTTCTGTTGGCAGGAAGAGCGAATGGGTGAGGACAATGTCATCAAGCAGAATATCTGTGGAGATCAGCGAGCATCGCAGATGTCAGGTGGGAGCTTCTAGAACCGTCTGGAAACTCTGCACCCTCATTTCTTGCCGCCTTAGCAAGGCTGGAGCCCCGGCCACCTGCCCTGTCATGCTCTGCACACGCGCGCACACACATGTGTGAGGGTTCTGGGCAGCCGCTGCGGGGGTGGGGCTGGCAGCTGCCAAGGCAGCTGGAGGGGGAGAGGGGGTGCCTTTGAAGGCCACGCACACTTCTCTTCAGTGTGTGGGAAGTTGGTCAGATAATACACCATGCCTGAGATCTGCTAGGAAAAAAAAAGGAGTCCACAGAAGTGACCCTAAACAGAGAACTGGCAGACATAGAGGTTACAGTCAGAGGGATGGAGGCGTGTGGGGTATGTGTCCATCCTCCCCTCACCACTCATCCCCTCAGAGTTGTGACAGGGAAGGTGGGGACAGCCCCATTAAAATTAGGAGAGGAGACAGACTGCCACCTCTTCTTCTCAGTTCCTTAAATAGAGCCCCTGTGTCCTCTGGGTGCCCAGAGGTAGAAGGGTTAATGATGAAGAGGAGAGGGGAGGGGCTCCTCTCTCCACTCCTCTTCCTCCACACCCATCTGGGCCTGGCTCAGCCAGTCAACCAGGTACAAGGTCGCCCTGACTTGCAGCCAGCCTTGGGGTGGGGCAGGGCTGTTTGGCACACACAGACAGGCAGGGCACAGGGTGGGAGCCAGGTGTCCTCACCAGGACAGGTTAGGGCCAGGTCCCCAGGCACTACTCCAGGGCTCCTGACAACCCTTGATTGTCGTGCCCTGCTGCCAGTGCCAGTCATGAAGGCAGAGGTGGGGAGGCAACATACGATTGCCTACTTGAGTCTTTCTTGTTTCACAGATGAGAAAGCGGAGGCTCAGAGCTAGGAGGCACTTGCCCCAAGTTAGAAAAAGAACCTGGACGGCAGAGTCTCTGTTTTTCCCTCAATATTAGAGGCGAGCTGAGTGTCAGGGTAGACTCTAGGGGCCACAAGGGGCTGCCTAGACTTCTGAGGGCTCTGGCTAGGTATGGAGAGCCCTCAATAAGCAGTTTTCTCCTCCCACACAGCCTGGGAGGAAACCAAATGGCTTGAGAAAGTGGCTTATATTAGAGATATTGGAGAGGCAGGTTAAGCTGGTAGGTTTCCCAAACCAGTTTCTCTGGGGATTCAGCCTGCCAAGCCAGATACTATGGGTGACAATTCGGGAGTCTCAGCTCAGGGGACACTGAACAATCTGTGGCACCATGCCCCTGCAGAAGAGGAAAGCCAGCCTCTCTTTCCCTCTGCCCAGCTGCCCTGCTATGTTCTGAAAGTAAGAGAGATGCTCTCCTGGCCCTCACACCTAGTCCAGGGATGCAGACAAGGCGTAAGGAGGCCTGACGTCCTTCTGAGCATCTTTATCTCCCTGGAGTGCGAATGCTGAAAACCAGAGTAAAGGAAAAGGAACACGGGCAGCGTGGGGGAGATGCTGATACGGGGGCTACAGTTTGGCATCTGTTCCTTCCAAAGCAGGCTCTGGTCCAATGCACAGCCTCCCTGGGGAATGTGTCATAGAGACACAGGGTGCGTGGTGTAGGTGGGAAGTTATGGTTAAGAGAGCTGTGTGTGTGTCTGATATTTTTCTAATTAAATCCAAAAGGTGTCAGCTCCCCAGGGCAACTGCAGCCCAAGCTGAAAGAGAGGACCCAGACCTTCAGGAAAAGAAAGAGAGGAAGGAAGAGGGGGAGTGACATCTACTGTTAAAGCCAGAGCACTCTGCAGAGGGTGAGGAGTACCACACATGACCCTCATCTTTCCGGGTTCAACTTTGGGCTCCCAAACCTAGACCTTTCTGGGCTCCGTGGAGTGCCTACTTAGATCTAAAACCCCTGATGTCTTCTGCCTCAGTTCTAAGCAGTAATGTGCGGGTCTCGTAAGCCCTTTAATAGGGTGCTGGTGGGGAGGGGGAAGTGGCATCATCGTTTAGGGAATAAGCCTCTCAGGGTGTGGTTATTATTTTTTAAAGCCTTACGCTGAGGCATGACATAGGGAGGGTGGGAGCCACTGAGGCCCAGATCCTTCTGGATGCTGCAGTCTCCTGGTGCCTTCCCTTAGAGATGTTCAAATGCACCCCCAAGGAGGACACTTTCCCTAAAGGCAGCCAGACCCTGTGCCTATCCACACTGCCCCCACCAAGTGAGCCAGCTTGTGCCCTGGGGGCTTCTATACAGCCAGAGACTCTCGCCATGGCTTTCAAGCTTTGGATACGGTCTATAGGGTGGCATAACCTCAGCTGGAAAGCGTCCATCTTAGGGTGTCAGCCCCTAATTTGGGGGCATGGGAGGAGGTAGGCAGTATTTCAAGGGCCACCGGAGACTGGCTTAAATGTTCAAGGAAGAGGGAGGGGGCTGAAGGAGAGGAGAGGATGGTTGGCTTTCTCGCCGAGGGTGAGGCTCATGTTAGGAAAAAGGAGGATGGGCACTAACATGCCCTTTCCCCTATACTACTGCAGGGTTTCCCTCAGGCCCTACACTGCTGCTAAGGACAAGAAAAGAAACCAGGGCATCCCCTTTCTCAGGGAGGGATGAGCAGGCTTACCTGAAGCGCCGCTGTCCCTGGTAGTCCCTCCAGCCAGGCGCTCCAGAACCCGGTTCAGAAGATGCTCTGGCCGCTCGGGGGCGCCCAGGGGGGCCCAGGGAGGTGAAGCCAGGGGCTCGCCCGGGGATAGCTCATCTGAGGAGTACGAGGAAGGGGAGCGCAGAGGCACCCCGCACCCCAGCGGCCCGGGCCCCGGCACCTCCTCTAGCTGCAGCCAACAGGGACCCCCGCTGCCCGGCTCCTCCGAGACCCCTAATGGCTCTCCCCCTTCCTCCTCAGCGGGCGGCTCCAGCCCGGACTCGGCTGAGGGCTCTCGGAGGAAAGCTGGGAGCAGCAGGCGAGACACGCTCTGACGCCGCTGCAGCGGCCGCGGTCCCCCCGCCGGACCGCTGCTCCCGCCAGGGCCCCCACCCCCTCCAGGCCCTCCACAGCAACCCGGACCCCCGCCGGGACCTCCTGCCACCGCTCGCCCCGCCAGCTGCGACGTCTGCTTCTTCAAAAATTTCTCCAGTGGCTTCATGCCCCCCCCCGCCCCTCTCCTAGGGGCCGCCGGGGGACCCAGGTGTCCCAGGCGCGGGCGGGGGGGGGCGGGGACACGATGCTCAGAGCCGGAGGAGCAGAGCCGAGGGCCGTGCCAGGCGCCGGACTGCGAGCCAGAGGTGGCCGAGGCTCGCTGGCCAAAGTCCAGTGGCCAGTGGCCGGGGGAGGTGCCAGAGGGAAGAGGAGCACGCTCTCAGCGACCCCCCATGCTGGCCGCGGCCGAAGGGCGGGCAGGCGGAGGGGCCGGTGTCCCCGGCTCAGCGCTCCGGGGCCGGGCTGAGGCGGCAGAGGCAGCGGGCGGAGCGCAAGGCAGAGGACGCGGCGGCGGCTGCGCTCCTGGCCCCGGGGAAGGTGGCAGAATTGAGACCGCGCCCCCTCATCCAGTCCCCGCCCCTACCCTGCCAAGGCCCGCCCCCATCCGGCCGCGCGAGGCTTGAACTTGGGCGCTGGTGCTGACCGCGAGGACTTGGCGTCTGACAGTCGCAGAAACTAAGGGCAAAGGTAAGGGAGGGTTTTTATCAATGAAGAGACCCCTAGTTCTTCATTACCTGGTCTCTTAACGATCATTTCAAATAACCAGGGCAGATCTTTGACCTACACCTTGACGCGCTCACCTATACACAGGTGAGGCTGAACTCATTGCATCTTTCCCACAATTATGTGGTCTTTATCTCCCACCTGTGAGAAGGGCTGGGCCCGCGTCTTGGGTGAACTGGCTTTGGCACTGGGGGCGGAACCCACATCCTTCTCTGATAGGGTGTAGTAAGTGGTGCAGGGCGGCCCTGGGAGGCAGGTACCGGCAGGTAGGAAAGAGCCAGGCAGAGACCAGCAGGTTGTGGCAGGTCTAATTGGGGTGAAAAGAAGATAGTAGGCAGTAAGAGGAGACCGAGAGCACGAGGGCACCTTAGCCCCGGTGAAAGCAAAAGGAAGCAAGACCGAAGGGATGGGTGGTAAGTCCCTAAACTGCTCACTATTGTTACCAAGCACTTAAAGTTCAGTGTATTAGCCATGGAACGGGAGAAATGTTGCCCTTACCCCTCATGGCCATGCCAGAACATTCTGTTGCCAAGGGTATACTGCCCTTGGAAGACGAGGCTGCCGAGACAGTGTGAACACATCCAGGCTAGGTACAGTGAGGGAGTGGTACCAGGTTCCTGGTGGGGTGGGGCTCCTCGGACAATGCCCCAACCCTGTTTACTATGCACCAGTCAGGCACGGATGGACAGGAATGCGTATAGCTGGGAGTGGTGCATCTGACAGGGTGTGCACTGCGCTTGTGTTGCTGTCTGTGCACCCCCAGTTCCATGTGTGCTAGAGCATGTGTTCACAGAAATAAAGCTCTGCACACCCATCTGTGGATCTGGAGAGGGAACAAAAAGAAAAAGACAGCTCTGATTTTCACTAAGAAGCTAGGTCTGACTGTTGGCTTTCTGGGCTCCCGTCACTGGACACTCAGTATCTAAGGTTGAAAGTATAAACTGGCTAGAAGGGCTTGAAACTCCCCAGGTAACCTTTTAGGATCCAAGTAAGAAGAGGGGAGGGCTTCTCTTCTGCACATGCCACAGTACCAGATTAAGCAGTTGCCTTGGTAACCTCCTCTCTGGGCAGGATTTGGGATTGTCGGTTAGGAAGGGTAAAAAATTGGGGAGTGTAAAGCGTGTGGGGGCTGGAAATAAAGGGGACTAAGAGACTTCTAGAAACTAAAGGCTTGGTTTCCAGACCCTTCTGTTCAAGACCTTCAATCAGAAGAAAAGGAGGCATTAAAGCTGTGGTCCTCCCAGAACATCAGTGGTTTCCACCCTGGCTACACACTGGAACCACAGAGGAACTTTTCAGAATTGCTGTTGCCTGGGTCACACCATAGATCAATTATGAGATCCTTTCAGGCAGACCCAAGGCATCTGTTAGCTTAGAGAACTCCCCAGTTGATTCAACTAGCCAGCGTTGAAAAATCACTGTTCTAGGTCAGCCCTAGTAGGCTGCGTCAGATGAACTGGCGATTGCCAAACCCTTGTGTTTTGAGTCACCTACAAGGTAGGCCCATGAACTGACCCCCCAGGGTGGGGGTAGGGATAGGGCATCTGTATTACCCTGAGAGAAACGCAGAGGAAGGTAGGGTAGTATACAATTACTTAACTGAGGAAATGGAGGCCGACAAGCTTAACTGAGCCTGACCAACCCATGAGCTTCTAAAAAAGGCATTGGACAGGGCTGCCCAAGGCAGTAATGTATCTGCCCCTTAAACTCCCATTACTTCTGCCTACGGAGAGGCAGGGAGAACCTGAGGGCTTTGCTGAGCTTGGGTTTCTTCTTGCTGAGCTGGTTACCAGGGCAACAGAGAGAGCAATGGGATCTAACCAGAGGACTGGGGAAGAGGCAGGGGCGAGGAGGAAGCATCCTAACATTCCTTTTTCCTGCCAGTAACCCACCCCCAAGGTTGGTTGGCATTTTTTGTGAGACAGGAATACAGTTACCCATCACTTGTGAGAAAGAAGACCAGGTATATAGTTACCCATCACCTGTGAGGCAGAGGGAAGATGTCCCAGTGACACCCACACCACCAATGGAAAGCTTTGTGGAATGAAGAACGTTTCCAGCCCCACAGTATCCAAATGCTCTTCCATATCAGGGTCACCTTTGTAAATGTCCATCCAAGGAAAGTTAATTCAAAACTGGTAATTTCTCTGTGTGTTCCAGTCTCAAATGAAAGGCAGCCTGAACTAGCTAGTCTTTGTTTTTCTTGTCTTTATCAGTACTAAGACTGGTAGCTGTCCTTCAGACTGTGGGCCTTGTACCACCCCCAACTCCCACCAAGAGACAGGGCTTCTCTGTGTACACCTGGCTTGAACTCACAGAGATCCACTTGCCTCTGCCTCCCGAGTGCTGGGATTAAAGACAAGCACCGCTATGTCCAGCTGTGGATAGTTACCTTTCTTGGAAAGTAAAGATAGCACTAAAAACCAGTCATAGTGACCCACACTTTAAATCCTGCTCTCAGGAGGCAGAGGCTGGTGGATCTCTGTTGAGTTCTAAGCCAGTCAGGAT